>NC_069119.1:31192259-31527759 GCF_025612915.1 Magallana angulata | reverse complement strand
CCAATATAAAGAAGAGCAGTGGCATCTGTACGGCGACTTCCATTGCCCAGGAACACACGTAAGACTTATTTATCTAATATGATGATGATGATGATGATGATGATGATGATGATGAAGAAGAAGATAAAAATGATTATTATGACCATTAGTTTTATCTAAGTAACGATATTAAGGACAATTATCTTTTAATGATGATAATGATAATGATTATGATGATGATGATGATAATCAGTTTTAATTGATTAACAATGATTATGACAAAGATCTTTTGATGAATTTGATGATGATTTTCATAATGAATGTTGTCGATGATAATAATAACAATAATGAAGATGAAGATTAAAAAAAAAACTTTATTTTTTTTATTAACGACGATTAAGATGATGATGATTTCAATAATTTGATAAATAATAATACTAATAATTTATTTATATTTAGTTTATCTATTGTCATTGACGATTGTACATTAACAAAATTTAATATAATAATGTGGAATCATCATTGTTCGTGAGTTGACCAATGTTTGTGGCTTTTGTGGGTAATCCTTGTCCACGAATTTACATTTCCACGAACGTATATACAACAGTTTGATTAATATTTATTCACGAAATAGAACTTCCTACCTACGAAATCACGTCCCAACGAACCAGAAAATTCTTCTGCTACCCACGAACATTGACCCCCACGATTAAAAATGATTCCACGGTGTTGTTTAACTAACAATAATATTATTGATGTCAATGACATGCTGGCATTTGAATTTTATCCAGGCAGTGATGATTTGATGACAAGAGTGATTATTCTTTCTTTTAGGCTGGACATGACCACTCTTTCTTTACTACATACAAGAATTAAGCTGGGACGCTTGGTTATCGGAATGCATTAAATTATAGGATAATGAGGTGGTGTTTTAAATCACAGGAACTCGCTGCTGTATAATCTGTCGGTTTACCAAAATAGTGTTCCATGATGAACTTAATAAAATGACATAAATCTAAAGATCGTTTAATTTTGTTAAAACAAATATTTTAATGATTTTATCCATATGCACTGTTTCACTTGTTTAGAAAAAAATCGGTGAGAGAGAGAGAGAGAAGCAATTTTTTCATTTTTTTGTGAGAGAGAGAGAGCGAGCACGAGAGAGAGAGAGAGAGCACGAGAGAGAGAGAGAGAGAGCACGAGAGAGAGAAAGAGAGAGAGAGAGAGAGAGAGAGAGAGAGAGAGAGAGAGAGAGAGAGAGAGAGAGATTATTGGAGTCAGAGAGGGACAAACGATATTAGATGCGTTCAACTCTACAACTGTTGTATTCAATTTGTCCTTCTTTAAGATGATTTCTTATATCTAGGATACATTTCCTCTTTATGTAGCGGTCAGTAGTTTGGTACACTCATTTCTATTCTGCTCGTGTGTGGGAAAAGAATCGAGCCAAATCGTCATTGCTCTTAATGAACCTTACTTAAAGCTCTTTTGGGGATAAGGCATTAAACAAAGTGCCAGGGACTTTCTGAAAACAAATAGACACAAATTATGGAAGCAATGGCTAATATGGGTCAATTAGCCGTCTTTTATTCTCCGCGGTATATCGTGCGAGTTTTTTAGCTTAATTACAAAACACTACGTTGCATTTTAGAGGTTCTATCCGTATTTCTCTCCTTCTTTGCCGATTGGTCCGTTGGCGCCTCCAAATAATGAACTTCCTTATACTGATCAGTTAAAAAAGAATGTTGATAATAATTTTGATGTTATTGATGAATATGGTGTCAGGATTAATTGATCAAATTTTAAAAGCTTTTAGGTAGAGATTTTGAAATTAAAAATATATACTAGATATGACATGGGTAATTACGTTTTTCTTAAGTGACATGCAGAAAGTCAGGGGCAACATCAAGGATAGTTTTACTTTCTTACTTGTCATTAATTGTTACCAAATCTGTATATGTAATGTTTTAAAGAACAACCTGAATTTTCAAATTCATTTTAATAGCAGTTTATATTTTGAATACAATTCTGTGTCCGAGATACATTCTCAATTACCTTCAACATGTTTTTTTATGTTAAATGAATCATTTGCGATTATAGATGGGAGGTCGGGAGAGAAGGAGGTATCGACCCACCCCCCTCCCCTTCCGAAAAATCAAATTCATTAAATCTACATTATAAAATTATTAATAATGTGGCTTGTACACCTCTTAGCAAACTTAGATATCCCTTGGACCTCCTGAAAAAAGCCCCCAAGATCAGTAAATGTGAGTTTTAATTATTAGGCTTAACCTACCGTAACCAGACAAGTCCAGTTTAAGTTTATTTTTTAAACCTTTAAATGCTTCATTCTATTTATTTATGTTTAGAAGCCAAATGCTCAATCATGTTTATGACCCGAAAATCTTGGTGTTACAGTGAAAACAAAATGTTTAACCTTTTGGAGAAAACTTGTAGCTTATTAATAAGTTAATTCCATAAGCAATTGATGTATTTATGAAAACATTTCCTTGAAAAGTATATTTGATGTTAAATTGTCAGAGAGAATGCATAAGGAGAGAGAGAGAGAGAGGGAGAGAGAGAGAGGGAGGGAGAGAGAGAGAGAGAGAGAGAGAGAGAAGCAAAAAGAAAAGATGACATTTCTTGCATTAAACCATCGACAATCAAATCTGCAATTTCTATTCAATTTTTTGGGAACTTCATGTATTGTCTCTTGACACGAGTTAGAAATTCTGGCAATTGTATTGTGCAGCTCTTGGGGCTAATGTTTCGTTTTATTATCAATTGAAAACTAGATTTTCTGAAATTGATAAAGGGAAGGAGGACCGTCGATCGATAAATGGCTGTAGATTTGTTGACTAATTCAATTGGTTCTCCCTGTAAATCTTGTTAGTTTACCTCCATTGTTGCAATGATGAATGCTACTGACAGTTCAAAGTCGACCGATTCATGCATTGAAGTTCACCCTTATGAGTGTCTAGACGATGCCAGTCATAATAAAATAAAATGTATGATCTTATTTTAAACTGTTTAAGTTGCATTCTTAAGAAAATTGAAATCGATTATTAGTTTCGAACGCTTTTAAGTACATGTAGAATTAGAACAACTGTTCTGTTGAAAATCTGTGGCTCATTGCCTGAAAGCCATAATGTATACTTAAAAGAAATATTTTCTAGGTGACCTCTTAACACATGCTTTCAGTAATATTAATAATGTTGTAAAAAAATTGTGCAATCAGTATTTTAGTTTCGTGTTTAAATGTAGATCTATAATTCTTTATTAAAAAAATATTTGAGGATTGTGGCTAATTACAAAAAAGCACGCACAGTAACAAGAAAAAAGAAGAAATTGTGTGACGTGTAAGATAACATTATTAGAGAAAACGAATGTTGCGATCCGTCCTTTGGGGTTTTTAAAAACTCAATAAACAGAATTATAATTCGTCATGTAAATCTCGCGAGAGCATCATTGCGTGTTCTTCTAAAAACAGCTTTCCTATGTAACAGAATCACGTCGCGTTGCACTGGGAATACACTAAAAGAGAGAAACGCATCTGGATATTACGTAAGAGGAATCATGGATCTTCTTTAGCTTCCTTATAGGAGTGTACATGTAACTTTGGATAATGAATCTGTCACCAGGGGGAGAGGCACGCAGGCCTCAATGCATTTATTTGAAGCAAAGGAATGGTAACGTCTCAGACTTTTTTAAAAGAGCGAAAAAATCCCATTTCTTATGGAATTTGTTTTCGAATGTTAGAATATACAAAGTAAAATCCCCTCTTGCATTAAAAGTTTCAAAATATATGCTAGGCAGTGTCTAATGTCTATCCTGTGGTACATTTAAGGTAGTTTATTATATTACTGTATTCAATGAAGATTAGCTTTAAACTCATGAAATTTCCTCATCTATAAAACAATGTAGCTTGTTGAAAATATTATCATACGTAATTGTATTGATTTTTCCTATTTTGTTCTTCAAAGTCCTTGGCTTATGAACAGGATTGCATATAGATAGCCGTATTGTTCTGCGTAGAGTTAGGAATGTCTTTATCCATATTCTTCTGCCTTTAGCATTCCTATAGAGATAAACTTGTCAAACATTTCCCAGGGGTCCCTGCCAATAATGGGGAAATCGGCTCGAACCCGATAATCTCCGGACATCCGGACACACAAGAAACATTCTAAGAGAGGAAATCTCATCGCACGCGTACGGCACAAGACCGGAAACACTTCCGAATTGTTGCAGCCCAGTCACGCTGATATTGGTCGCATCTGTTTTGTAACTTGTATAAATCATTAATTTTTTAGCCGGGCTCTGCAGAAAGCAGAGTCCTGGCTGTAGGCAGGCAAATCGCCAATGTTACTATAAATAGCACACCAAAAACCAAACAGCGTCAAGCTTCCGCTATACCAAATAGTTACACAAAGAACCACGTTTTGTCAAATGTGTTTGCATTTTGTTTCTTTTTTTTTAATTTCGAGAGAATCTTTTTTAATAATTTTATTAATGACGTGCTTTAAAAACAAGACTATGCATTTCGGACACATACAATGCGCATGAATTTCCATGAACTCCTTTGCTGCGCATTTAAGAAATGGGGATTGAATATATAACGCTTATTGCAAAATTCATGGCAGCAACTGATGAACTTTTTTCTATTAGACATACATATTTTTATTTATAGCCGCTTACAAAATTTGGTCGCTCTCTGACGCTTTGCCGACATAAAAAGCATGAGAGAGAGAGAGACAGAGAGAGAGAGAGAGATTTAAGTCTTTACTAAACAATATGCATATAGACACACCAAAAGAGCCCGGCTTTCAGTACTTCAGTACTTTGATTATTATTTTTCATCTGGGCAAGGAGGCGGCGTGTTCAACAAATAATACATCGATCTACCTAAAGTTTTTAGACCTTTTTTTGTAAAGCTTTGTTAAGTAAAAAAATATTCAATTTATTTAAGGTGGTTCTCTACATCAATAAAGGTTCTGTAGGTTCTTTTTGTTGCATGGATTTTTACCAGTAGTTGGACTAGTAAACAACAATACAAGACACCAAAGTAAAACACAATTTATTTTTTTTTTTTTGGAAAATTTTAAAAATATCAATCATGATGTCTTCTTTATAATAATATCAATATTATAAACTAGACTTATTGGACACAACCACCCAACCCTTTAAAATAAATAAAGATTATTTATAAACTCTTGTATCGCCAACCTAAATTCCGGAACAGACCGTACGTTTTCCTGGATTCTTTTTCATTAAACTATAATTTCTGATCCACTACAAACAGTTGTTACGTTGATTCGTATCTTCCAATTTCAAATCGGCAATTGAAATTAACTGCAACATATGCAACCTATGAAACTGAAGATTTAAAGAGTTTATAATTATTGTTTAAGCGTAATGAATGTATTACATAATTTGTAGCCATTAAGATTTCAGAGTGTTTGCATACAACTTTTCAATTTATTAATATTGTATATATCAAGTTTACAAATGTTATTCTGTGGCATAATTAATAATATTCATTGAAATCAGTCTTCTTGTACTCCGTTGTTGATTCAACCACAGAAGTCCAATTTTCATCGAAATAGATTAAGTTTTTATATCACAGTTATTCTTCATTTGCATACTTAAAACTGTAGAAATTTGTAGATCCACGAAAATTAATGTCCACCACTATTATTCAAAAAGCTTTGCAACATAGAAAATACAAACATTACCAAGCTTTACTTTAAATATTATCAAAAACATAGATAGCAAACTACGCGATTCTGATGCCAATCACTTAGTCTAGCCAGTAGTTACCAATCTTAGAACCATTTTAACATTTGACTTTTGGTAGGACGTAACTGTTTTTTTCTTACATCAAAAAGGTTAAAATGATTCTAGTTTCGAGTGAAATAATTTTACATTGATTAAGTAGTCTTAGCCCAACAGTCAGAAATATCTTGTTGATTTCAAAGAGCCATGGCCGAGTGGCCAGCAATGAAATACACAGCCTTACGTTACATTGCTTTTCACACAACTACCAAAAGTCCACGTCCATTTTAATATGTACGGTGTTCCGATGGGGCCACTTTGACCTTCACACTTTCGCCTATAGGGCGAAGATGCGAGAGTGCGAAGTAATGAAGAAGAAAGTGCAAAAGTGCGACGGCGAAGGTGCGAAATAAGAAGATGCTACGACGAAAGTGCGAAGTTGCGAAGGCGACAGTGCGAAGTTGCGAAGTGGCCCCATCGGAACACCATAAATTGTATGTAATCGACCGAGACTTGCTGAATGCAATAAAAAAAAGCGAAGGTAAGAGTGCGAAGGCGAAGGAGTGATAGTAGTATCGCTCCTTCGCCTTCGCACTTTCGCCATCGTATCTTCGCGCTTCGCCGTCGCATCTTCGCACTTTCGCTCATTCTCCTTCCACCTTCACACTTCGCACTCTCGCATCTTTGCCCTAGAGGCGAAAGTGCAAAGGTGGAAGTGGCCCCATCGGAACACCATCAATATGGTATTAATTATAGCTTGGTGAATTTTCGGAGAAGTCTAAAGTACTGAACCTCAATGAAATTATAAAGTCCCTTAATGGCATTGTCTTCAATGACATTAAGAAGTCCCTTTGTGAGCTAGTCTTTGCTGAGTAAAAATTGAATCAATGCCCAAGTTGAGATGTAACGTCATTTATTGGAAATTATGACACAAAATAATAAAATGAGGGGGGGGGGGGGGGGGGTTGACTCCAAGCTATTCTAACAATACAAAAACGACATATTCATTGGCTGATCTCCTAAATCTACAGAATTACAATATCTTTAACAATATATACAACACCTTAAACATAAAAGAAGACACCTGAAAATTAAAAAAAAGCCACCAAACTTGAATTGCCATCCGTAAATTGGCAATTGCATTGTGCCATTGGTGTTGTTCCTAATATGTAATTAGTATAGCATGTATGAAATTTTCAAGAAACTTGTATAATCAAGTTACAAGACTTGGTATATATAAAAAGAGGAATGGGTGGATGGTGATAGATAAGACTGTATGATGAAGATAAATTGACATCAAAACTTACGTACGTTGCCGCTAATTATACACGCATACTGCCGACTTTTTTCTTACCACGTCAAAATTGAAAAATGAAATACGTAAAACAAGCACACATTACGCAAAAACTGAATCCGTACAAGAATAAAAAAATAAAATTGACTGAAAATATCTGAATTTAGAATAATTGAAGACATGATGATGGAAATCAAAAATTTAGATTCCAAAAGCTGATTTTGTCTATTGTGGCCGAAACACTGCCAATTGTGACTGTTTGCCATGACCTTCAATAGAAATCGATTAGCCTGGTATTAAGCGAGAGCTGCTCGCAGTTCCCCTCATGTCGCCTTAATATGAGGACGATCTTCTCTTTATTGTCACTGAGTCATTAAGAAACCGATCTCTTCAGGATATATAACACGGATCAATTGTCAAGGTATGTGGATAAAAAAATGGATCCATGATTTTTTTCTTCATTATTTTCTTGTTTAAAGCTATCGATTCATATACATTGGAGATTTATACTGAAACTGATTAATTTTTTTATCAGAATATCTATTCAAGATAATGCAGTTGTTGTAGAAAAAAGAACTGGACTACATGCGCGGATCTAGAGGGGGGGGGGGGGGTCGGGGGGTCCCGACCCCCCCCCCCCCCCCCCTGGAAAATGAAAATTTATTAAATTTACATAGTAAAATTATTGCGAAAAAATGCCTCGGACCCCCCCCCCCCCTGGCAAACACAATTATCCTTCGGACCCCCCCTGGAAAAATTTTCTGGATCCGCGCATGGACTATATTTAATGTAATTATTAACAATCTTTCTCTGTTTTGCAATTTGATAGGCAAATATGATGACAATTCGTTACAGGGTTTATGCTTGCCAATAAAAATCAAAACAATTTCAATTAAGGCGTATGTTCGGATCTCTTTAGGATTAAATTTACGCTATTCATAAATTACACCTTTCACGTTGATTGAGTCAAAACAAATGCCAGCCATTACGTTACTAATTGCAAACGATATAGAGGCTTACTGAAAAAGATAAATCAAAGACTATATATATAAAATAAGATAGAACCATTTTAACAAGACCTTGGACTTTCGGATGGACGTAGCTTTCTATTTCTTGTGTCAGGGCAAGTTAAAAATGACGCGGTTCCAAGCGAAACATACACCGATTGCGTAGACAGTCTTAGTTCAAAAGCCAAACAAATATTGTTGATTTTAAAGAGCCCTGGCTAAGTGGCCAGCAGTGAAATAGACAAGCCTACGTCACATTGCTGTTTGACACAAATACCCAAAGTCCAAGCTCTTGTTAAAATGGTTCTATATATTTAACATTCATCCATAAATTTAATCAGCTTATGTTTAAGTGGACTGCATCCTGCAATCAAGTCTTTACAACCATTTGTTTTCCTGGACTATTTTTGAAATATGTACACAAAAAACTTACATATTACTCAAATAGGGACCGATATACTTTTTGTCTTTGTAGATTACAGTTAAATACAAGATAGGAATTTATCATCTACAGATTTATACGTAAATAAACTTGTTCGGGACAGTTAATGCTTTTAATTATAAACTATACAAATAAGTTATCAAAAATGCATTATCAAATCTGATGTATAATTAAAAGCTTTTTTTGGTGATTTATGCGGGATATGAAGGTTGCAACATCATGTACACACACAAAAAAATAAATATAACTTAACCGTGAAGATTTAAGGCCTGGCAGTTTCTATAAAACTATGATTTAAAATCGTTTTTTTCTTCAGAGATTGGGGAGAACATACTTGATTGATGCAAATACTGTAATCCAACTATTATTCGCGACTGAGATACACTGGTATGCGGTAACTTATAAATTTTCGCGACCATTCCTTATCTCCACTTGTTCTTTTTTTCCATACAACTTTATTCGCGGCGAGAAATATTCGCGAGGATGAGGCTCTCGCGACCTCGCGAGAATTTCTCGCTCGCGAATAAAATTTGGTAAACAGTATATAGGAATGAGAGTGAAACAAATATACACAAATAAAGGTTAAACTATGAATAGGTAATCGTCCTCTATAATGCAGCCTCACCTACGTTAACTTTGAATACACCTCGTGCTTTCGTAGCTGGGTAAAAGAACTATATTGATAACCAGTAATGTTCACCCTGCAGCTATTTTATACTAGTACGAGCAAATGCAGAACCGTCCCAATCAATACAAAACTTTTGATCTCTAGATGAAGTGACTTTTGTATTCATTAGTACCGGGTATATTTTTTTAATGTCTTATCAACCATACAAAATACGCTCAATCGATTTTACTTTGTTTCATGAAGAGGCTAAATGGTTTAATTGACCTTTCTTTTCTGAGAGTATAAGAATGCAACTCGATTTCAAATAGATTGGGAAAGAATTAGCCAACTCCCTGGCCTAACCCTAATCAGAAAGGAAAGAAAAAAAGCACAGAGAGAGAGAGAGAGAGAGAGAGAGAGAGAGAGAGAGAGAGAGAGAGAGAGAGAGAGAGAGAGAGAGAGAATTGGAGTCAGAGAGGAAAAACGATACCTACAGCTGTTGTATGCTATTTGTCCTTCTTCGGATGATTTCTTATATCTAGGATACATTTCCCCTTAGTGAGAGAGAAATTGTGTGTCAAAGATACTTTTTAAAATTTTACTTTATCGCGATATATTTCTGAAAAATTACAAACGTTCCATTACTTCAAATACAACTTACAAACAAGTGTCTCAGTATGATTATTTGATAATATAAAACTCTATGTAAACTTAGTTTTTTTTAATATAATAAAAACTTATTAGGGGATATTTTCGAAAAGACCGAACTTGCGTTTGACGTCACAGATTTTGGGCTGTGCGCAAATATCTGAAAAAATTGATAATGCTAAAGCCAATGGAGGACCCATGTTATACTGAAAATACCCAAGCATGGCAAAGCATTGTTATTAAAAAAATAAAAACAACTTATGAGGGGACATTTTCGAAAAGACTGAACTTGCGTTTAAAGTTAGAGTTTTTAGTTTTGTGCGAATAATATCTTAAAGGCCGACCAGTCTGAAAATGTTTATATCGCTTAAACCTGGGATGTACCCAGTTCATACTGAAAATGCCTATTACATGTAGTAAGCATGGACAAGCTTATTGACTTGGATGTAATCCTAAATGGTTACAGAATTCTAATAATTATAGCTGTAAGTTTCAAGTGTCTTAAATATACCTAAATTAGAAAGTGGAATCTTGATATACATGTACATGTATTCTAGCTTTTCTTAACAGATAGATACATGTAATATCACCTTTTGATTCAAGGTTTTACGCATATAAAAATATTATATGTATATATATCATTGAAATTCATTTTTTCTTTTAATCGGTCAAACCCTAATCTAAAAATGCTGATTGGTCAACAAATTAAACATCTACCCTCAAATTGAAGACACAATTTCTCTAAGCCGTAAACTATTTGGCAATAAAGAAAAAGTCTTAATATTTTAGTTATTTCCCTGTATCTTTAAACAAAGCAGAGTGACGTCATAACATCCCTATCCCATTGTCTTACGCAGCAGAAGCCTATCCGCTAGGTGTCTTCTTTTCAATACTCTTGTAAGAGCACTCTTCTTAGGTTTGAATTGGTTATTTACATGGATAACAGGCACTATTTTTAAAACAAGTATCTTCGCAAAGCTACCCAATACTAGTATTCTATTTGCTCTTCCTTGTCAATAGTTTTTTTTTCCATATGAGATAGTCACTTTAATCAAGAAAATAGGCTCAAATCTTCTTCCCCTTGGTTACTTAAAATTACCATATTTATGGTTTTATGCCAAAAAGGTTCTGAATAAAATTAAAAAAACCCCACCAGAATCATAATTGAGGCCTTTTCGGACCAAAAGTAGATGATATATTGTATAAATGTTGTATAAATATTACTTAAACTGATTATAAATTTCAAAAGTTGAGATTTACATGAGAAAGTGCGATTTTGAACAAGGAGGATTAGGCATCAGTACTGTAACATGTATAGATATATGTATAGGTATATTAACAGTGTAATCAAACTGATGCTAAGATCTCAGATATTGGATTGACAAAGGTAATTTTTTAAACTGCAAAAATGAAATACACTACAGTTGTACAATACACTTGCTTCAACTTCATCTAGTCAAATTATCCATCCTGTGCGGTATGCCTTTGTAATATACTCAGAATTGTCCCCATAGAACGTTATTAAAAAATCAGACTAATTCTTGAACAAAAAATAGATCCCCAAATCTCCTCATCTTCGCTAGCCAAGGGTTTACGATCGTAAACCCTTGGCTAGCGAAGATGAAATCTCCTATAAGGTGACATTTGTTGTAAATCTCTATTGTAATGCATGCCAAATTGCATAGTACCCAGGAAGTTTTAGTCATAATGGTGCAATCTAGATGTGTCCCATATTGAAAAAATATGCATCATTCCAATGAAATAAAACTATAGTCAACAAGATAATCTCTCGGCGGTTCAGATATTGATACTGCCTGATTACAGTGTGCAATAAATACCCCTAACATTGTTTTGATTTGATGCATAATGCCAATATGCCAGTGCATCTAATCTCTGTTTTGATTCAGAAAAGGAAATAATCAAGTTAACATTTCATAGAAAGATCTGTCTTAATATTCTAAGGGCAGAGAAGTCAATTTTCATATTAAACGAAATCATTTTGTTTCGGTTAAAGATATGGCAGGAAAAAAAATTAACCCAGACCCATCAATGTGTGTTTGAACACATCGCTACACATAGTTTTGATAACCGTGCCAAGATAATTCAGCTTTTGTTTTCTTTTGACGTATCAAATAACTCAGTGTTTGACGACAAAACAGCCATTGATGACCGATAACTATCGAGAAATCCTTGTTTGTTTCAAAACTCTGACCCATTAGCACTAATGCAGACGTTGTACTGACGTTTAAGGTATCGATCTCTATCTAAATTGTGTTTACACGTATAAAAAAGGCAAAAAACGCCAGTTACCAGGTGTTTAAAAGCAGGATGAATATCTCACAAGCGAGATAATTCTGTCAATGAGACTGATAATTTGCTTGTGTTACAATACTTTCAACACGGTGCCATACATGGCAAATAATTGGTTACACAAGATTAAAAAGTTTGCTGCATCTTCCTTAAATAATTTTCAAAGGATTTTTTAGAAAGAATATCCTGGACCTACATTGAATATTCTATATTAATTTAATTTGGACAATACTTCATTTGAGCGTAATGAAAAAAAATACAGATATAAAAAAAAAATCATTTACTAGATTCCCGTTCCAAATTTATCAGTATCAATTTACTTTCAATATTGAAAAACAATCACATGTCCAACATGTACATGAAAAAAATCCCTTCAAAAGTAAAAGTGTCTTGCTTTATATTATGCTCTGCTTAATGGTTTTCTTCTGTATCTTTTTTTTTTGCTTCACGTATTTTGAATGTAAAATAATCCCCCGCATTATATTACTTTATCTAATATTGAAAAATTGGGCAGGGTCTTCTGAAAAATTCTAAATGGATAAAAGAAGTAGGGATTTCTCATTAAAAACAAATAAAGATGATTCGCCGAAAAGTTCCAAAGGGATAAAAAAATTCGATTTTTTTTACTGAAAACAGTGAAATAAAGGTAATATTAAGCTGCTGTTTTATTTTTATGTTTCTGTAGGCTTTTAGACGCAACCATGGACCCAGAAAAGCGAAACGTCTCTAACGAAGCCAGTGTCCAGGACATTGGAGGAACATTCACTATATTCGTGGAGGTGGCCACCACCCTAGTCAACATCATGTCTCTAACTGTAGTAATCAGAGGAAAAACATATCGAACACGATCAACGACAGAGGACATTATTCTGGTGCTAAGTGTGTTGTACATATTTTCAGCAGTGGTCCCTTCGCCGATTGCACACGTAAGCTACTTCAGAAGCACGTGGGTTGGCGGTGAGACGACATGTAAGATTTACCAATTCCTAACCCACTCTTCGCGTTTGTCCGCTTTATGTACTGTGGCGGTGTTGGCCATTAACCAGACGTTGTGTGCTTTCCATTTCCTGAATATGAGAGACTACACTTACCAAGCAGCCGCAAAGACTAAAGTGATTTGCATTATCATGTTAAATATCCTAGCCTGTGTCGTTATATCATCCATGCCCATAGTTGGACTCGGACCAGAGGCCTTTCAGTCAACTCATTGCCAGTTTTGGCTCAGTTTTAGGCTAAAATCCGTGAACGAGTTTGCGTTTTTGATTTTGTTTCTGTGTTTTGGATTCTGCAACATTTTGTTGATTACTAGTTCTGTTGTTATAAATTTGTGTTGCAAGAGTCTGATCAAGAAAAGGATTTGTACCACATCCGCTAATGACCGCAACGCCGATGTACGGTGGCATGCAACAGGGTCGAAGGTGCTTAGCGGAAATATCTTGGTGCTTGCAGTTTCTGTGCCAGTATTAATCACATGGGTACCGACCATGGTATGGCAAGCAATATATTGTAATGTATATTTTGAATTATACGATACATTTGCTAGCAAGTCATTCATCAATGCTCTTCACTGTCTCTTATGTTGTTTTCATTCAAGACAAAGTGCCGTTACTCTTCCTATAACATAGAAATCTATTTGGAAGAAGAATCTTTTAGATAATTATGTAAAATTCTTTAGATTCTGTTTCATTGAAGAAGACAATTATAGTGTAGCAACATTTTGTTTAGTTATATAAGTCTGAGACTGGAAACTTTTGAGAAACAAAATCCTGAAATTAAGACGAAACAAAACCTACAGTGTGCTTGTTTTGTTTTCTTTGTAAACAGTTGCTTTTCCACAATATTAAAAGTTGAAATTTTGTCTTAGTATAATAATTAAAAATAATAGGTCTAGTTCAGAAATATAATCTGATGCTTGCTAGTCTTCATTATCACAACGCAAATGTTCAGAAATAATACGTTAATCAATTTAAAGATTATTTCTATTGCTAAATAGGATGGGTCGACAGATAAGGCAAACATAATCCGTCTTGCTCGGATAGCATAATAACGTTTTTTTTTCGTTCAACATATCATTGAATAATATTATTTTGTATGAGTCAAACCTGATCTTTTAAGCTCTAATGATCCCGCATATATCTTATCTCTTCCTTCTAGATCCTGGCTTTAATGCGCCAAGTAAATGAGGATATCAGTGACGTATCGATCCTGTATGCCTTACTTAGCACTTCCGTTTCTGGAATGGTGAACCCGATCATATATGGACTTTGTGATGCCAGCTTCCGGCGAGGCTATCGACGTCTGTTTCATGTTCTCTGCAACATCAAACAAATGGCTCCAGTCGCTGGTATGATTCATTTATATTTGTCTTTCATCTTTTTAATAAAAAAATAAGATTATCTTTCTTGATAAATGGAATTTGAATATTTGATTTAGATGCTTCTGTCAATGAATGCAATTAATCTTTTGAAAGGTAATAAGTTAAGTTCTATTCATGGTAAAGCACAATAATAATAAAAATATATAGCAAAACAGATTATCAAATTAAATTTTTCTTTAGACCAAGTTGTAACCAGATCAACATCGGGGGTTGAAGCTTTAGCTACAGATGCACAGAGATCATTTCCACCCTCCTCCTCTTCCGGATTTTTAAATTCCGCTTTCGAGAGTCAGGCAGTATCTGACTATGATTCCGGTTTGTTGTCGATTGATGAATTGGATCTGGAGAAATCTAACAAAAACTACGACAGTCACCCGTTTGAAAAAACGCAACTTTTGCTGGGAAAGTGTAGCAAATACACAGCGAAAAACAGTGGGGACATCTCCGCGGAGTCCCACGAAAACTTATCTGTGTCAGAGGATTTGGATTTATACGAAGATTTATCATCAAACAGATCAAGCGACGAGGACGACAGTCTCGATGAAAAGGAGAAAGAAACTTTCATCTGATTTAACATTTCAATATTTTCGTGTTCATTTGATATATTCCTCATAATATATTGGTCTTGAAATCCCCATGCAATTAAAGATAAATGGACTTGATAATACATGTATCAATAAATTTCGTAATGTTCTTGATTTTACCACATTGCGGAAATCTTCATTCTATTCTTAGTAGTCTCGTCACGCACGAGTGACCTGGCGCGGGGTACAACCAGCTTTTCATGTGTCAATTTGGTCATTGCGACGTATGTTACAAGATTGTTACAGGGGCATGGTCACAATTTTGGTAAAAAATTATTTTTCCAAGTTTAAGGTTTACAATGCTTTGGTAAGGCATCTTAAATAGGCAACCAAAATTTGAGTGTCATTTGTTGAGCTATAAGCGAGTTACAGTGCTTACCATTTGCTAGGTAAACAAAGCTTTTGTTTACATTTTAAATGCTGAAGTGAAAATTTAAATTTCAGACCTAAAATGAATGTGTTAAACGTTGGGAACTGTTTATTTATGCTGAAAATTAACAAAGAGATGGACAAATCAGCTTGAAAAAGAATTTTTACCGGTATGTTGATATTATGTAAACAAAAACAGGGCACGAGGCTTATTTATATGACAGAGAAGTGTAAGCTCTGTATCTTGCTTACAACTTAACGGCTGATTCTAAATTTTCGTTTGATCATCAAAAATACATTCCTAAATCATTGTAAATGATAAAAAAAGACAAAAAAGAATTTGACAAAAATTGTGACCATGCTCCTTTAAGAGTTGATAGTATCCCTCCCTGTCCGCCCTATAATATGTGCTGCATAAGTTACATGTTTGTCTATATGTTATGTGATTATGTTATATATTCGATTTGTTTCGTTATATCCGTAATGTGATTAAATGCGATCTTGTATTCTTTTAAATTAGTCAAGAAAATATTTATTTTCGAAGTAATGAAACGAAGGAGAAAACAATTTTCTAACTGATGAGGTTTGACACAAATTGTTACACACTGGTTATACTTAAACTTTTAGGAATTACCTGACCTGAAAAGAAAACCACTCCCTTCAGTATATTGTAACTGTCAAGTAACCTCCAAGGACATTTTTAGCTCACCTGAACCGAAGGTTCAAGTGAGCTTTTCTGATCACCTGTTGTCCGTCGTCCGTCTGTCTGTCCGTCCGTCCGTCTGTAAACTTTTCACATTTTTGACTTCTTCTCTAGAACCATTGAGCCAAATTTAACCAAACTTAATACAAAGCATCCTTATGGAAAGGGAATTCTAAATTGTTGAAATAAAGGGCACAACCCTTTTTAAAAGGGAGTTAATTGCGAAACTACGAAAATTGGGTGGGTATCTTTAAAAATCTTCTTCTTAAGAACCACTGCACCAGATATGCCAATATTTACACCAAAGCTTGTATATATAGTGAAAATTCTAAATTGTAAAAATCGCGATCCCCGGGTCAATACTGGGGTCCCAAGAGGGGTTCAAAGTTGATTAAAAAAGACAAATTTAACATAGAAATATATGGGGGGAAATGTTTTTAAAAATGTATTCTCAAGGACTACAGTGCTAAAATTAGTGAGATTACTATACAAGTACCCTAAGATGGTGTAGATTCTAAATTGTGAAAACCGTGATCCCCGGACAAATACTACATACGGCTCCCAAATATGTTCAAAGTTTAACATAGACTTATATAATGGGAAACTGTTTTTAAACTCTCTTTTTAAGAATTACAATGCAACAGTTTGTGAGATTACTATGCAATCATTCTAAGATAGTGCACATTCTAAATTTTTTCATTTTTAATTAAAAGAAGTATTCAAAAAAAAAAAAAAAATCCATGATAAGTTTATCATAGTTGAATTATCTGGAAATACATGTGTATGTTTATCGATTAGTTTTCTTTTTTGGAATTTCGATCCCGACATCAATTACTCACATATCGGGATCCAAGTGATCGGGATCAAAGATCATAAATTAAAACAACTTCAAAAAGGTGTGGATCTTAGTTTTTACAAAGTTTTGATTCACAAACACTCAGTAAGGAAAGATACAGGAACAAAAGATAAAAAATGGTTATGGAAAAAAAGTAGGAATCATTGATAGACTTTATCAACTATATATAGACTTTCCATGTTTTTTGAGTTTAGTCTATAAGACAGATGATTGATGAGAATGCAAAATCTAACATGCCTATAATGTCCTCATCACACCTGCAATATTTGTTATTTGATGAATCGATAAAAAAGCTTTTAATGATTGAAATACAAAACAGATGCCAATATCATCTTTTAATTATTTAACAAATATTTTTCAATTTTTCCAGTGAAATGGGATTTTTTTTTTTACTGCAAATGGGTTACTTTTAGAGCCTAAAATTCAGTCTCATTTGATGTGTAAAATATCTATGAATAAAAACATGCCAAAGATAAAAGTGGTTCTTCTTTTTTATGTATTGTTTAATATATGGCAACATCTTGAAATATATGAGTTTTACAATATAAATTCAGAGTTCACTTCATAATGAACCCTTTCGAAATAAAATGATACAAGGACTATTATTCAGGTGAGCGATTTGTGGCCCATGGGCCTCTTGTTGTATTTGCATTGACATTAGTTGACTGTAGAACATTCATAGATAATGTTCATTTACGGAGGCTGGGTGATCAACTAATTACCCATTATATCCGCCTAATTTTTTTTTAGATATGATTTGTTAAGATTTTTAGCACTATCTAGAATTAAAGGACAAATCTGTAATGTTTAACTTTTAAATTTGAGTATTTTGCTATAGAGTTACACTGAGCTCTTCTTCTAAAAGAGATCCACACAGTATAAAAATAGCCCCGACCATCCAACCCTCTTAATTACATTTTGCGCTTATAAGTTACCTAAACCCTAATATTCATTTCAGAATGTAAATTTTAAATGTCAAATTTTTGCCTTCATTTTGACACTTGAACTTTAAGATTGTTATGCCTTGTTTTATAAATGATACCTGTTGCCTCGTTATTTTTCGTGGAAAGTTTCTGGAGAGAAAACTATACAGGATGAATCTTTGCTATTCAGTCACACTAATGATAAAAGTCTTTATTTAAAAACAAAGAAAGGTATACGAATTGCAGAACAATGCCATGATATTTTTATATCACTTTAAGTAACACTTCAATTTGTGACATGTAAACCTCTTTTTAAACAGTATACCAAACAAGGTATTGAAATCATATAATTTGATTCTAAATGTTAATATTTTATGCAAATCCATTTAATCAGGGTATTATTAATATGTGTCTTACTACCATCATGATAAACACAGGCAGGTGAAAAAAAAGTGAAGAAAGAACAAAAGATAAATATCTATTTTACTGCATCTGCAGAAAAAAGAATAAAGCGAATATTTCTATATATTCAATGTTCATGTTTTAAAAAATATAACCCCATGAATGTATACACAGTTGTTGTTAATGATCAAATTTATTTTGAGGCACAATTTATTTAAACATAGAGCAAAAATTACTAAATATAATTTTTTTTAAAAACAAAGTACATACTGCTAGTACATTATAGTAACCGGCATCTATCACAAACTTGACCACATCTTCATCTATCACATAAAAAATGACATTTCTGTTATAAAATTCTTATGAAAGTGAAATGTTATAAAGTTTAGAAATGAATAAACAAAAAAAAAACCCCCAAAGTACTGAAGTACTGAAAGCCGGGCTCTTTTGGTGTGTCTTCATGCATATTGTGTAGTAAAGACTGAAAATCTCTCTCTCTCTCTCTCTCTCTCTCTCTCTCTCTCTCTCTCTCTCTCTCTCTCTCTCTCTCTCTCTCTCTCTCTCATGCTTTTAATGTCGGCAAAGCATCAGAGAGCGACCAAATTTTGTAAGGGGCTATAAACAAAAAATATGTCTGTCTATTAGAAGTTAAAAAGTTCAACAGTTGCTGCCTTAAATTTTGCAAGTTTCTTCATCGCGCAAGAAAGTAGTTCATGGAAATTCATGCGCATTGTATGTGTCAAAAATGCATAGTAATGTTTTAAAAACAAGTTATCAATAAGAAAACTAAAACAGATAGACAATTCGTCTGTCTAGTAGAAGTTAAAAAGTTCAACAGTTGCTGCCTTAAATTTTGCAACAAGCATTATATATTCAATCCCCATTTCTTCATCGCGCAACAAAGTAGTTCATGGAAATCCATGCGCATTGTATGTTTAAAAAATGCATAGTAATGTTTTAAAAACACGTTATTAATATAAGAAAACTAAAAAAGATAGACAATTCGTTCGAAATTTAAAAAAAAAGAAACAAAATGCCAACACTTTTGACAAAACGTGGCTCTTTGTGTAACTATTTGGTATAGCGGAAGCTTTACCTTGACGCTGTTTGGTTTTTTGTTTATTTGTGCTTTTTATAGTAACATTGGCGATTTGCCTGCCTATAGCCAGACTCTGCTTTCAGCAGAGCCCAGCTAAAAATCATGAATGAAGTTTGTATGATTTAAATGGAATCCTATTAAATATAAAACTAAAATATAAACAAATTCTTTTAAGGCAAATTGCTGGATGAAATCAAACAATAATCTGAAAAAAAAAATTAACAATATTTTTTGGTTAATGAGACGAAGAATTTGAGAAGCCGTCAAAGCAACCAATAATCAAACTACAACTGCCGCTTACTGAAAAACACCGCAAATTATAGGATGTGATAGAATGCCGAATCTAAATGAAGAATAAACAATAAAGAATACAAAATCGATTAAATCCTATCTTAACCATTTAATACTGCATATCAAATTATCAAACTTAAGCTTGTTTTTCTTATTTGTAAGTTAAGCCTTTTGCAAATATGTATTAAAATATAGTTATGAAAATTTATTTGGCGCTGAAAGTATTAAAAGTAGTTAAAATGAGAGCTTTACAAAGTTAATTTTGTTTCACAAAAAGTTAGTTCTTTAATTTGTTTTCATTTGAGAAGATTTTATAAATATACGTATTACGGAAGCCTGTTGGTGTCACTTAGAAAAATATTTTATTTGGCGGCCGCCACACACCGCCACATAATTATCTCGCAGCCGCTAGATAAAACCTGGTTTCCTGGTGTGCATGCATGTTTTAATGGGAGCTTTTTAGGGAGTTGTGGATATACTCTAATTTATTAGTTATACAATGTATTAATAATTTCGGAAACTTGACATTAAATATCAATTGCAGAGCTTAAGTTTTGTAAAACTGGTGGAGTGGAATGTATAGTAGACTTTGTTAAAATTTAGAATAAATTAGACTTAAGTTTGTGTTTTGTATTATACATGTATGTTGTAAAACATTGTATTTCAGAGTTGTTTCTAAACTTTAAAAACTGAACTAAACACCCGTTCAGGAAATCTTAACATTAAAATTAAATTTTACTTATACATGTTTACATAAAATTCCTCTCAAGATAAGGTTTATCAATTGAAGAAAAGATTTGAAATTGTTTGATGTACACCATTTTCAAAACTGTGAAATTTCATACTTTTACTTTCATTTTCAGAGTTTTTCAATGCAGACGCATTTTGCCGGAAAACGAATCTGACTTCACACCACGAAATTTTAACAGGAAAGAGACAATTTGACGAAGTTGCATTCAAGAGGTCCCTCGTTGCTGAACGAAAATTAGGGCCGGAGCTATGAACCCTAACGTTAACATTACCGCCTATGGAAAATGCATTAGTGGACTATACCCACATTGAGGTCCATGCTGGTTTGGCATAATTCTTGTTTATTTGCAATTATTATGATGAACGAGCATTTTTCTTCTGTGCATCTTCTCATTTTTGTGATCAAACTAAATTTCCAAAAAGTTCAACAAGTTTAATCATTTTAATAACACTTTCTACAGGAAAATATCCATCAATCCATCACAACACCCCCCCCCCCCCCCTGGATTTTCAGAAAACCAATTTAAAGTAAAGAAATGGTGGTTTAACTTGAATGTAATTTATTTTGAGTTTTTATATGACAAAAATAAAAATGTATGTGTGTTTCTACTAAGATATGAGTTAAGAAGACATTTTTATAAATTTTGAGACCAAATATCACTTCGGGTTTTTAGTGCGATCATTTCAAGCGAGTAAAAGTGAAAGAAGAGAAGCAGAAAGTTTCCGGTGAGGAAAATACCTCATTAAAGCAGTGCCCAGCTATCTAAGATAAGTTTGCATTGTAAGGGAATTGTATTAGGGTCCGGTAGGTTCTAATTCTATATGATATTGAATGTTTGATAGTTTTTTTTTGGGAGGGGGGGGGGGGGTGTTGGTCTTTAAGTTGTACAAATGTGTTGTGCATGAAGATGTTTATATGTGTAAGTTATTTGTTGTCTATCTGTTCTCTCTTTTTGTATCTCTCCGTCTTTCTCTCTTTTTGTCGCTGTCTGTCTGTCTGTCTCTGTTTGTCTCTCTCTCTCTCTCTCTCTCTCTCTCTCTCTCTCTCTCTCTCTCTCTCTCTCTCTCTCTCTCTGAGTTTTAAACATATGGCTGCTTGTGACATGGATTTGCAAATGTTGGGGATAGTGTTTGATACATTCAAATTAAATTCAAACATTTCATTTTAGATAACATATAAATTGAAATGGAACTTCTTCAAAGAATGAAACACAACAATGAGCCACACTTGATGTAAGTAAAATTTAGTTTTGAAACAATGCCGTCTAATTACACTCGTCCAAGTTTAAAAGAAGGAACCTGTAAAAAACTATATACCCTGGCCAGTATTTCACATGCAGATAATTTAGAATATTAAATACTGGAAAACTTTATATTGATTATACATATTTCGCAAACTTAGTGGATATTTCTTGTTCTTCTGGCTTTTGAACTTTAGTTAAATGTATACTCTCTTCCATAGTATATGTCTTTCAATAAATTTTATTACATTTTACATCATAGGTGAGGTAATCAAAATCGAGCAAAAAATGAAGTGAGGGCCTAGCTCACATTATAGAGTCATATTTAACTTAACAAGGTATTATTTCATTTCGGAATAATTATATGTTTCGGAATTTGGTTTATTGTCAAATATTCATGTCGACATCATCTGTAGATCGTAGAAACTGTTTTCTTGTTGGGATATGTTATAGAAACCTATTTCCAAGTTATGAAGATAAAAACTGTCATTTTTTTTCTCTTTTACAATTTAGATATTCTCTAAAATGTGGAGATGTACTTAATAATAATTATAAATTCATTATCTTTATTCTAATGTGTTGCTTAAAAAAATATTAAACATGTTTTCTTGTTTTGTGAAATCTGTGTCTACTTTATTTGCACTTGTTTCTACGTTTCGTAGTCGTGCCGGGCACGGACTACGCATACTTCGCATTCGCGTTCGACCCCCCCCCCCCCCCAACTTGCCGTTTTGTGAAGTTTTCTACTTCATAGAATTAGGATATATATATTTAGCATTTCCTCGGTCGGAATTGAAAGAAAAGTAACGAACAGTGCTATCGATTACCAGTCAACAGAAAAAAACACTTCCCCCTTTCCATGATATCTCGTCTTCACAAATCCACAATCTACACCGAATACCTGCGATTGTCGATTTTCATGTTAATATCCAGGCACATGCGGTAAAAATTCACCGATATCCGACAGACATTAAACACATCAAAGAAAATCTGTGCGTTATTTACGTGACATGATCAAACAGCATGCAGCACGACATCCATTATTCCAAAAGATGTACAGCTTCGCGTCACTCCCGTGTCTGTGACGTCATATTCTCTGTATGCACTGAGAGTTGAAATAGATCGGCGGATCATGAATTAAAGGTCATAGGAAACGGTTTTAATAGTAGCTTTTTTCCTAAAAAATTATCAGTTTTACATTTTATATACTTCGTAAAAAATATTGGACAATTTTATGCTAATCATTTTCACTTGAAAACAAAGGTCCAAAGTCGCTAGTTATAGAAAATCGTTCCCTGATTATCGTTCTTGATTTTCCGATTTTGTGACGTCACAAGAGACCACTTTCAACTTGTTAATTAATAAAAGTGAAAACAGCGGAGAAGTCACCAACGTTTATTATATTCATTTCTAATGGAGGAATTTGACGAGGATCCAGAGTTTGTTGTACAGGGGTACCAGTTTGAACCTCTAAGCGTAAATCAGACAGTAGAATCTTCATCTGAATATGGAACGCCATGGCTGCCTTATAGCATTAGACTATAGGTACATTATGTCAAATTACCATTACATTATGTCAAAGTCCATTACGTGGTGTGAATATATCTTTACGCTAGGTCAAATCGTTATTACGTGATATCAAAAGCACGTTAGGTGAAGTAAACATGTCTTTACATTATGTCAACTTTTTATGTTGTGATGTAAAATCATCCTTACGTTATGCCAACATTGTACAACCAAAGGTCAATACATCATGACATTATTTCGACACTGTATTACATGGGGCGAATGTATCCTTACATTATGTCAACATTTTATTACATGATATCAATATATCCTTACATTATATCAACACCGCAGTACGTATCGCGATTCTATCCTTAAATTATGTCAACATTTTATTACATGATATCAATGCATTTTTACATTTTATCAACACTTTATTACATGGTGTAAATATATCGTTTTATTATGTCAAACCTTTATAACTTGATGTCATAAGTTTATGACGTTATGTCTAAACTTAATAACGTGATGTGAATAAGTCTTTGCTGTAGGTCAGTTCTCTATTTCATGATGTACATGCTCCATTACTTTAAGTCGAAACATCATTTCGTTACGCGAACACGGATACATCGGCCTTTCTATATACAAGGAAACGGTAAGCTTACCCAAATGTATCCAGGGGTTATTGAAACTTTGTGGAACAGAACGGAACCAGTAAAGGGTCATCCAATGGGAAAATAGAAATTTAAAAATAATGATTTATTTTGTTTTTATTCATTTCATTTCAAAATAAGATTGATCTTTAATTTTATTGTTTAAATTCGTTGTTTAAAGAAAAATATGCATAATTATATTACTTACTACTCTAATATTAACATATTACAGTATTTTCACGGCAGAACTTACTAACTAGTTTAAGCTAGCAAAAAATATTCTCTATTAGTTAGAGATTTAAAACAAACGAAACGCATTCCAAAGCATACCATCTTTAAAATTACAATGTCAGCAGTACTTGACTTATTTGTAAGATTCTGGTTCCGTTACGTTCCGCAATATATTATTACCCCTGTGGATATTGGTATTCAACGGAACAGAACGGAATGAGCGTAAATTTCCTTCTCAACCTATTTTCACGCCTATTCTATACTTACAACGAAAATATATGTAACATGATCATACATTTAACTGTTTACAAAAACCAACACTCATGCTGTCGAATTATTTCATTTAATTAAAAATTAGTAAGTTACATGTATGGGGCAAACCCTGAAAACAGTACCGATTCTACCAAAAGTGTTTGCCTTTCTTTATAATAATTCTGAAATCGGCGAATACAGTTCCCCTCTCTTATTTGTGTGCGTTTTTATTATGACATATTTCTGATTTATACCCTCTGTCTGAACAATTACCTAAAACAAACATTTCATAAAAACATCTATATCAAGATGGAGAAGGTCTTTAAAGGGGTTAAAGATCTCTTGTAATTTATTTGTAGATTTTATTTCATATAAGTTATCAAGTGCCCTCTTGGATGAAAAGGAGAAAATTTATTCAGAGGAACGAAGCGTACCCCCTCCACAAACACCATTCCCACCCCCCTCTGCAGCAATAAGAAAAAAATCCTTTTCATAGCATAATAATTTTGTAGCAGAACGGCCATACCTACATGTGTAGTTAGGGTCAGTATCCTTAATTTAAGATAGCAACGTTTACTTTTAACTACTAAATACTTTATTTTAACTACTTAATACTTTGAGACTAAATTTTAGAAAATTAAATATGCACTGGGTGTTTGCGCCACGACATACAGGGTTTGGAACGATAAAGAACCCTGACTGCTAAATGACTGAGTGTGTAGTAACGAACGTAATTTGAATATTATTGAAGTAAAAAAAGTATAAATCAAAAATGAAATTTTAACCCCCCCCCCCCAAAAAAAAAAACCAATGAAGGGATTATTTTTAGATTTTATATCCATTTCATTTTAAATATTCAAGGGCCGATGAGCACGAGAAAACTTGGATTTTAAGTCTTATTCTTATAACTTAGGTCTATCTAAACTATAAATTCAATGTTTAAATACGTAAATGTTCATTCACTCTCGAGAAATTAAATTGTCAGCAACTAAGTCTTTTACAGCTTTCAGAAGACCTATATATAGGCCTATATATATTTTCATTCTTGTATGATTAAATCACTGCTTCTTACTAGTATCTACTGTTGGGGTTTTTCTGGGTCCATTTGGGTAAATCGGCGTACCGTTTCTATATAGTAAATTTTGTATTTAAAACATGACAAATATACAAAGACCAAGGATTTCGCGTTTGTATAACGGAATGATGTTTCGACTTAAAGTAATAGAGCGTATACATCACGGAATAGAGAATTTGCCTAATGTAAAGACTTATTTACATCACGTAATAAAGTTTAGACAAAAAGTCAAGACATTTTCGTATCAAGTAATATACTTTTGACATAAAGTGATAAAGTGTTGACATAATGAAAGGATGAGTTAACACCATGTATTTATGGGCAGCGGAAAGGGCAAAAAATACATTTTTACAAAATCAACGATAAACTAAATTCAGCAATCTAAAATAATATTATCAATGACCATAAATGCAAAACCAACAGTCTTCTTTGCAAAATAAATGTACATAAAAATCAACCAAAGGTATTTAAATACAAATCAAACACAACAAGTAAAACCAACAGACATAAATGTAAAACGAACATACATCAACATGAAACAAGCGGACGCACAAATAAACGCCAGGTGGCGTTTTTTGGGAAGCAATATACGTCATCGATTATTGGAATCCGGGATGGTTCGCACCTATTCTGTTTCGCCCTGAGATGTTTCCCACCTCAATGTTTCGCACCTGCCTCGGAGCAAAACATCTGACTGTATTGTAATGTAATGTAATGGAGTGTTGATGTAATTAGAAATGTACATGTATATATAGTTAGCATAGATCTGTTTTGGGGACCATTTAATTACATAAATTACCGGTATTTGCTTGAACTTTACATTACCCAACTGCATCCACTATTTAACTACGATTTTTACCAGTCTTATTCTTATAGCAAAAGTGGGGTTAAATATTATTTCCATTCCCATTTATTTATTATGATTTATTTAAAATTATAAATAATATTTTAATGACCTGTTTATACTCGTACATTTGTTCCAAATTTCCTATTCGGATGAAAACATATGTATAATCAATTATTGTACAGTCTTATATATAAAAAAAAAGTCATTTATTTGTTACCCATAAACATGATGATATACAAATATCTGAAAAAAAAAACATTTTTAAAATGCTACAAGACATATGTACATTGTGAATTAAAATTAAGTGCATGTATCAGAATACTTCAAGCTTATCGACACATAGGCTTCGGAACCGGGGGGGGGGCTTTTTGCAAAGTTAGACCTAACCATTAGGCACATAGCAGAATAGACGGTTCAGCCCCCCCCCCCCCCCACCCCCCCCCCCCCCCCACTTTTTCTCGCAGGAAATATAATTGTTCCTTAATGTACCTTGAAAGATTGAGAAGTTAGAGTCTTAGGCATACTAGCCCCCCCCCCCCCCCCCACCCCCCACCACGGATTAAGATTTTCATGATTTGGGGGAAATTAATTTTTAATGTAGGTTAGATTTTTTCTTTTGGAAGTATAGGTTTACTCCCCCCACCCCCCCCCCCTCCCCCACGGATTAGGATTTTTTTGATTTTGGGAATTAGGTTTTTTTCTCTCAATATTTCTGAGGATCAGTCTAGAATCGTTATAGAAAACACTGTATGCATTAATTAATGCATATTTTGATGATAACAATTTAAACAAAATGTTTATTTTATGACTTTTCGGCACATCTATATAGATAATTATAGCAAACTAAATGTTCACGCCTCTATTCACGTAAAATTTGTCAGTCATTTGTTGCATTTCGTATCACTTTAATTTTACCGGGTGGAAGTAATGCAAAATTTACAACTTGACATCTTTGTAAATTTTGTATTTACTGCCATCCGGTAAATAAACAATTTATAGAATAAAAAAAAGTCGGATAGAAATAAATTTTTTAACGAGTTTGACTTTTGCCATAAGAATAAGACTGGTAATAGGCGTAGTTTAAAAAATAGATACAGCTAGGGAGGGGGTGGGTAATGTAAAGTTCAAGCTGATAATTTATGAAAATAAACGATCCCCAAAACAGAGCTATGCTAACAATATAATATTTTACATTTGTAATTAACATTCCCAAATTTTTCATTATAAAAATACAGGTAATTCTCAAGTGAATGACAGGCTATAAATGTTATTACAACACAGTTCGCACCTCTTGTTCTGAACCATATAAAACGACATGGCCTAATAAAATTAGTAAAAAGCAAGAACGCTCTCTTGGCCGTGCATGCATAAAGACAAGCACTGTTTCAGTAGTTTTTTTAAAAACATATTTCAATTCTTGTATAGGTAATAATTAATTTCAGAGGAATGATAATACGAGAAAAATATCTAAATACAGTGAGATGTTTCGCTCCGAGGCAGGTGCGAAACATCTCAGGGCGAAACAGAATAGGTGCGAACCATCCCGGATTCCAATAATCGATGACGTATATTGCTTCCCAAAAAACGCCACCTGGCGTTTATTTGTGCGTCCGCTTGTTTCATGTTGATGTATGTTCGTTTTACATTTATGTCTGTTGGTTTTACTTGTTGTGTTTGATTTGTATTTAAATACCTTTGGTTGATTTTTATGTACATTTATTTTGCAAAGAAGACTGTTGGTTTTGCATTTATGGTCATTGATAATATTATTTTAGATTGCTGAATTTAGTTTATCGTTGATTTTGTAAAAAAGTATTTTTTGCCCTTTCCGCTGCCCATATGTATTAAGGTGTTGATAAAATGTAAAAACGCATTGATATCATGTAATAAAATGTTGACATAATGTAAGGATAGAATCGCGATACGTACTGTGGTGTTGATATAATGTAAGGATATATTGAAAGCATGTAATAAAATGTTGACATAATGTAAGGATACATTCGCCCCATGTAATACATTGTCGAAATAATGTCATGATGTATTGACCTTTGGTTGTACAATGTTGGCATAACGTAAGGATGATTTTACATCACAACGTAAAAAATTGACATCATGTAAAGACATGTTTACTTCACCTAACGTGCTTTTGACATCACGTAATAACGATTTGACCTAGCGTAAAGATATATTCACACCACGTAATGGACTTTGACATAATGTTATGATAATTTGACATAATGTACCTATAGTCTAATGCTATAAGGCAGCCATGGCGTTCCATATCTGAAGATAGTATTGACGAAGACGATGTAGATGATCAATCTGCATTGGTTCCATGTAACACTGACTGGTAAAATATGTCTAAAATTGTTTAGCAAGTCTAAGTCATTGAAAATTAATGAAATCAAACACCATATATAATTGAGTAGGATGCACATAGCAGATTTAATTATTCATTCACGCTTTTCAACATGTTTTAAGGTGATTAGAATTTCCTCTGCAAAATTCATTCACGATAAATTAGCAAATTAAACATACTTTTAAAGTATATTTTCAGTTACTCCATATATAGATATGCAAGTCAGATTTTGATAATATATGTATTAATTACAATAAAGAAAATGTTATTAATTACTGTCCTTGGAAGATATCTAGGATAATACTTGATACATGTAAATATTTTATCAATGTCGTCTATATCACCCAGCTGTATTTTTTTATTGATTGATTTTACACAGGTGCAGCTGTAACAATTGTGTCATCATTGACACGGCAAGAGAATGCAGATGCTGCTTGGGAATTCCAGAAGTAGCTAGGAAGGTTCATCAAGAAAAATTAAAGTGTATCACAGGTCATGAAAGTTTTAAAGTTAACTGCATAAACCACCATGTGTTACAATTATCGTATTTTGAATATATCCAAGACAATGGGCCATTGGGAAATGAAGAACCAATCCATGAGTAAGATCTTTTCTTAAAAATGCATAAAAATATAAACAAAAAACAGTTATTCAAATTTTACAGGGAAATAAAATCCCAGTAATTTAATTAAACATATCACAATTTAAAAGTTGCCTTCATATTTCTCATGTAGGCTTAATCGACACCTTGCTTATAGAAGATTTGTCAGGTTTATATGGAGGCGTCTGGGACGACACAACAAGAGGATTCTACCAGCCTGTGTAGTGACGGCGATCAGGAACCAGTTTCCCAGCCAGCAGTAATGTGGGTTTCGCTATCCTGGAGATGAACGTTAAAAAAATGAAAATTAAAACTAAATCTATCTATGAAATTATTTTGTTGTGATTTTGATCATTTAAATATATAAAGCTGAAAGCAGTGCATGCAGCTTTAATACAGTGCTGCTATCCTGAAAGTTGACAAGGATAGGGTAGGATAGGATGCAGGATGCACGATACATGATATAAATATAAAAGTTAAGTTCTATCCTTTAACTTCATAATTTTATATACAAAACAATTCATATATATATGTTTGAAGCAGAATAAGATTCCAAACTATGTTGATCTATTATATTATTTGAGTTTTAAATACAAGATAGAGAAATATGCATCGGTTCAAAAATTTCAACTTAGGAAATTTGAAAAATGTTGGTCACAGTGGGAAGATCTCTTTTGTTTATAATTGTATACCTATATTTTACAGAGGTGGAATTTGCTACGAATATTATTTCATCTATTATTTTTATTAACCATTTAATATACAACCTCAGGTTCATTTAATTTTGATTTTTGAATGAGTGTATGAATGAAAGTGGTATGAAAGAGTGATTATAATATTTAAAAAAGAAGTTGACATCAGTTTAATAGTAATTATGTATGTTTGAATTTGAAAAATGCAAATAAAAAAAAAAAAAAAAAAAAAGTTCTATCCTTTCCTATCCTATCCTATCCTATCCTGCATCCTGTAGCCAATCAGATTCGAGTATAAATTTCAGAGTTATTTTGCGAAACGAAAATCGGCTTTACAATGTATTTTCAATGTCAATTTAATACGTTTTACAAGTTAAACCATTTAAGAATAATTATTATACACATGTATCAAGAACGCGGTGCATAACCATGATACGCGCTAAAATGTCGGCGCTACATCTTTGTCAATTCGGACGCAATTACTGATTTACTGCGAGAATTCGATGCAACATTTGACAACGTCAGAAATAGATTTCTTTATTTACTTCATTTAAAGTCTGCAAAGTAATAAAAGATTGAATTTATAAACGACCAATCCGGCATTTTAAAAGATAAACATGTATAGAAGAAACAGACATTGTTTCACGTTTCATATAATTTCTTCAATGCCCAATAACTGGGACGCATATTTCTGTCCGATATTAACCTGAACATATCGAATTAATAAATGTTAGCTAGCTATAAATGCATGAGAATTTATACTTTAAAAATAACTCCGAGTGGTTTAACTATAAACGATATAAACTTCCTAAAGGAATTATTTATTTAGAGATCGTGTTTACATTTATCGCCGAACGAATCGCTCGAATAATGATAATTACGCTCGGTTATATGTGATAAGAAAATAATTTGATAAAAATATGTTACTAAACAGTTTCTCAATAAGTGCATCGAAGTTGTTTATCTTTTTTTATGCATAAATGTAATAAAATCAAAAATCGAATCGCTTACCTGTTTGTTTACGTTATTGTGTCCATCCCGCGTACGATTTAATTTTACCGTAGCACATGTAAGTAAGTTATCCCGCTCAAAGGTTTGTATTCGGTTTTAAGATTTAATTATTCATTTTGAGTACTAAATTAATTGATAAAATTATTTCATTCTTGAATTTCGTTTCATTTAACTAGCATTACTATATTTTGAAGGTATGGGATAGGATAGGATAGGATAGAGCTTTTTTGCAGGATAGGATGCAGGATATAGGATAGGATAGGATAGTTTTGTCAACTTTCACGATAGCAGCACTGTACATGTTTTAAATAATTATACATGTACAACGTAACAAAATGCATGTGTGATAAAGTTAATGAAGTATGATTATAAATGTACATTAAAATGTCTTTTGGTGACCATGACATCATATATAAGCTAAATATAACACATTGAGAGGATTGGACAGTATAAAATATACAGTCATGTACAAATATTTTACGACCAAATTTTAAATAATTAACATACCTGTTAATGTCTATTATTAAAACGGCCAATATGTTGCTGGACAGTCACTTGTTTAGGTGGTTTCGGGGTGCTCTGGCACAATGGTGGAGGTAGTCTTCTTGGCAATCTGTCAAGGGCCTTTCTAGCTTTTACATAGCTATCGTTGACAGTTCGCAGAGTTACAACAGCAGCCATCAGATCAAAGATGTAGTCTTCAAAATAGAGAAAAGATATTAACTACCATGTGTTCATGTACACTGTACTTACATGTAGCATTAAACATAAAACTTACTTAAAGTTTGATCAACTTTAACTTCCTTCGCAACACCTTCTCCTTTTCGGCCCTTTGGATATGAAACACAGTATTGCTGCTTCCCCTCTTTTGTTCGGCTTTGTGGTCTAGCAACATTTTCGTTGAAATGCATGGCTGCAAGGTATAACCTATGACAAAAATATAATAAATGCATCATATAACAATGTTTCTAATTAACAAAAGAATTGTTGTAAAATATATTGAACGATTTTTTTGAAAAGTGCGTATTCAAGAATTTTACCGAGCTTGCATCTGCTTGTAAAAAAGTGCACACTGATTGCGAATGAGCACACCACTTTGTGGAATGCCTCCAAACAAGAAGTTTGACCAATGTGAGATAACTGTTTGATGTCTGTTAATAGCAATCGTCCTTTCACAACTAATTCCAACTCCACGAACGCCTTAGATCCTAAAAAACAAAAACATTTAAATACAAATGTACCACAATGTTAAATTCATATTCATAGAAAATACATTTTAATTACAAGGCGTCACAAGAAAATACTGCAATAACTTTTATGATGTTTTCCAAGTGAAATTAATTCCATTAAAACATTTTAATACAAAAAAGCAAAGGTACCTCTCCTAATCCAGGGTCTGTTATCCACAGGTTCATGAAGGCACCTGGGGTATAACTCGCCGTGTCCCTCGTGAATGTTCGAAACGTGATTAAGAATGGAGACCCATTTCTCCCGAACCAAATCTCCATTTCCATCACTGGTAGCTGCACAGAAATAAATGTGATTACGGATGGAGTGCGCCCATGCCCAAATCAGTTCATAATATTTCTTTTTGGAAATGGTGTCCAGCAAAGCCACGAGTAGGTCTTCCGTTGTTGCTGCGAGTTGAAAATGTATGTGATATGGTGTCAATAATTTATGATGACTAAACTTTCAGTTCTGCTTTTGTTATAAAAATGTGTTGTGATTGAAAGCCTGTATATAAAACGTGTTTTGAAAAAGAAAGAAAGAAAATGTTTTAGGAAAACTATCTGTCGAACACAGTTTATGTAATCGTTTCAAACATTCTTTAAAAAATGAGATGTTTAATGACGAGTTAATTTTTCAGAGGGTAGCAAGCATTGTTACATGCACTCATGATTCATGTGAGGAATTGTGTTTTTTGGGAATTGATTTTAATCAACTCTCCTATGCAGTTACTCTAGCATACCGTAACTGAAACTGTGTTTGGACCTAAGCACAAATCAGCGCCGCTGACAAGACTTAGTTCTTGAAAATAATGAAGCATTTTTTAAAGGAAACTTTTTTTTATAAATACCTTGGAAATAGTCAGATATTAAATGGTACGAACAATTTGAAGTTTTTTTAGTCGTGTGTATTCCTACGCCAGAGTTCAATATATAGTCTCGTTTAACCATCGGCTGTCTCCTTACATCTCCGGCAAGTAGAGAGTCAGTCTATAGTAAGAGGTCGCATCATCAAGCTATCACGTGACCTGGTATCTCTTACTTGTCGGAGATTAACGGAGACAGCCAAGCATCTGGTTGAACGAGACTAGAGTTCATTATTGGTTGGATCCATACAATTTTTGAATTATTTTGAATACCAAAACATAGTTTGATGAAATCAATTCTATTTTAAAATATTACCCAACATGATTCATTTATTTAGAGGTTTTCTCGAAATTCTAGTCGGAAAAGTTAGAGAATTCATATTATAAAAATGTGCATAATTCAAATGCAGATTATAAACTACTTGCCAAGCAAACTAGCATATCGTTGATTTTAAAATAAATAATATTCGATAAAATCAACTCTCGTCAGTACATCATTACTTTGATTTAAAAACCGAACCCGCCTACAAAACACGTAACCTTTTCTCTAAGATAACTTCTTTATTTAAAAATATTTCTAAATATTTGAAAACTATGTGCAAGTTTAGAATTGTTGCGTGATGACAAAATTTACAGACCCTGCAACGTACTACTACACCAAAAAACGTGCGACATACGTGCGAGAAACGTTTCGTGTAAACCATTTAGCGTTTCGTGTGATTGTGAAGCGTTTCATGTAAACCGTTTAGCGTTTCGGACAAAGCGTGTAAATCGTTTCGGGCAAAGCGTGCGAGAACCGCGTGGAACATTCATCAGATTTCATTCGGAACTCACTGAAACTTCAATTCACTTTCAATTGATGAAAGGGAATATATCCAAGATATCTTCATTGAACAATTTTCACTCATAAAATTTCACAGGAACGAAAACAATTTTCTTACGGAGATTTATAATGGGAAATGTTTATATCTTTTCTCCATTCGGAAGTACTCGGGATACCTCGCGCAATTTTTAAACGTTATCATCCGGGCTTATTAATGGCTGATGCAATGCAAAATCCCCATAGACTTTCAATATTGGGATGTGTATGGAAACCTGAAGCGGTAGAGGGGGCGTTTCAACACATATAATCTGGAAATTTTTCATATAAGTGGATGAACGTAGTTTGAGCACAAAGGTATTTACTATTATTGAAATATCAAGCAAAAAGTGGTGGAAGAAAAAACTCGGAACATAGTATATCTTATAAATTTATGAAACTTTGAAGTGTTTTGAAATTCTTTAACCAGGGAACAACGATGTCTATATATAGATCAGTAATAGGATAAGGTAATGTCAAACATCGAAGACTGTACGAATATTTAAGAAACTGTTTTTAATTACAAGTGTTACCGTTAATAATTAAATCAAAGTTTGCCGAATCTTCCTGGAATTAAACATAGGTTGTAAATTTACTTTGTATAAAAACTTTCTTCATGGTTACTCAGTGTGAAACCTTCTTTACCTTAGACGTTTTACTTTTCCACTAAGCATCCGCCTTCGTTGCCTTTCCTTTACACTACATCTAAATTCATCATGTTCATAAGTGATTATTCGTTCGCATTTTAAAATATTTAATGTCCGTATTCTCGGACTCCATGCTAGGAAATTTAGTTTAATATAAGCTACGTCATTCTTATCCATGTGCATGTTGTCGACGGCGCGCGGCCAAAGAAATTTTCACAATCGTTCTTTAAAAAGCTATAAAGTTATACAATATAGGATATACATGTAATTTTTATATACAGACCTTAATTAATTTGTTTGCAAGTTTATAACTAATGATTATTCCTTTATCGGCACCACTTATAATTTACTCAACTCTCTCTCTCTCTCTCTCTCTCTCTCTCTTTATTTTCTCTCATTCAAGTCACGAGCAGCAATGTCTTAACTCCGCCCAGCTACGATCTGATTGGACAAAGGTCAGTGAAAACATTAGGTACAAACTTTTCTGGAGTAAACCCCTATTAAACGCTTCAATGTACTTCGCTGTAACTTAAACGATCATGTTTTGATAAGCATATATATTTTTTTATTTATTTACGTCGATAACTCTTACTGAGACCATTCGACTTTGTACAAGCAGCACACATAGCCTCGGACATCGGGTGTCTCCTGCACCTGGCTGAACCTGTCAATCAACCTCTGTGTATTTGTTTTCATTGGATGGCCAAGCGTCTCTTTTTTTGTCAATAGCCAATGGACAATTAATGACTTCAAGGTAATCGGAATCAGTATTTGATGAAGCATACAATTCAAATGACAAAATTTGTATTAATTATCTGAAAGTTTTTTAAACCACTGTTGATGGAAAACAAATAGTCTTAGAAGTAATTAACACACAGGGATTTGCCTACAATGTACACAGTCATGCAATTACTAGTAATTATTATGGGAATCTTTACGCATGGTACTTAATTCGAACAGATTATAATAATCTATACACTATACGCCGTTACACATGTACGAAGCGCCGGTAATATATACGAATATTGAGTCAAAAATTTAAATCATTTTTATTTCTTGTTCTTTTCAATACGTTTTTTGAAAAATTGCGAAAAATTTAGACATATTTTCCTTTATATCTTTTTAGCGAAAAATATTTTGTTAAGACATGAAGAATAAAAGTTGTGCAGAATATCAGGGGCTTTCATGTTCATAAGAAAGGGCTGGCCCCTTAAATTAAGGGCCAATAGCCCCTAAAAGTTTTTGCTTAATAACTCAAAAACGGTTAGGATTTTGATATGGATGTCGCTGGAAAAGTTGTTTGTTGGGATCTCATAAAGGTCGTAACAATACTATTTTGTAAGTGATTTGTGTAGTATGAGTGTAAAAAGCTTTACATGTTGACATGTACCTGTTTTCATTTGACAAGTTAACGAAAGTCTTTGTGCGTAAAACTGGAGTACATGCTTTTTTTTAGGAGTCTAAGTCATTGTTGCCCAAATCAGTTCATAATATTTCTTTTTGGAAATGGTGTCCAGCTTTTTGTAGACTCCTATGAATGGCAAAAAAGTCTTCTTAATATTTGTTAATAAAGACAGTTCTTTAATTCATCATGTACAATTATAGTGGCAAAATGCATACCTTTTGCCACATGCCATACATCAAACATATGAACAATCTGGGGTTGTTCACGCTTCATGTAAGCCTTTACTTGACTTTGTCTGTCAGTGACTAGGTGAGATACATCGATCTCCTCTGTCTCCAGCCTTGCCAAACACCTTTTCAATCCTTCCAGCTCCATATGGTAGGAATTCTGCACTTTATAGCTTAAATAGAACTAAGTAATACATGTATGAATGTAATTAGGAGCTCGAGATGTGCTATTAAGTATTGAACTGAATCAAATGTGTTTTGCTTATTACAAGATTAATACCATGAAAAAATGGGTATATTTAAAATTTGTTCATGGACAAGCTGAATATCCACAACTTGGGAAGAGTTGAGATTCATAATGGAGTAGGACCCAAATTTAGCTGTGTGTCCCGGAGAGCAGGAGCAGGCATCACCACCCAACTTCACTGGAACACCACTGGTTTTAATCTCTTCAAACAATGCCTGCTGCTTTTAATGCCATATCTATTGGGGAAAACTTTTCATGTTAGTGTTATTTATCAAAATTTCTCCAATCATTTATTGACTACATGCATGCATAAAAATAGTGAAGTGCAACTTTTAGTGTATTTCACCACTGGAATGAAATTGGAAATAACCATACTTGTTCAACTGCAGGAACTAGGTAGAGCTGCTGAAGAGCATTGTATGTTCTGTACCTGAAGCACCTAATGCCAGCAAAACTCAAGAAGTTGATAGCCTTGACTGGACTGCATCCACAGAACAAAATAGCTGCAGCAACAATCAGGTTCCCCCAGGGCATCATACCAGAAAAAGGCTGACTTGTCCACTCCCAGGAGATGCTGCACTTTTTGCATGTCGACTGGATACTGACAACCGTGCCTAGTACAAATACCCATTACATGTACAATACATGTATATTTACATGTTTTGTAATATAAAATGTACATGCACACTTGTATTTATATATTAAGGCGAAACAGTACATATTTCATCATTATTAATTTTATATATAAACATACACACACACACACACACACACACCCACACACCCACACACCCACACACACACACACACACACCTAAAACGCTCCATTCATAATCAGCTTTGTTGATTAGGATGCCACAATGTAAGCAATGTGAACACCTATTTCTCTGGTCTCTGGACATGCTTGAATCATGATACTCTGATGTTCCTGTCAAATAAAAATTTGATTTTAAAAGATTTATGTTTACAAAGTGAAGAATTGTATGTCTGTCTGTCTGTCTGTCTGTCTGTCTGTCTGTCATTTGAAAACATTCAATGACTTAATTACACATTGATTCAAAGAAGTTTGAGTAAAGACGTTGAAATAATTCTTTCCTGTTTCTTCAGAAATCTGTTGAAAATTAAATAATTTTTCATTTTTTTTTCAAATTAGAAAACAAATCAGCATTGGACATAAAAAAGCATAATCTTATTCATTTTAAAGGCAATAAATGAAACAATGAAATACTTACAAACTATAAGTACTTTCATTGATGATAGGCATACCAAATCAGTGGATGACTCTACGTTGATTGTAAAATATTTAAATACTGCAAATTCTTTCGTTTTATGTATTATAAATTCCTGCATTTATTATTTGTTTGTTTGCTCTTTTATAAAAAGCTAGTCTAGACTTTATTTTTGCGGTATAATGTCAATTTGTACCTATATTTGTAAACTTTACAAATTCATTAATAATATAATACAATTCCATGCTGTACAATGTTTCATGATTATTTTATTTGCATAGCTCAGATAGTGACAAAGTCCTGCAAATTTTTTGATGATAAAACGTGCGTCGAGTGTGGTGTACGTTTTACAATAGAAAGGGAGTGTGGTCTGGCTCTTACCAGCATTTTTTCTCGTATATTTTATCGCATATAATTTGTTTTAATAAAGTTTACATTTGAACAAAAAATAGTAACAATATATATGATATCTGCAATGAATTTACTCTACGCATACGTCGCATAGTGTGGGTCGACATATGTATCCATCAATAATATGCATATACCCTAATCACCCCGATCTTCCTTCGCTTGAAGAAGGCTGTAGATTTCCTCGGTTTTTTCTCCACTTTCTCGATCGGGAGGCCAAACAGAGTGGGAATCCCATCTGGCCGAAGATCCAGCTTCTTTTTCTTTTTCGCTAAAGCAGGGTTTGTAGTAAATTGGTCGAGCGTAAAATGTTTGGCACATAACTTTGAATAGTCGGTAACTTTGAATCCGTCGCGACGTAAATTTCGTGTCCAAATTCTCCTGAACTTCGGATCTTTTGTAAATAGGTACATGGATACACCCTTCTGACTCCGAATATTACAATTGAAAGCTACACACTGGACCATATTGATGGACAAACCTAAGAACTTTCACTATTAGTTGCCAGCGTAAACAATTCCAATATTGCGTCAAAGTGGTCTCTTTTGACGTCATCAACAAAGGGAGACCAGTCATCATACTTTCATGATACTTTTACAGACTGGTATCTTTCGATGGGCGTAGTGTCAATTAGCGTTCGAATATGTGTAAAAAAAAACTGTTGTTATATCTTCAATAATCAAAAAGAAATTTATTTTCGGGCATAACAAAATTTCTCCAAATATTGTCTCCTATGACCTTTAAAATATCTACAAACTTAAAATTGCGTATCTTATCAGTCTCTGGCGAGATGAAAATAAATATAATTTCAGCGTGATTTACATGCTAAGTGTTTACACATTACTTAGAGTAGAAATACTAACGTAACAAATATATTTTCTCATTTTTACAGATATGTATATATAGATATATAAATAACGTCGTATATATCTTGAACAGGTATTTAATATATGTGTTGGTCAAGTTATATTCGTTAATTTGATTTTTAAGGTCTTCCGTTTCCAACGGAAGACCTTTCTATTATTGTGCGGGTTAAGATTATTCTTATTTTTCTTTTTTTTTCTTCCTAGACGCAAACTTTGAGGCTGCATATCGTGCTCATTTCTGAACGGTTTTTGCTCAAATTTTCATGGCTAATGGACTTTACAAAACACTATCTTCATCAATTCATAAAAGTTAGAATTTTCTTTCCGTTAACGAGTTATTCCCCTTTTAAAAATTTTCAGGGCCTTTGGTTTCCAGAGAAAGGCTCCAAGACTATGATAGCAGGGAATGGGAATCCAACGAATTTGAATAACAAAGACATTGAAGTTGAATACATCTGTTTTTGTTTTTGGATTTCGTTACTTATTTAGGAAAAGGTAGGGGATCAAAAAACAGGATTCTAAAAAGTGCAAAAATTTAGAAATATTTTCCTTTATATCTTTTTAACGAAAAATATTTTGTTAAGACATGTAGAATAAAAGTTGTGCAGAATATCAAGGGGTTTCATGTGACACCAATAAGAAAGGACTGGCCCCTTAAACTAAGGGCCAATAGCCCCTAAAAGTTTTTGCTTAATAACTCAAAAACGGATAGGATTTTGATATGGATGTTGCTAGAAAAGTTGTTTGTTGGGATCTCATAAAGGTCGTAACAATACTATTTTGTAAGTGATTTGTGTAGTATGAGTGTAAAAAGCTTTACATGTTGACATGTACCTGTTTTCATTTGACAAGTTAACGAAAGTCTTTGTGCGTACAACTGGCATAAAGTTGCCGCAGAAAGTATGCTGGTTTATACAGGAGGCATTAATTTATAAGAATTTTTTTTTGTTGGAGTACATGCTTTTTTTTTAGGAGTTTAAGTCATTGTTGTTAAGTTCTTATAGTGCACAATCATTAATAACGGCAATTGGAAAACAAAACATTCTTTTTCTTTTCTATTTAACCACAAAATATGGAATTAAAAAACTCTATGCATAACATTTTATTTATTAACTCCATGCATTTAAAATCTACTTTGAATCAGAGCTGCGTGTGTGTGTACCATTACGTAAGCTCTCCATCGCCCGCGGCCGAGAAAATCGGTCACCATGCTCGCGGCTGTAGCGGTCAGCGGTTATCTAATACACGAGAGCTGTGTCTCTCATATACATGTAAGAGTTTATTTAGCCGCGAACTCGATAATTGGTTTCGTTTTGATTACACATAATTTTTTTATGGATAAAACGATTGGGTGTCAATTAAGAAATCGTTCAGTTAATTAATAAAAGCAATGTCATTTTCAATCTAAAGCAATAATAGACACAGATCAATTGTTGGTTTTAATTTTAAAATAAATAACTTCTATTTGATAGAGTATGGTCATTATACTGCAAACTTTTCAAATCTTCCTGCGTTCTGAACTGTGCCTGTCTGTGCGTTGTACATGTACCTTTACGTAATATATCCTTCGCCAACGGCCGATGAGATCAGCCACGGCTGCACTACCTAGCGGTAATGAATCGGGTATTTAATACACAATCTCACACCGCGACGCACACTTACATGCATATGAACGTGTTTGAGTTAATATAGCCGTAAAAACAGGAACTGTTTTAATTTGATCCTATAAAAGTTTGTCCATCTTGTATTTATTCAATTGAACATTTGAGTGTAAATGAATATTAATGAGCGATATTACTCCAAATCGTAAACATCGTACATGTAAGACATAAATTAATGGTTAGTTTGTTTATGTGAAATATTTTAGAAACTGCACAAATAATGTTTTAAATCACCCCCCCCCCCTTATACACACACACACACAAATAGTAAACCTTTAAACTAGAGCAGAGCTCGTGGCAAAGCCACGAGTAGGTCTTCCGTTGTTGCTGCGAGTTGAAAATATATGTGATGTGGTGTCAAACGATTATAATTACCAAACTTTCAGTTCTGTTTTTGTTATAAAAACATGTTGTGATTGAAAGCCTGCATATAAAACGTGTATTGAAAAAGAAAATAAGAAAATGTTTTAGTTTATGCAATCGTAACAAACATTATTTAAAAAATGAAATATCTAATGGCGAGTTAAATTTTCAGAGGGTAGCAAGCATTGTTGTAAACAGAATGTACTCATGGGTCATGTCAGGAATTGTGGGTTTTTTTTTTTTAAACCGAACCCGTTTACAAAACACGTAACCTTTTCTCTAAGATAACTTCTTTATTTAAATATTTCTTAAATTTTTTAAAACAATGTACAATTTAGAATTGTTGCCTGCTGACAAAATTTACAGACCCTGAAACGTACTACTACACCAAAAAAGCGTGCGACTTACGTGCAAGAAACGTTTCGTGTTAACCGTTTCGTGTGAATCCTGAAGCGTTTCGTGTAAACCGTTTAGCGTTTCGGACAAAGCGTGCAGAGTTTCGGACAAAGTGTGTGAATCGTTTCGAGCAAAGCGTGCGAGAACCATGTGAAACGTTCATCAAATTTCATTCGGAACTCTCTGACAATTTGTTTCAAAATGGCGCCCGTGTTTTACATTACATGTACTTTAAACTGTTTGTAATTGGCAAAACTCTTTTGTAGGTATTTTCATGGGAAAAAAATCTAGAGGAAATGATATACTTATCTTTTTACAAAATTGAATTTATTTTTAACAAATAAAAGAAAGGTATATGTATTAAAAGACGACTAGTTACAGAGTACATGTATATATAACGTTTTTATACGATGTTTCAGTAATGGTCCAGTCGTTTTACCGGTAAAGAATATTTGCCAGTATCGAATAATTTTTAGAAAAATTACTAGTGGAAGACGAAGTTGAGGTTTTAAAAAATCCTAGCTAGGTAATTAAAAAACAGAAATAAATATTCTATCAGTGCGTGAAGTTGATTGCCATTTGCACGATTATTTACCAAATTGTTTACAAATTAAAAAAGTGACCCAGATATGAGCTGCCGGAAGTTCAAAGCAGAAAAAACGAAAGTGTGAAAACAATTAAGCCTAACTATGAAAATAAGTTTGTTATTGATCCCTATTTAGTGGATAATTAGTAAATATAATTCATTTTAAAAGATAATGCATCATATAATAATAATGGAGTTTTGAATGAAATTACGACTTCAAATAGAACCACGTGTAGTTTTCCTAGTTTCGGTTCATTGCGACAGAAGTATTATTTGGCTGCATATATTGATAGATATACGGGAAAAACAAAGGAAAATGGCAACTACTTATCATCAATTACTATTATATAGTGTTTTTATGAAAATTCAATATTATAAAGTAACGCAAATGAAAACTGTTCAAGTCCAGTTTTAATTTGACGGGAAAACGGTATGATAACGATAACGATCCTATTATTTGCTTAAATGACATATTCCCACAATTGATTTTCCTTCTTCATTTATAAGTCCATTAACATGTACCTCTAGTATATTTTTGAAATTAATTCGCCTCAAAATATTCGGTCAGAAGTGATAAAGGGCGCTTAATTCGATACTGGGAAACGAACTAGGAAAATGGAGGGGGTGTTGAAATTACTTCCTTTATATTTTCGGAAGTTTGATACTACAGTTTAGAAGGACAAATAAACGCGATTTAAACATAAAATAAAAACATTTGGAATACCGATAATAATAGTTGCATGCACGACGAAACCGCATACTGATTCGTTACCGGTAAAATGACTGTGCAATATTAAAATTCGCTATACATAAAAAATATTAAATACAATTAGCAAAACATGATTTCTGTTGGAACAAGCCTTAATCAACTTTAACTTACACGAGCATGTTTTGATAAGCATGTATTTTTTTTTAATTTATTTACATCGATAACTCTTACTAATACCATTCGGCTTTGTACAAGCGGCACACATAACCTCGGACATCGGGTGAGACCTGCACCTGGCTGAACCTGTCAATCAAACTCTGTGTATTTGTTTTCATTGGATGGTCAATTGTTTACATTTCATCAAAATGAAAATTGGAAATCATGAACTTTGACCTTTTGTAGTTATAAAACGGGACGGGCAACATTCATTTGAATTTCATGAGAAAAAAGACTATAGTATAGTGAACAAAATGGTATGTAACTTTGGTACAACCTCTAAAAAATGCAAGCCGCAAACCTTACCTTAATTTATTTTAATTCTATTCAACGAGATACAAATATGCCTTTTGCAACCTTTTCATTGTTTATATGGTATAGAGTTTTAATTACCTCTATATGTTGTTTAGGTAAATTTTGACTGGACTGTTTCTTTAGATTTCATGCATGTGTATCAATGCTGCAAAATCCATAATTATGGTTTGAATTTGTCCAAATTTGGAATCATTGTTCTGTATAGTGTCTAGAGTGAATATATAAGCTAATAATTGTAAAAAAAACCACAATGACTGTTTCATATTAATTTACGAGAAAGGGAGATTTATAGTAACCTAAAAGCAAATCCGTACGACATACGCGATGATTTCATTTTATCTATAGTCAACTGTTCTTACTTGTGTAGAACTATCAATAACAATCAGATCCAACCTAACAAAAAGTAAATGCCAACTTAACCCTGGGATTACTTTCGGGGTTTACTCTGGGTTTACTAGAGTGGACCCAGAGTAAACACAGAGTTAACCTAAAAAATAGCCCAAAAATGGACACAGAGAGTAAACCCCAATCAAAACTACTCACCTGAAAGCAGAAGATGCATGTGTATTTGGATTATACAAGGGGTAGAAATAACAGACAGTGAGATGGTAAGACGAAAGACAGGTCTGCTTCACACTTCAGTTTTTGACCCTAAAAGCAAATCCCGAGTAAACCCAAAGTTAACCCCAAGTAAACCCAAAGTAAACCTCAAGTGGACACAAATTCTCAAAAAGCAGACCCAGAGTAAACCCCAAGGAAACTCCACGTTAACCCCTAAATTTAACCCTGGTTTAGTTGGGGTTTACACTGGTGTTAGAATGGGTCTGATTGGTACTGTACCTTCATCATCAGCTTATGGAGTTTTGTTTCTAAATTAATACGATACGCCAGGACATACTCTACTTATGAACATTTTCTAAGGAGAGGCGAGCTACAGATCTAGACAAACAGACTTGATGGAACTCATCATTTCGTAAGTTCTATTGTTCATAAAACGACCATGTCAGCAAAAACAACCTTCCACTGGCTCGGATGCTGACTGACGTTTTTTGTACTTATTGTTAGACTATAAAAAATCACCTAATTGTCGACGGAAAGTTTCGTTTTTTTCCGATTAAGACAAAAAGCATACAGCGGATGTGATCGGTCAGCAAAGGATGCTGACTCCTTCATGGCATCTTGCTCAGGGGCCATACAAGTTAGAAGAGCTCATTTTTTTTCTAACTCAGTCTCACTTTTAGAAAAGAAATTATATCCTGTAAAAATGAGACTGAGATAAAAAGTTTTTTGGCCCACGGCTAGATCCTACCTCAAAATTTTTAGAGATCCTTAGTTGCGCTACTACTGTGGTGTATCATTTCTTTGGACTTTTGAGTTTGAGCTCTGTTTGTTATCACCACATGGTACGAAAATAAAAATTTTTAAAGACTTATTGAAAATTTGTTTTAAATCTGCTCTTTCAGCGTATGGATACTAAATGATGCAAACCTCTCGGGATCACTTTTTTTATAAAAATGTTTACATTGATAAATATTTTACACATGATGCCTTGTTATTTATCTTTCAGAATTGTTGTAAACTTGTAAGATTCATCTTTTAGCAGCAGTATAAGAATGTCACTCATAATTTTTAGATATTTCAAAATCGTTAATGTATTTAATTTAACGAAAAAAAACCGGTTATTTTTGTTTCATTTTACATAAGTTAATTGTATTTTGTGATCTGTGATATCCATTCCTTAATTGTAATTAATTGAAATAAAGTTTAAGTAGTTCTTACGAGGGTCAATCAAAAAATACGAAGACAATGTGGCTGTCTATCATATATTTTTCATTAAAGTCATACTTAACAGAGTAATCTGTGCACCAACACTTATGTTATTGATTTGCGAAGTTTTAGTCCATTTGATGAAACGGTATTTTTGTTACCCCTTTTTAAAAACAACATGTTTTGTCACCACGGCGCACGGTAACGTTCAAAAAATGACGTCAAGATAAAACACGCACAGTTTACAGATATACCCCATCTTTACATCGCGCTTAGTCTCTTGTGCCTTTCTCCTTACAATTTAAAATGGCACTGAACGACTTAACACCTTATTTGCACACATTTATTCAAGAATCATAAGTTAGTTCTTCAAATTTTTCATTTTCTAACCGTGTATCTCTTAGTGTACAGTAGTAATAACCCTGAACGTCGGTTGACGTTACTTATTTTTTGACCAAATATTTACAGATATTTTACTCTCTTTCGGACTGTTTTATATTCAAAATTCAATCACCACCACCTCCAAAAAATATATTACAGTTAAACACAAACTTGCAAATAATTGTTGACTTATTTTTTATTTCCACAGCTTGTATCGGTTTTTTCCTGAGTTAAATCCATTATGTTTGTACTTCTCTTTGCGCCGTGACGTCCTGCGACGTCGATGTTTTTAGTCAATTCTAAAGAGGACTATCTGTCTTTAGTTACTAATATCTGTTTGACAAAACAATATATCCTGTCATTATTTGGTACATAGAATACCATGACTATACTTAATTTGCGATTTCAATGTTATTTGGTCTTAAGCCCAATTCATACAGATATTACTTTTAACATTATATGGTTTATTGTTGACATAACACAAATATTGACCGTGCGCCGTGACCTTATTTTTACAGGATTAGATTCTAAAGAATTCTTAGAAATAAAGGAATTTATTAATTTTTTTTCTTGCAAATTGTTTGAAACTATTGCTAAATTATGTCTTCCAAAGGACTATATATGATAAGGGCCTAAACTGGCCCCCTAAAATGAACATCATCATTTTACTGTAAATCTTTGTTTTCTTTGTACAGATATATATATGTGATGTTTATACACTATGTTCATTTTGATTCAAGTGCCCACAATTTAGAAATATGGAATCAATAAGACAGTCTTTTCCCGCCATTTTTGCATTTTTAGCATAAAACAGCTTGTTTTCAAGCAGTTTTTCTTTCAAAAAACATAGAGCGCACGCTTGAACAAACAACATATTTTAATCAGAGATGTAACCAGCCAAGACTAATAATTGACAAAAAAATGTTCCTTGTTCAAGCATGCGCTCTATATTTCCCATTCGTTTAAAGGTAAGAAAAATGTCAATTTTTGACTGATTTTGATTGAATTATAGAATTAGCGTCACTTCTGACGTCATATACTGCAAGTGAGTGCAAATAAATCAAATAAATAGATGAAAAATATATTTTATATCAACTCCTCTAAAAAAAAACATAACATTTTAATATTCCCGAAACACTTTAAAAATGGCGAATTATGGGGGCAAAATTCAACTCATATCATATATAGTTCTTTAGTAATTATATGACGTTAAGTAACATAGCTATGACAAAAGTCTTCGTATTTTTTGATTGACCCTCGTATATTTACAAATTGTATTTCGTCTTTCTTTGGAAATAAATCCAGTTTTATGTGCTATGTGCCTTCCTTTTTTGAATTTCTGTTTATTTGTAAATGTAATAAATCTTTTATATATAAACAGCATTGAATCTTTTTATTGGCGATGGAAGATAGGCATCTTCATTAATGGCAGCTTTACATGAATATTGTTTACAGTCATTCCCTTTTGACATCAGTAATGACATCATATTTCAAAGTCTTAAAAAATTGAGATCATCGAGCACAATTAGGATGAATATCTTCCCCATTCAGCTTGTCAATATAGTTTATCACTCTTGATTTATGAAAGGGGTCTACATACATGAAGTGCTCGTTCGAAAATCAGAATCATTAATTAGATCTATTTAGCGATTGTGTAAAGCTGTTAAAATCTTTCTAAAAGATTCCTATGCATGAATCGATCTTGACATTATTCTAGTACTGAAGTGTCGAGTGGGTTGGGATAGCATTCTATAAGTCTTATATGATTATATTAATGTGCTTAATAATGTAATAAAAAAACCAAAAAAAAAACCCAAACCCCCCCCCCCCCCCAAAAAAAAAACAAAACAAAACAAACAAACAAACAAACAAACAAAAACTTGGAAAAGGAACAAAAAACACAATTAACAAGAGGCCCATGGGCCACATCGCTCATTTGAACAAGAATTGTCATACATGGGACTTCAAAGGACATTGTGCCCTCGGTAAATTAACAAACAAGACGTCCGTGGACCACATTGCTCCACTGAGCAACGATACTCATCAGAAAAAACAGATTAATGAAGTGCTTATACAAAATATCTGGACAATATAGTATGAACCATGTAGATCCTGTATAAAAAACAAATTGACGAAAATTACAGAGTTTCGAGGCAAATTTTGTGTTAGAAGATAATTATCAAAGATGTTTTCCTTGAAGTTCATATTCTAAGTTAGAATTCTAAGTTAGAATTCGACCCCGATTGCTGTCCCAACCTGCCCGTTCGAATCATTATTTGAACAAACTTTAATTTATTTTAATACCTGAGAATGATTCCACACAAGTAATAGCTTTTCTGGCCGATCATTTTCTGAGAAAATTTATTTTAAAAGATTTGTCTCTGCATATTCCTAAGTAAAAATTCGACCCTCTCTGTGGTCCCATTTTACCCCCTGGGAATCATAACTTGAACAAACTTAAACCTATTCTACCCGGGGATGCTTCAACACAAGATACAGCTTCTCAGACTGATCGGTGTTAGAGAAGTAAACTTCGACCCCTATTTGGGCCCCACTCTACCCCGGCGATATAAGATATTGTGAATATGTTCACTCTTATATGAAAACGTTGAACAAGAATTCCAATAAACAGCAATCATATAGACGGACTGTTTTTTGCCACAAGTTCCAAATTTACCGAGCGATTACAGTCACGAGTTCAACAAATTTTTTTTAAAATAAATATAATTTGGCAATCAGGTACCTCTACTGAATGGTCAATATGTATCTTCGTTGAACGGTTTAGTTCCATGGGATATCGACTGTTGTTAGAATTACTTCGTATATTCATGTACGCACTTGTGCATACGAGTACACATTGCATCAGAGTTATGATTACCTAATATAGTTGTGTTCAACCAAACATTATTTTTTTTTTTATAATAAACCGTAAATTGGTATATATTTTATTAATTTGACAATCAGTCGTAACTTTAATACTTCAGAAAAAGTTTTTAATAAACAATGCCATCTGTAAGATTATCACGTATTACAGGTTTTATTTCATTTCTTCACTTCATTTGCAATTTCATAGCATATTGTGTTTCTTCTTCAAATAGTGCCTTAGGAGAACATTCTTATTCTAAAAAAGGAAAAATATCTTTTATCTTAATAAAGAAAAGTCTGGTATCAATAAATACGTATTACTGAAAAGTAAAAGAAGACTAAAATATTTGATGAATTAAAATCTGGTGTTTGTATAAGCAAATTTATAAATATAATCTAATAAATGTTTATAAAGTAAAATTAGTTTTGTTAAAATGTCTTATTATGGCAAAATACATGTTTTGATTAGAAAATAAAAAAAAGAATAAAATTGAACATAATTATAGTATTTGCAAAGGGCAGAATTTCTTTCTTCAGAGCACGTTAAAACTTTTCCAACATATTCTTTAAAAGAGAAGTTTACAAACGACAATTACATTAACCATTTAATTTATGGACCCCTTTTAATTAAATTAGTAACCTATCAAAATAATAGTTGATTCAAAATAAAATAATTGGTATTTTAAGGACTTTTTAAAATTGCAAAACCAAAAAGTTATCTTGTATTATTTGTTTCAGTCTTCTACTTACTACAGATAACTCCGACGTCCTCACCATGACTGCAGTCGTGGACTCCAATGTCCTCGTGAGAACAGCTATAGATGTTTGCTTCATTTCCATTGCAGACTACAGAATCTAACAAAATCATCTGGGTTTTTTCACCGTCAGGAAAGCTTCTTGTGTGTTCTGCGTTTTGCCTATAATAAGTATAAACATTTGATAACCCTTTCATTACTCTTCAGCTAAACAATCTCATAATAAAATTACTCAAATATATATTATAATTGCTAAAGCATTTTTTTATTTGACTTTACAAATAGCAACATTCGTAAACATACCATGGATGTCCTAATAAACGACAAACAACTTTTGCAGCATTGTTGTTTCTATCAAACATGTCATCACATACAGTACCCCAAACATTATTCACACGTATCTCGACACGCCCAGAAGTCGAATTGCCTCCAGAAAGTCTAGTTCCTATATATATATATATATATATATATATATATATATATATATATATATATATATATATATATATATATATATATATATATATATATATTTAAGCATTGAATCATTGTTTTTTGAAAGATGTGGTCTCATAACTGCAACGGTGTGTGCATACAAATTGAATAACGCGCGCTAGCGCGTTATGAAAATTTGTTTGCACACACCGTTGCAGTTATGAGACCACATCTTTCAAAAAATAATGATTCAATGCTTATATTTACGTTTTTTGACATTAATTCTCTTTCCGAAAACATGATTTATTTTTTTTAATCTCTGTCTTACTCAACGAGTAATGTGCAATAAACGGAAGAGCCATTGGAACAGCCGAATCATGCTGACAAAAATAGTGCACAGAGATTTGATAACTTATGAGAGAATTTTTTTATTCATTCTGTAATTTGATGAATTTACTTTTGGTATTCTAATAAATAAATCAATTGAATTCATTTTACTGTTAAAATATATTTACATCAAGAAGTATTTATCAGCGTAAGTATAATATCAGGTCGTGATCTGGCTTGAAGTCGCGAGGAGAGTGAGTCATGTAGACTCATGTTCTTCGAGAAATACTAAAGGAAGACTGTATTCATACGCACCAGATTTGGTGATTGGGTCTTCTGTGTTATGCTTAAATATCACTCAAATAAATCAATGCAATTTAATAGAGGGAAAGAAAGTAAATGTATATATATATATATATATATATATATATATATATATATATATATATATATATATATATATATATATTCTGCACGAGAAATTTAATGCTACTAATGATTAGTGTAGATGAATATTCATCATAGGCAAATGCAGGAAACATGGAAAACATTACACAATAAATGTCTTGATAAAGATTGCAGTGTGTTTTTGACGTCAATTTACATTGAAAACAAAATATACAGATGTATAATGAATATCAAGCTATAGATGAAAAACAATTATCGTGCTTGCCGTATTTATTGTGCAAGATACTTTTTAACAACTAACCTTCATATCTTATTGCTGATGTTAAATGTCCTCTATGATAACCTTCGAATACAAAGTGTCGAAAGTAGTTAAACAGTGTGCCCTTCAGTGAATCTACATTCGATGAAAGTTGGGATGATTTGCTTTGTAAGGAACTTGATGTAGACTGCAGAGAGGACATTTTCGTTTGGAGACTAGTTATCGATGACTTAACTGCCGTGACTTGGGATTGGAGATAAGCAATGTCCGATTTCTCTGTTGAATTTAAGGAAGAAACACCAATGGAGAGAAATCCAACCTTTGAATTTAATTTATTAACTTCCCGGTGAAGGGAGCTGTTGGTCGCTTCAATTTCAGTTTGTTGGTCTTGTAGTGATAAAGTCAAATATCGTACGGATTTAGCTATGTTGTTCACTTTTTCAAGAATCATCTGAGTTCCAGAAGAATGGTTAATTAGATTAAGATCGGTTCTCAATGAGCTTACTGTCAAGTTCAGATTGTTCAGTTCGTTGAGTAATAGTTGCATAGTCGAGGTTGTTGTCGTATTACTAACACCTAGCATCATCTTCAAATCTGTGATCTCGTTTTCCTGATCCTTCAACTTAGTTTCTTGGGTCTTCATATCCGCATTCATTCTGTTGATTTCTTGTACAAGCAACGAAACTGTTGCTTCCAATCCCAACGGACCAACGGGAGTAGGTGTTGTTGGGTAACCATCGTTATGGAAAAGTAGACCTTTTCCTTCGCCGAAGAACATAACTACAAGCACAAGGGCTTGTAACTTTACACTCCACATTGTTTTGCTTGTTTAATTTTCTTAATTTCAAAAATACGGCCGTTTAGAAATCCTTTGTAGAGGGTAACGACTTTTAACAGGTAAAGCATACTTGCTAACCAATCAATTAAGTTTAAGATTGAGTACAGAGATAATTTTGATACCAGGCGGCGTAGTTTGTCTGTTCTCCTGACAATCTTAAGTGGTTGATAGATAAGTGATTGACTTTTGTGAGAATATTTCTGATTGGTCTAGTGAAATATTAAGAAGAAATTTGATTAATGAACCAAAAACTAATATGATTTTAGATTTATGTAACGAGAAGCTCGGTGCAGAAACATAAAACAAAACATATTAATAGATAATGTAAAATGAATAGATGACGTATTTTTTTTTCGTTTCGAAATATGTCGTTATTTTAATTTTAAATCATATATAAAACATCTTATAGTTGTAATTTCCCCCATTTTCAATGATTATAATTTTTTTGTTTTATCAATGTTATTGCTTAGAAAATGCGCCTTATTTCATAAACGTAATATTATTTAATGACATTATGAAAATTTATTTTAAATTTGCTTACAAAAACAACTGCCATTATTTTGAAGAGGTTACGCTTTGTTATATTCCTCTATATTTTATGATATATATTTATATTTTGTAGTCTTTAAAGCATAAATTGTAGCGTGAAAAGTAAAAACAAATTTCGTATAACATAAGTAAAACTATGGTATAACATAGGTTGAGGTTTGAAATGTATATACAGGATGATCCTCAGCCATTCAGTCAACTAAATGGTCTGGAACGGTGACTGAATGGCTTAGCTAGACCATTTAGTCAGATTTTAGTAATCTTTCAGTTGCCTGAATGACAGACTGATGTGGAAAGGTGACTGAATGACAGAGCTATACCATTCAGTCAGATTCTAGCAACCTTTTAGCCACCTTTAATTGACTGAATGGCATAGCTTCATCCTGTGGAATTTCACATTTGATGATGATTGAATTGTTGTAGTAGTTCTTTAAGGATATGTCTTATTTCTAGTTTACCTCAAACACCAAAGTACACGTGTTGTTTGCATACTTGATCTCAAGCAGGCCTTTATTTCAGGAACACACTCCACATAAAACGATAATGCAGACCAAGGCAAAGAATCGTCAATATTTATTAAGATAATCTAGTCAGAATTATTTGTTTTGAAGAAACCATTATCTCATTGATAAAAAAGACCGTGTTAGTAAAACGTTGTAACAAAGAATTTATTTACTTATGATAACACGCTGTTTAAGGCCTGATGGATATAAAAAATGACGTTATCAGTCTCATTTTAAAACTTCATCTCTTATCATTCCAAACACAATGTACATTTTATCGCAAGTTCTGATTTCCAAAGTTGTTTTATCGGTTTGGTTCTAAGTCTAAAGTTCAATGCTAAGGATTTGTCATTAAATGTTTGTCTTACTCTCGTGAACTCAACATCTATGTGTACATGATAACGCTGATAAGCATTTTCAAAATAGTACCTAATTGTTGCAAATCAAATACATCTACAGACCAACAAAATTATTTGATTACTGTTTTTTAAATTTATAAAATGACAGTCTCTCTCTCTCTCTCTCTCTCTCTATTTATTTATATATATAAAATAATGAATCAATCTATGAGTATCAACACATATGAAAGTTTCGTTAAATTTTTGTTATAAATTTTAGTATTTTTTGAAAATTAAACGATAACATTAAGGACACCAAAGTGTTCGTAACACTTGATTATTGAAATAAATACTTGTTACATTTATCTCTGTAAAGGTTATGAGCAAACAACTGTCCATTTTGTGAGAGAATGAATTGTTAGGGATGTAGGGTCGAGAGCAGTTGTTTCGCTCTAATCCCGACAGTTTAGCCTTATGTCTGACCTAAAAAGTAACACCCTTTGGTTTAAGAATATACCCATTTACAATGCTGATAATGATTTAAAGGTTTTTTTTATCAATAAAATCTGTTCTGAACAAAACTGTTCATTGTTTACTTATTGGACAGTTTCATGTATGCTCAAGGGTAAATGATTATTGGCTATGTTTTTCATGTTCATTCACCCTTCTAGTGAGTAACATCTTTCTGTTGTAGAGAAATTATTTTTACTCAAACTTTAGGATGCATATACTGATATTAGGAATTTGACTGATATGAAGGCGGACCTTGTTATGGTGTATATATCTATGCAATGTGTATCGTTCCAATTCTCTCAATTTGTCGTTAAACTGTATTCCATCTGTATCGCAAACAACAGTATAGTGTGGGACCAGCGCGCGAGATTCTGCTCGCCGTCTTGAGCAACGATTTTTGTCTTGCCTAGATGACCAAGTGATTAGAGGTTTGGACGCTCACTGCTACCAGAGTGGGTCCAAGAGGTCGTGAGTTCAAGCCACGGCAGAGCCCGATGTGGATGACTAGAGGATCATTCTAACTTGTAAAAAGCTGTAAAGGCGATTAAGTGTTTCTCAATCGAAGTTATATAATTCAAAGATGGAGTATAGTCATTTTACAATATTCGATTATTTAGCAGCGTTTTTATGTTTCCCTGCTTTACCAATTTATGATGCTTGATATTAAACCAGCGATTGCAATTCATAAGCAACCTTGGTAGATGTAATGCTTAATTATCTCGAAATAAGATTTATTAAAGATATCTTTTTATTTCATGTTAAAAACTTTTTTATGTTGTCTTCTAACTTCATAACGTTCAGAAATATCATCGATAATTGAAATCATGAATGAATGTGACGACATTTAAGCATGCATGCACAAGTAAACGTCTTTTTCAATAAAATGCTAATAACTGACAACACTGAACTTAAAAAAATTGTCATTTCACTGCAATGGTACGTGTGCTGCCTGTTTATTCTGTCAACTACTTATGTGTAAAAGCAACGACATTTCACATTTTTGTTTGCACACATAGAGAGCAATAACTGACATATGCCCCTCTTCTGTCTTTTGTTGTAGTCAATCATTGATACAAACGTCAAGATGAAAAATTTCACATGTATTTCATTGTTAAATAAGGCAATTCAAAAGCATTTTACTCAGTCTGCATAGGCGTTAGTTCACTATATTTGTGCATGATACATGTATGATCGGTAGAAATTGACAAAGTCGTTGTATGTTATAACAATTTTCTGAGGTTCCTAACTTGTAGTTTTTACAATTGGTAAATTGAGATACTAAGTACTCTTAAAATTATCGATAACTAAGTGAAACAGTTACTCGAATTTTAACAATTTTAACAATTTATTCATTAAAAGAGAAACCTTAAAACCAAGCAACCGAGGTCTATCAAAAACTAATTAAGAATTTTACAGAATCAATATGTTCCTAAAAATAAGCCATTTTTATCCACTGACAATAGCTTCCCATCGCTTATAATTATGTATGCTTTGATGTTTGTCTGATACACTAAAACAAGAAATATTGCCGGGATGACAAAATAAAATATACTACAAATTTATTGAATGTGTGATAAACGAACATTACATTTATTATCATACTGGCGTGCGACCAATTTCTTGCCAGTACAATGTAACGTCATTTTATCAACACATAAGATTATATACGAAAAATAAGGTCACAATGTACAGGCGAGAACTGGTCGCACGCCAGTATGATTTTTGGATAAAAATATTTGAAATAAAAAAAGACTGAAATTTGAAGGCATCTACTTATATGAAAAAATCATATATTTGATCCTCACTTTTATTCTATCGGTTATTTAAATTGCAATACAAATGAATATCATTTGAATTTATAAATCATTTTTATTTTTATAATTTGATCTAGATGCGTTTGATACAAAATGGTTAATTCAGTGTATTCCTTAGCATATCTAGGAGTGTGTGAGAAATGGAGTTACATTGTGTAGGTTGATTAAATGTGATGGTGATTGTTGTTTCTGTTGTTTACTCTATTCATTTATTTGTTCTAATTTGTATGATGTTTCAGGTTATATATAAGAATTGCAAATGAAATATAAACTAAGCTTAAGGTGACAGAGTGTGTGGACTTGGAGATAACTGTGTATAATTCAATATTTTTAACAATGTACCTTTATATTGTAAGAAAGAGTACACTTGTATATTGCTTTATTTATTTATTTATCTATTTATTAAAACAATGTTATTCCTTTGTTCCGTCAGTCTAAAACTTTACCTGTGAACATCCGATAAAAGTGATCCTTATAATATCTGGCCGTTACTAGTGGTCACGGTACTTATGTCCTTCAAAATCAAACTATCCTAACGAGCATTGCAACTCTCTGATATTTTTTTCATACAGAACTGTTTCGGCTTATATATATAACAAACATGTACGAGGGTTGTTCGTAAAATTTGTGAAAACCTTAATACAACTGACAAAAATTAATAAAATGTATAAAACAACAATTTTCGTTAAATGCATGTGTTATTAGAGTAATATGCGACTTTTAATCATAATTAAAGCATACATAAGGATCTCCTAATTTAATCAAACGCAAAATGTTACTGAATTATACCCAGAACATCAGATCAAAACTCGACACTTTTCTTGTGTAACCTTACCCAGTCATCAAATATTCGCACAAACTGTTCTATTTCATACGTTAAACTTTGCCTTTTCCGAAAACGTATTTTTTGCAATGAGGGTAGATTTGAACGTCGCTTTCCCTGCATTTACTGCAAACGTTCAAATTTGCACATATGACGTAAAAAGTCATTGCCATAATGAAAAAAACATCTCAATATTCGTGGAATTTTACTGAACACAAAGGGAATGTTTAAAATGATAATTAACATATCTTATTAAAATTTCGCCTTGCCTCTCTTCACCGTCCGAATTCTAAAAAGGAATCCTATTTGTAATTTAACTTTTAAAATAGTATAAAATGGTACATTTAAATTTCCATTAAGTAAAGGGTTCTTAATATGCTTAAAATGAATATATACCGCTACTGTTATTTAAAAGGCTTGTCAACGAACTTTTCGGACAACTCTCGTAGGTTAAAAATACATCCCACTTTTTCCGAAAAAATTTAAACAATTGTTGACTTATCGGATAGGTACAGACTACGTGTTACGGAGTTGCATGTAATTTTTAAAGCTACACTTGGAATAATCCAAACTGACGAAACATTCAAAGCGGCATAACTCAGAATAAAATAAAAATGCGTAAAACGGAATTTTGGATGATGAAAGATGAAGCAAATAAGGCGGATATATTGTACACCGATTGTTAACAAAACTCTAAGCACCATTTAAACACAATTAGCACCATAATTTCTGATCAATCTAGTGCGAGTGTTATCGTTATGTGACATTGTACGATAATATTCTTACTAAATCTTTTAACCACGTTGACAGTTTTTGCCGCAATTGGTTTTTACAATATACCGTTAAAAGTAATAATTGTTGTACTGCAACTTTGATTTAATACTTTTTGTTATTAAAATGTTTATGTTCTCAACGGTTACCAATTATAGATGTAACCATTGAAACTAAAAGTTACAAAACTTGAATAAGCTTCTTGATCTGACATAAAAAAAAGATGAATAAACTGCATGCGTGAAATACTTGTTGATCATCTTTAAAGTTTAGCCTCAGTGTTAATATATTGAACCTTAGAGTGCATAAAGGTATAGATACTTATTTAAAAAATGTACCTGAATATTTAATAACACTTAATTGCTATTCATTAATTCAGTTTGAAAAATACACTTAAACAATTGACTGCAATATTAGTTTATAAAGAATTAAAGACATTAACATTATATAAAAGTGCCTATTTGGAAGGGTAACATTTAAAATTTACAGCGCGAGAAAACCACTGTCAACCGACGCGCAATGATTTTCGAGGGTTGTCAATGTATTCGTGTCAACTGTTACCCTCCCCGACAGGCACTATTTATTTTATTATACTGTATGTCTTAGTTTAAGGAAAATGTTTAATACTTTTATGTGAATTTACTACTTTTACTTGAATTCAAGGGCGAACCGTACGCGCATGATTTACGCACGTTTAACAATTCGTTGTGGTACCTGTTGCCAAGTGTGTTGCTAACGCTGAGGATAATAAAACGGAATATTAACTGCGTCTTAACCAATCAGATTTAAGTATTCAACATGAAATTATAATAAGATATTTTTGTTTTATTTCTAAAAATGCACTTAAAGCATGTATAAACAAATTCGTCAAAACACAGAACAATGTAAGACAGATATGGACAAGTTTGACTTTTAAAAAATTACAACAACAAATAAACAGTGTACGTATATTCTCTATCTACGGATTTAGGGCATATAAAACAATGTCAATGGTTTTTCGTTTTATATGCTGCTATGTCTTTGCTGACGACGTTCTTTAGACTCCATCTTCCAACGATCCAAGCAAGAGGTGAAAGACTTCATTTTTCATGTTATGATGAGACTTGAATAGTTAGATCACTCTCTTTCCTTATGAACTTTCAGATCAACAGATCGTTTAATCACATGTTGTGTAGAAAATTTCAACTGAGCTGCCGTATGCCATGTATTCATTTCACAAGTCATGTAGCTTGGCATTCTTTTGATTTATGCCAATTGTTTATATTAATATCTTAAATTGTCTTTATTAGCATCCCTTAAAAGCGGTCCAGATTCCGAGCTGCTTGAATCACTGTCTGCTGATGAACTTTTGCTTTCACTTGATTTTCCTTTATCATCTAAATGTTGACTTTCTGCACTGGAACTTTCGCTACCTAAACTTTTACTATTTAAATCATCGTAAAGCGCTTCAGGTTCGGGTTCTATGCTGCTTGATGAAAGGTCCGCAGAAGAACTTCCACTTTCACTTGAAATGTCTTTGTTTGCTAACTTTTCATAAACCGGCTCAGGTTCTGAATAGCTTGAGGAATCGTCCTTAGATGAACTTTGGATTTCCTTTGATGAGTATTTGTAGTCATCGTTTTGATTCTCCCTGCTTAAACTTTCGCTACTTACACTTTTACTTTTGGTACTCTGATATGACTTTTTCTTATAGGACGGTTCGGGATCCGAGTTGCTGGAGGAATCGCCATCGTATTTTTCATCTGTAATTTGACTTTCCATGCTAGAACTTCCGCTGCTTTTACTTTCATCTTTAGTAGTCTTGTAAGCCAACTCATTAAAAACTGGTTCGGAATATGAGCTGCTTGAAGAATCGTCTTCATACTTTTCATCTGTATTTTTACTGTCCGTGCTGGAACTTCCGCTGCTTTTACTGTAATCATCGCTACTTTTGTAATCTTCTTCATCAAAAAATGGTTCTGGTTCAGTGCTGCTTGAATCTTCCCCACTACTTTCATCGCTAGACACTGATTCTAATGATGCATCTGATTCACTTTCACTATCACTGCTTTCTTTCTGAATTGTTACAACTTTTCTCTTTTCACAATTACAACAATCTTTTCCAATAGTTGACATATCTTTTAGTTGTTCCCATATCCTTATAAAAGCAACCATGGCTGTGATTTTCTTTGTAGATTCAGAAGATTGGCAGAAGAGGTTGAAATATTTTAAAACGTCTCCCTTCTTGATCATATATAGCATTTTTACCGGACCTTCGCACTGAATGACAGATTCATATATTATGTCAGGAATGTCGTCGATGTTTGAATATTTCGTTTTAAGTAAATTGATGAATCTTTCAAAAGAAATGATGGTAGGTTTTTCAATAAGTTTTACCATCCAATACTTTACTTTTTCCGCAAATTGTTTACCTGGTTTTGTCCATACTCTACGTTTTCCTTCATATGGTTGATTTTTAAGTATATTAGATAAACCTCTTCTCAAAGTTTTATCCAAATATGGTTTTACATCATTGCCATTTTTTGCTGCTTTTCTTCTGAGTGAATTTAAATCGATTATTGATGTTTCACCTCGCTTTAAGTAGTTTGTATGTTTATAGTTTGATTGTGCTGACCCGGCTGTCTGCTGGTCGTTCTCATAACCATATTGCAATGGCGTTGTTGGTTTGTACTTATAATTCGGAGCATCAGTTGATGATTGATATTTCCTGTAACTATAGTGTGGCGGTGTAGTAAGTTTGGTGTCATATTCCGGACCGCTAGTTGTTGTTTGGTATTTCTTGAATTTATACTGCATAGGTGTTGTTGATTTGAGGTCATATTTTGGTGACACAGTTGTCGTTGAATATTTCATATAACTGTACTGTTGTGGTGTTGTAGTTTTGTATTCTGGAATCTCGGTAGTTGATTTATAAATCTTGTAATCATATGCCGATGTTGTAGGTTTATAGTCATATTTTGGTGGCTTTGTTGTTGGTTGATATTTTTTGTAATCAAACTGCGGGCTTGTTGTTTTGTAGTCATAGGCCGAGGTTTCCGTTGTTGTGTGATATCCAGTGTAATCATAGGACTCAGTTGATGATTTTGATCTTGAGTGATAATTTGGAGCTCCGGTTGTTGTTTGGTATTTCTTGTAATCCTTTGGTAATGGTGTTGAAGTTTTGTAGTCGTATTTTGGCGCTTTTGATGTAAGATCATATTTGTTGTAATTATTTATCTCTGTTGTAGCGGGAAAACCATATTTTTGAGTTGTTGGCTCATATTTCCGATAATCATATGACTGTGTTGTACTTTTGTAGTCATATTTTGGAGAAGCGGTTGTCGATTTCTCATGATAGTAATGTATCGGTGTTGTAACGATGTCGCCATATTGCTGTGGTGTTGTTGTTTTGTAGTCATATTTTGGGGATGCGGTTGTCGATTTCTCTTGATAATAATGCCACGGTGTTGTAGCTATGTCGCCATATTGTTTAGGTGTTGTAGTTTTGTAGTCATATTTAGGCGCCTCAGTTGTTGTTTGTTTGTAGCCATATTGTTTTGGCGTTGGTGTTTTATAATCATGTTTAAGAGCTTGCTTTGATTGATATTTCTTATAATCAATTGACTTTGGTGAAGTACGGTCATAAAGATAATCTGGTGCTTCGGTTGTTGTCTGGTATTTCTTGTAATCATATGGCTGCGGTGTTGTACTTTTATAGTCATATTTTAGAGCTCCTTTAGGTTGATTTTCCTTGTATCCCTTGTAAACCATCGGAATAGTAGTCGGGTCATAAAAATAACTTGCAGCTTTAGTTGTTGTCTGGTATTTCTTGTTATCATATGGCTGCGGTGTTGTAGTTTTATAGTCATATTCTTTATGTTGATTTTCCTTATATCCTTTGTAAACCATCGGCATAGTAGTCGGGTCATAAACATAACTTGGAGCTTCAGTTGTTGTCTGGTATTTTTCATTACCATATGGTTGTGCTGTTGTAGTTTTGTAGTCATATTTCGAACCTCCAATTGCTGGATATTTCTTGCTATGATATGCATACTGCTGTTGGGGTTCATGTTTGTATTCCGGTGCTTTAGTTGTTGGTTGATACTTTCTATAATCGATCGGCCATGGCGTGGTCGGGTCATGCACATAAGTCGGAACTTCGGTTGTTTGTTGATATTTAACGTAATCAAATGGTTGTGTTGTGGTAGGCTTAAGGATAAATTTTAGAGATTCGATTGCAGAGTATTTCTTCTTATTATACTGCTGTGGACGTTTTGTTGTCGGTTGATATTTGTTGTAATCATATGGCTGTGGTGTTGTGATTTTGTAAACATACTCAGAAGTTGCAGTTGTTGGGTGCTCCCTATATTTATACTGTTGCGGAGTAGTAGGCTTGTACACATGACCAGGAGTTTCCGTTGTTGGTTGATGTTTCTGATAAAAATAATGCCAAGGTGTTGTGGCTTTGTAGACGTAATTTGGAACGCTGGTTGTTGTGTGATACTTTACGTAGTCCTTTGGAGAGTGCGTAGTGGCTTTTTGGTAATTGCTTGGAGATTCAGTTGGATGGTAATCATATTTTTTAGGTCGAGTTACAGGGTGATGTTTTATGTAGTCTTTTGACTGTGATGAGGACGTCTTTGAATCATACTTTGACCCTTTGTAATCTGGATTGATGTTTTCGTAGCCTTTCTGTTGTAGCGTCTTTAGAATGTATTCTGCATTTGCTTCTTCAGTTGTTTGCAGGTAATCTTTTGGATTGTATTGCGAAATTGAGTCGTGTTCTTTATAATTATTCAACGACTGCTTGACTGATTGTCCATCTGGATATTTATAACTGTCACTTTTTTCATTCAGAATTCCGTTAAAGTGCAAGCTGTTTTTCCTGTTCATTGGTGATATTTTCCTACTGTTTGTCAAACCTCCCTTTGATGAATGCCATGCAGAAGATTCATAAACACCGTTATTTAAAATCTTTGATCCAAAATTTGTTTTCGATTCTCTATTTCCCACAGCATGGATCTTTTTGTATGGACCGGTAACTACGTTACCAAGACGGCGCGAAGTTGCGACATTATCTCTCACGTGTCCAGAAATTCCCCCAGGGTAGTTCACGTAATCCAAATTCTTTTGTACATCTGAGAGTGTATTTTCAAACGTTGACAGTAACTGGTCATAGTCCAAATGAGGAGAATTTATATCGTTTACGAACTGTTCGTTGTTCGGATATATGTGGGCAGGATATGCATGCTCTTTCCAAACGATGTCAGGGTCGTGCATCATTTGAATCTTTGGCCGGTTTAAGGCATCATGGCCTGGTGGGTATTGAACTGGATGGACAATAACTCGAGAAAAAGCGACGTTTTTACAAAACGCCACCTGAAAAATATCAATGATTAAGAAATGAGTTTCGTGCGTGCATTGCTTTATTTAAGTTATACAAAAAAGTCTGAGAGATCAAGGTAATATTTGTCATGTTTAGAATCTAACAAATTGTAAAATTTCAATTTAAAGCTCAAATACATTCTATTAGTAGAAAAACGCAACTTGGATAATACATAAATTTAACAAATTTTTAAATTTAACAAAATTTAAATTTGAAATCATTTTATTAGTAGAAAAACGCAACTTGGATAATATATACATCACTTTATATGAAATGAAAACAACATAAGCATCAACAATCATTTTAAGAAGACTAATTACGTTTATCGACATTGAATTGGTTTTTATTCATGATATTTAAAAATCATCTTTCGGTTTCTAAAAATCCGTTTTTGTTAAAATGAAACCTAATATAACCTGAAGTAAACTTATTTCCGATTCTTGTATCATTCGAAATAAGCAATTTAATGTTCATTCTCAATGCTTGTTAAACTTAAAAAATTTCCATAAGAATACTTACCAGTACAACAGTTGATAGTAATCTCTTCAGCATAGTGATATGAATCTGGTTTTCATGTTCTTGTTTCATTGTAGTTATATATACATGCAGAGATAATGCATTCGCATGTCACTTCCCAAGGTATTTAGAATGAGCATTTTAATGAGATAATTAATAAGCAATTCATTGTTGTGTTACCGATAGAAAAGGATGTGACCTAATACCGATGATGAATCGAACTATTATTGAGACATATTTAAGATCAATTTACTCCAGTTGGGAAATCTATAAATCATTCTATAGTGTCGGCAATTGTGATGCTATTCAAATAAGCTGTAGAGAGATTTATGTATCTTTTTATTGTTGACTGATTATCGTTAATATTTTTTTTCAAGTACAGATATGAGGTAAATGAAATGCTAAAGTTATTTATGTCTGTTGTCAAATAGAATTTGAACAAGGCCTGACTGCATTATTGCAGTGATTGTTTTATAATATGACATGAAGATAATTTATAGTTTTCAATTACCCCTATACATGTAGTTTTGACTTGTTCAGCAGTCAATTGTTTTATCACAATGAATAGTGCATAAATCTTAAATCAATGTAGTTTGAAAAAAATCATTACAGATGATTAAAATACATATGTAACTTTAAAATGAAAGTAATCATTTTCGTACTTTCGATGGCTTGTTAAAAAGGGATTTTTTTTTCTGGCAGAAACACGTCCAATGGATATATATTTTGGTAAGGGTTTTCGGTTGAATAAACTTCGAATTTCTTTTGTATTTGGGGGGGGGGATAATTTTTTTTTTATTGAATTAGAGAAAGGATGACGAACAACACACGCGTAAAGTGCTTACCTTGAAACGAAATTATCATGATTGATTATTGATTTCGGTGATCAAAAGATTTATTTTTAGACGATGACAAAACAGGAAGAGATAGTTTACTATCATAGAAATATTTTTGATAAACATGTTTAATGTATGAGTATTTAAAAATAACTTTAACAAACAATCTTCAAAGAGCATACAATCATGTTGCTATACTCTGTCCCAAGTTTATCTTTCAATCATTTGTTTTGCTTACTACTTCAATAATAATAAATACTTTTACGTTCAAGCCTCATTCATTAACTAAATACTTATGTACGAAAAAAGTCTACTTTTTAAATATTTTAAACGCCCCCTCTATGTCTTTAAGATTTAATTCATAAACAAATTAAAAAAAATTTTGCATTTCAAACGACATAAAAAGTACCCATAAGATAACATTGAGAATTTGTGCAAGGAGTTCCGAAATGTTCTGCATTTACAAATTATGTGAGGTTTTCCCATTATAAATCCCCGCAATAAATATTTTTGCGTTCCCATGAATTTCGCTAGGTATAAAAATGGAACGTGTGAAAGAAGATCTGTTGGACTGTTTGCCAAAAATTGATTGCTTTTCACTGACAGGCATGTGTATTTAATAAGAAAAACAATACGTACGAATAATAATTCTCCAAAATATAATATATTTACCGTACAAAAAAATGGTTTTTTGATGCTAATAACTACACTTTAGGTCCTTATTACCTACATGTATTCAACAGCTTATCACTTAAGAAGAAAAAAACTAAATCAAAAGATTTAATGAAAATATTACTTGAATTATGTTTTGAAATTCTATGTACCATGCCTAATATAAATATTAAACGATTGGCAGAAAAAGTGTGCAAAAGGAGAGGAAAAGAATTAAGAAAGAAACTAAAAATAAGAAGAAAGAGAGGGTGATAAGCCATGCATATATAGGGAATAAAGGTGATATATATATAATCCTATCATGCCCTTGCGATGTGAATAAATCATATGTGCTAGAAATTGTAAAACTTTACGTTTCATTTTCAAGTTAAAGAATTGAAGTATACATTGCTTGTAATTTGAAACAAAAAGGGACCTCATTAGAAATAATAAAATAATTTGTTGCATATTTGTGATAAAAATAGAAATTGGCACATAGGTTGATCCAATATCCACACCTGGCAATAAGCTGTTACCAAACTATGTAGATCATCTTTATCTCATTTTTATCATTGTTAACCAATATTTTTCCAAAATATAATTTGACGCCATGAGATAATATATTTTTCTAATCATTTTTCGTCAGTGCTTAAGTCTGAATGTAGAAAAACAAACTAGCCAGGGATGGTTAGGGTAAGTTATATGGTAAATGAATTGGTACATGTACGATTTTCCATATAAAAAAGAATTTTGGTAATGAAATCATTTATTATTATTAAAAATCCGACAAATGACGACAAACAAGTGTTTAACCTTTGCTGTGAAGTGCTTACCTGGAAATTATCTTATCATTAATAATTATATTGATTCCATGATCGATCATCGATTCCGAAGATCAAAAGATTTATTTATAGACAATGACAGACAGGAAGTTATCGTTCATTGTCAAAAATATTTTCAGAAAACATGCATTTCAATGTATTATCATAACAAAAAATTGTTTACAAACTATCTCTGAAATGCAATTACTTTTTATTTCATTCTCTATTTCTTTAAACTTTGCAGCTCATCAGAATATACAAATTACACATAGTAAAGTACAGAAGTGGGTATTTTACATGAGATCCTATTATATTGTACATACAAAAATATGAAAAATTGACATAAGTAAAAGGTGAAAACAATCAAAAGAACAACAAATTACATATATCGTTTCTTAATTTCATACTATAGTAAATGTACTTGCCGAGGTTACACATATCTTTAAAATTTTCGTTAGTAAACAATTGCAACAGCTTGAACATCAATGTTTTCTCATAAAAATACTTTTTAATATATTTTTGACGGTATTCAATATATACTGGACACATTAAAATAATATGGGATTCATCTTCAACATAATATTTACATGAAAAGCAGTTCCTTTGGGTTCTGTGTGTATTATTGTATCTTCAAGTTTCGATAGCTAAACGATGAGAGGGCAATTATTTTTTTTTTTATACACGTTAAAATTTTTCCAGGAATTTACTTCTTTATGTAACATTAAAGATAAAATCCATCCACTAAATATTTATAAAAATGATATTTATGTGAATTTTCTATTTTACAAAATATATCTTGTTTAGCCATGGCTGCGATTCGTTGATTTATGACTTTTAGAGTAAATGAATCAATTGTTTGTTTATTCCAAACTTCATTGACCACAATTTCATTTAAAATTTTCTTTACATCAGAAGCCCAGTTTTTATGTCCATGTAATTCGCAGTTAATGTACATTTCTTCGTAACCCTTTTGGATAATACAATCATTACTACATAACACATTTTTCCAAAAATTTTAAAATTGAAGGAAACCTTTTTGTAATAAGAGGTAATCTACCTAACTCTGCATACACATCAGCATTAAATTAAGACCTGTTCACACCCAGGGTTTGCTTACAAAAATCAAGGTACAGTTTTTCAACATTGTTATCTTTATGAGAGCCCCAGATTTCTGAAGCATAATTAATAATACCACCAACATAACAATCAAAAAGCGAAAATAACAGTTATCATTCACATTTCTCCAAACTTTTCGACTGTAAAATTTCAAAATCAATTTTGTATCTGTTTTACAGCTACACATATGGTATCCAATATCTTTTGGAAAATTGCTCAGATCGGTACAACACATTTATAAGAAGATCTGGTATAAGTCTGAATTGTAAACAAAAAAAATATTGACTTCCATGTACACGTATCATACCTGATATTTAACGTTTGGTAAAAATGTGCGGGGATGTTTAGGGGATTTGAGGAAAATGAGGATCTTAAAGTTTATGAAAAGAAATGTAGTGAGGCATGTACCGTACACATACATGTTTCTATTGACAAAAGGTCTGCACAATCGATATTCATTGATAAAAGATTTTAGGAATCGAATTATTTGTTTTCTACAGCCAAATATTGTAACCTTGAGTGGTTGAATAACCCTCTAAAAAGAAATATACCTTCTGTCTGTAGAAATATTTCTTCAAAACCTCAAACAATCATCACTGGCACGTTGCTACATGTACAAGGAATAGGCAGGGGATGAGACCGAGCTTATATTAAAAGCGACGTTTCTTTAAAACTCTAAAAAATAATTTTGAACAATCTGGTTCCCCCTTTTTAACACGATGCCAAAAAAAAATATAAGTAACTTTGATAATTTCTAAAAAATAAACATATAGATCACACTTTTAAAAATGAGGCAATTACTTTGTTACCCTCCAAAAGGGATTTAACGCCCCCTTCTCAAATATTTGGTGAGGTCCGCTCCTAACCTTTCCCACTTAAAGAAAATACCGCTTTTTACTTGTGTCAACAAATTTTGATGTTGATGCAGGTCTAAGAAACCAGCAGTTGGTATGTTTTCATGAATGAGACTACACAGCAATTTTATCTTTTGCATACCAGCGTACAATATATAAGAACAATACGTTTTTGATGTTTTAGGCCATGAAGAGTTTTTGTATTGAGAATTTTCTTTACAGTTTATTCGCAGAGAAAAATATTATTGTAGTTAAAACAAAAATGACTAGGACAGTTGCAAACTCTATACTTTGTCTGCATCATTTGAATCTAATAGCATTTCATTGACATGTTTAAAATGAAATAAGATTTCTTCATTCTGAGAGAGCACATGGGAAATCAAATTAGAAAAAGAACAAACCTTTATAACTCATTCCATCTAAGAGAAAATGAATGAGCATAGAATCCATACACTATGATAACATCATATATTGAAACTTTTAAATACAGAAGCATTCACTTGATTCCGTTTTTGTTTTGTAAAAACATTTTCTGGTTTACCCTTATAGAATTTCTAAAACTTAGTTAAGTTTTATTACTATCTTATTCAATCAAATTTAAAACAAAAAACTTTCTTACTTGAAACAATTAGAAACTAGAGTAATATATTTCGCACTGCATATAAAATCTTCAATATCCAATGATAAAAAAAATAAATCCTACTGATTTTAGCAAGTTTCATTGGAAGCCAATAACAAAGTGATACTTTGAACTAAATAGCACCACTTTATTTTTTTGTTTTATATGATCTACCAATGTATATAACTTAATATAATTCTTATACTCATTTAGTATTTGTTTTAATTTTATGCTGCGGTACTATTTTGATGATTTTTTCATTTACTGTGAATTTTTTGTTCATACCTTAATTAGATAAAGGTTATCATTTTTTGAAAATATGGCATCGCTTCATTTACTATTTTTTTCATTTTAACATTTGAATCTAGAGAAACTAACGTTGTTTAAAATCAGTGTAAGGCATTTCTAAAGGAAAAAGGTAAACTTAATAGCAGAGTGAAAATTCCCTTTATTTATTAAATATGTCAATATGAATTATACAGATATTTGCACGAGGCGATTTAAATCATAGTCTAATTCTAATGTTAATGAACCAATTTTTAATTGCTTGTATGATCATAAAACTTTAAAAAATACATTAGTTGAACAGATAATGATCCACATTTTTTTCTTTCATCTTAGAATAATATATATTATACAGGGTGATAAATATGACTTCTTGCGCATTTGTTAGAGAAATAAATCAAGTTTTTCAATTGGTAGAAATGTAAATGGTTACAACCTTTTACTGTGTTCCACTTCATTTTTCAGAAATGGAAAGGTCATGCAATTCAATATACATGTATGAAAAGTCTCATTTTTTTGGACAATAGCAAATATAGGAAATACCAGTATTAATTGGTTAAAAAGTTAGTTTGAAAAGTTAATATATAAAAGAGTAACTGTTTTGATCGTCCACTGATTATTTTGAAATATGATATTTATGAAGATTTGCATTTCTTACATGTACCTATATTATTTTCCTGGTGAAAAAGAATTTATTGAGTATTTCAAAACATATTTATTAGATGGCGAGGTTTAGTTACAATTTGACACAGAAAGAAACCAGAATATAAAACTCCTGGGCACACGTGCTGATGTATTTATATGATCAATTGATCTGAAGATTCATAATGTATGTATTATAAGTTGTCTTCAAGCGGTTTAGGAATTTATCTAACAGATCAAATTCAACAGTAAAACGCTGTTATGAAATATGTATATAAACTATTTTTCAAGCATCTTTAACTAAACACTCTTTTCATAATTGTTAATAAGAGAGAACATATGCCTGTAATAAAAAAAACCCCAGACAATATATGACAATCAGAATATACAACCATTGGTTTCTCAGTCAAATGCATATAGGAAGTTTGATGTAACGCCTTCATAAAAATTCAATATTAATTTATTATGCAATAAACAATAACAATTTGATTTTTTAACCATCTATTCCGTATTTAACTTTCTAAAGCAACTTTGGGAATTTCCTTTTTAAAAGTATCATCAAACATTAAACAATTAGCTTCAAACGATTCTAATCCTTTGTGCAAATAGTAGCTCTTTACAGGGAAGGAAGAATAATCCAAACTACCAAAAAAAAAATGAATAATAAAATATGAAATTTTGCACCACTTATTTTGAACAGTAGATGATGAGAACAATTATTGAATATACAGATGTGCGATTTGTCAAGAAAAAGTCAACAGCTGTGTTAATGTAATGGTGCATAAAATACTATCTTATAAAATAACTGGTCGATTGATAGCCAACGCAAATTTTGGCGCTTTCATATTTCCGGCATTTAACACAACATCTAATGGAGAATTATCATGCAGTTTTCCGCTCCCAGCCATGTCGTTGGGTTCGAAGCACCAACTGATAATAAGTGGGCATGATTTACATTCCCCATAAAGGGAGTCGACCTTTGGATATTCGAGGCATTCCGGCTGTACTGTACTAACATCTGGGCATTTATTTGGATCTATCCATGAACAGAATGGAATTTCATAAATTGGTGTTGGTCCTGTTCTAAGATGTTCCAACCCTGGAGTAATAACTGTGTCTGGGATTGTTAAATCAATATCTTTTTGAGATGTTACGAGTTGTGGAATAGGTGTGGAAGAATGATCAACTATACGAAGATGTTTATCATGTGCCTCTTTTGCAGATGTGAAAAATTCGAGGTCTGAAGCACCAGTTTTCAGTTGAATGTCTTTCTGAGGAACCTTGTTCGAAGAAACTTGATCTATTTGTGACGCTATGACTTCGGAATTAATAAGTTGCATGTTTTTATTCTCTCCGCTTTGTGGTGTGTTAAACCTGATAGAATCAGGTTTTGCCAAGTTTTCTATTGTTTTTGGATTGTCTAAGTCTTGTTTTCTTACCGACTTCACTAGGTCAGGTTTATCAACTGATTTTTGTCCAGATTGTAACACCTTCGGTATTTTTAAGTCATGAACGCTTGCAGCTCCTTTGGTTTTTAGCTGCGACTGTTTTAGAAGCTTTTTAGCTGAAAAAGTATTTGGTCCTCCTACGGCGTGTGAAGGTCTCTTATAACTGAAGTCCGTTAATAACGTTTGTTTTCCCCCAACTGAAAAAAGAAACAAATGAGGTTTATGAATCAGCTCTCGTTATCGTTTATAAAAGTTTTTGTTTTTTAAATAATCACAGGAAATATAAATTATCAATAAAATGCGTATCGGGTGACTTTACTCAATAGTAAAGGTTGTCTTTTTCCCCTTTTGAAAAGTAGCTTGCCTTTTATGAATTTGTTGTTACATTAATCATGTTACATCTTTTTTCTTACATTAAAATTGTACATATTTTTCGACTTTAATCAAGTTCTTACAATTTTGAATTAATACAATGTACTTTGATTTATTACAAATCGTTGCTATGTTAGGAAATTTTTGCTTTCGAAGTTTTAATACATACGTTGTTGTATAACGTATTTAACGTTACTAACAATTGTACCGTCATATAAACAGCTAAAAAACACTATAAATGCAGCAAAAATAAACTTATCACATGTCCTGGATAACAGAGTGTAAGTCTATCTTTCCTTTATGTTTTTTGTATTTAACAAATTAAACAAGATATGTTATTACTGATACGTTCTGAGAGCTTTAAAATTTTAATGTACAATGTATCTATTAATCAAAAACAAAATGTTATCTTGTAATTGATGTGTTTGCAAACATCCATATTGTATTACAAAACCGCTGAAAAAAATATAGTGCAGAGGTGTACCTATCCAGTTTACTATTAGATGACAAATTAGAAAGCTAGAGTTTCACTTTAAGAAAAAAATATTCTAGACGGATGATTTCTTTAATATGTAATCAAAAGTAAAAGATACTTTTTGTCAAAGTTTTGCGACATCTACCCAGTTTTTGTAGAAATAATTCATTATATGTTCTGTCAAACTATTAAGAGGCCTGCATGGTCGTGGACAATTTTATACTGTATTGATCTCAATTAAAAGAAGAGCTCAATATCGAAATATAGGAAAATAACTAACTTTTAAAAGTAAAATATATGGATTGTTTTCTGTATCAAATTATAGTTAATTGTTCACAATTCATATCTAAATCTAAAATAGAGCCAAATTATTGGATTTGATCACTCCCCGACCAAAGCCATCTCTTCACCACACTATAAGAATGATTCCTTATACCTTTATTGATCACATGCCACACTGAGCTCTCAATTATTTCCTATTAACATTGAACAATTTTAATATATATGTTGAACTGATACTAATACTTGTAATAGTTATCGAATGGTTATTAACCTTTTGTTCTCCGATTTAATTACAGTACGAAATACTTGTATTTCAATTCAACATAGAATCATCGTATTTTGATATAATGTAATGGACAAAAATGGCATGATTCTTTTTGCTATTACATTTCACGTTTTGCAAAACGTGAAATCTTGAAATAGAAAAATGAATCATAACATTATTTTCAAGACTTACCAGCAGAACAGAAATACCAGACCATCAAAGACTCAAGGATGCCTGTTTTCATTTTTAAAGTACAAGCACAATTCTCAGTTCACTTGTTGTACTAATATAGAATAAATATCCTTGTGTGATATGTTTACATGTGAACGACAGCCTTGAGCCAAAAGAGAGTGTAAGAATGTTCCAGGTAATTTATTCAGGAAAGTAAAATACCGCATTTATAACGAAGACGTGTCCATGTCATGATCGTCAAACGAATAATATTTGACCCAAAAGCGAAAGGACGTCACTGCTTTGGCATGAAATGTAAAAATAGGTCGCATATTATGAATTCAGAAGGCAAGTAGTTTTATTAATTTAAAAAAGCTTACGAAGCTATCACGAGTGTTGTCAACATAGTCATTCTATGACAAAATGAAAATTATGTATAGATACAGAGAGATATACATGTGTTTGCAACATAAATACATGTAGTTCTTAGAATAGAGTGTAACTTAGAGGGATATTATTCAAATGATTGAAAAGACATACCAAAGGATTATAATACTGTCTTTTAAATAGTGTCCAAATAAAGATTGCATATAGATCGTTTATTATAACATAAATTCTACGGATTTTTGTTAGAAGCACTAACGATATATAAATAGCGTATGATTATTTGTCATAAATAGCGTATGATTATTTATGGTCAAAGAGAAATGTGTAATTATCTCCAGAAATGGGCTTGTCTGTGCCGTGTCATAAACATAAATGAATTGTTGACCCCGGTGCATCATATTAATGGATGTAGTACAATTATGAGCGTGGTCTGATTGACTTAAAGTCACGGAATTGAAGTGCAGTGTGCCAGTGCAAAGAATTGGTGTGCTGAAAACGCATTTCTCCAGTAGTCAACTAGAGGCTGTTTTTCTGCCTCCTTTTTTATAAACTTAAGTAAAATTATACTGAAGCATTCTCAAATTAAAGTTACGATAAACGTTCAACAAATGAGGTTCAACTAAAACTTCTATTTTTCTAATAAAGATCAATTCTTACATTTGCCAGAGTTGATTGTAATTGATATTACAACGAGTTATACAGAGTGCATGTGTATTCAGCTGAAACCTGTCTTTCTGTCTCTTCTTTAGGAAAAAAGGCTTCTGACTTTCCTCGTAGTGGTGAATTCGGTTTAAACACGCTGTCAAAGTCATTGCATGGTGTTAAAATTCTAAGTTCGCATTTAATATAATTATTATATTTTGATTTAAAATACTGAAATCTGATTAGTTTAGAGGCAGTTTATAATCCGTTCGATTACATGTTTACTGAGCGTTAGCAGCACACTTGGCAACGGCTAACATTATACCTTTATTGCATGATGGTGAGGGAGACATGGAGATTTATTCACAATTGAAAATTTATATTCCCCGAGGGCAACGCCCGAGGGTAATATGATTTTTCAAGGGTTAAAAAATCTTCATGCCTTCGATTTTTCATGTGACAAAATGTTAATATACCGATTCAAGGCAAGGACAATTAATGAACGATATACAAATTAGCAATTTTATTCAACACCGATTGATATCACACACAAATAATGACAAAATAGTAGGATATCACATTCTAAATCTGAGACTGTATCACAGATAAAATAAATGTTTATTTCAAGTTTTCAATTACATTTTAACAGCAAACTAATTAAATTTTCATATTTTAACAATAGTATTCTATTCAGCATAGATTATTAACGCACAAAAAAGACAAAAAAGTGAGATACTAAGAGTTTCTGATAGTTCTCTCTTCTTCCCATCGCTGATGAAATGGGAGTAAGACTTGAGTCTCCAATCTTTGTCCAAAAACTTTCATAATGTGACGGCCACTGATGCCCGCAACATCCAATACAGTGATATTTGTAGCACGAAGCGAATGATTCCAATATACTTAAGAGAGTTTCCCTACATTTGAAATATCAGACATAAAGCTAGACAATGAGTTTTTCCCTACATGTGCATTTGCATACCTTGTTTGTCATCCTTTTTGGGTTCAACTTTGATACATACTTTTCTAAAGAAAGCACAGGGCAGTTCATGTATGTTTTCTGGAAAAGAAGAGGAAAACAATCAATAAAATCTTTATAATCATGATAATAGCTAAGTAGTAGTAATGGTAATAAAAATATTTTAACACAGATCAGCCATAAAATAGTTCCTCAGTCCTGGTGAATCATACATCCGACCTTCAGTAACACTCCCAGCAGCATCAGCCCGGTGATTTTTATCCAGCTCATAAACAAACTGATATACATACAGTCTTCCAACTTCAACTTTTGCTACCTCAAATGTGTCTTTGGTCATTGATCTCAAATTTTCTCTTCCTTTTCTGCAAGGGTAAAGCGTAATTTCAAACCAAACCTTTCATTGTAGACCAAACTGATTGATTAATTAAAAAATCGGTGTGTCAGTTCCCCCAAGTCCTTTCCTCTACAAATTGATTGACACAGCTCGGACTATTTTGTTGCTCTCATTGAATTCCTAATCTTTCACAATGTCGATATTCTTTTCTCTTGAAGCAAACGTTTTAACCCTTAACAGATGTTCTGTAGTGCACTTTTCTTGAAAAGATGCCCTGATTTCTCCTTGAACTAAGTTAACGTAAAATGCCTTCAACGACTTCTTCAGATCATCGACTGGCAAGTCTTCAATATTTGTCTACATTTTACTCTTGGTTAAAAAGTCCCGAAAGCATTTTACGGCCACATTCATTTATATTTTCGTGTTCACTGCGTCTTTTTCATTTAAAAATGAAGAAAAGAATCTTCACTGCTTGGCTTGTGTAACCTCACCATCTTTACCGACTTTATATTGTTATCGTTTGCGTCACCGGGAACTACCTGGCCTTTTCCTTTAACTCGAACCGAAAGTAAAACAAGTTATATTCAAATAGGAGAGACACGATGTTGTGTTGTGTTGGGAGATCAGAAGGTCACGTGACCATATCAGCTAATCAAATTCTGTTTAAAATATGAATATTTTATATGAGGTAAAATAAAACAAATTGTTAGTGAGAAAATTATTCGGTACGGTTCGCCGTATAACTCATGTTATTCCAAATAAATCAATTATGCGATTAATATAATTCGAGTGAATATAGCGTTTATCAAAGCGTGCGTCTGAGTATTAAGACATTTAGTTTTCTTTAGAATTAAGATACTCCTTATAATAAGATAAATAGTGCCTCTTGAAAAGGTAACAGTTGAAATAAAAACACCGAAAAATCCATTGTCAACTTTCGCTTTGAGTCGGTGGTGAATTTCAACTATCACCCTCCCAAACAGGGACTATTTATATAATGTGATACAGAGTCGGTATGAGAACTTATTCAAAGGAGGGGTGGGGTACTGTATGTTTACTGTGTAGACAGGGTCTAATAAACAATTGACATGTAACTTTGTTTCTTTGTCACCAAGAATTAACTTGAAGTGACACGCATGGGTGTTAAGGAAGAATATGGAAACTGAGTTACATTTAATTTCTTGGAAACACCAATATTAGTTATTATGTACAAATTCAAATATTTAAGCAATCAAATGTTCACCAAAAACGAACGAAAAATACTGGAGAATTTTTTTTTTTAGAATTAGATTGTATTTCGTAGATTTACACATTGTTGACGTCATGCCTGAAAGTTGAATGTCATGTAAATTTGATCGGGAAGCATTCAAAATATAAGTAATCTAAGAACTCTACTAAAAAAAAAATCAAAAAAAAATCATGTACCTTAAGAAATTGACAACATTTGATCTTCCGCATTACTGCACAAAAGCAAATATTTTCTCATCCTGATGTACTTTAATACTTATGCTATTTAAAAGCTAGCAGATGGTAATTTATTAAAACGTTTGTCTCAGTTCGGACATTTTAGAGGGCATACTTGTTCTTTTAATGCATTCAGATCAAATTGCATGTAAGTCATTATTATAGCTTGTTGTCTGCTTTGATCACCGTAAGACATTAGAAATAAAGTGAACAGAGTAAAAATTGGCTTCGTATTGAATTCGTTTTCAAATAAGATATCGTGATCTGTACTTAAGAACACATGTCCGAAATGCATAAGACGTAATTAACTAACAGAATTTCTTTTACATTTCTTGTTGCGTGTAGTAAATGATGATTTGATGCATAGGATATCTGGAAAAAGGACGACTAATGAGAGTCATCATGTCCACCAGTCTCATATCAGCCAGTATTAATTCAAAAGTCTGCCAGTAAACAAAACGAGTAGCAAATAACTGTATCTCATGAGCAGAGCTCTGATAGCCATTTTACCAAAAGGATCATAATGAACAACTCTTTGCCTGGTAATGGATCCGATGGTCTCGCACCAAAATCCTTATCCTACAGCGTTAACCTAGCACTAGGAATATCATCGCTTGGAATAATACCCGTAATTTTGGTGGGGAACTTGATGGTCATTTTCGCCATGATTTTCTACCGTCGTCGGCTTAATACACCAACCAATGTTTACATAGTGAGCCTTTCCTTCGCTGATTTGTCTGTCGGTCTTGCAACTCTCCCAATGTATGCCTTCAACTACTTTTCCGCGGCTACATTCATCCGTTACAAGTATCTCTGTATTCTGAAGTATTCCTCAATTTTGTTCTCTCTGAGTTCCTCTATGTACAACCTGACGGCCATTGCAATTGATCGCTATATAGCTATAATTTATCCATTGAAGTATCCGCTATGGATGACATCATCTCGAGCTCGGAAGATTGCTATTGGCATATATGTCTACAACATTCTCGTTATGTGTATACCTTATTTTTGGCACAACGATGCCGTACTATCTAAAAGATGCGACTTCTACCAAGGACTTCCCCTGGCGTATACTGTAAGTTTTTCATTTGGGTCCATTTTCGTTCTTCTGACGTGCTGCTTAGCCATGTATATTAAAGTATATCGAGTTGCTTTGGATAACAGGAAAAGAACAATTGAAAGAAAGGTGCACATATACTACATGAGGAGGCAACAGCTAAAAAAGGAAACCAAGTCTGCGTCCACCATGGGTGTCATCTTGTTTCTCTTTGTGGCGTTCTGGTTTCCATTTATGATCTGTGGTCCTTTAAAATACACACCTCTGAGCCCAGAGATCGTTGACCTGATTAAGAATATAAGTCTCCTCATCGCCCAAAGTAACTCAGCTGTCAACCCCATTCTCTACTGTTGGCTGAAGTCAGATTTTGCCTGGGCTTTTAAGAAAATGGTACCCATCTGCCAGACACGTGGATTCTCGAGGGGCATCGACAGTAAAAGAGTACCCAAAATCAACGTTATTCAAATGAATGACTCGTTCACTGGACGAATTTAACCCTTTCTTAAAAAGAGATGTTTAACAGAATGAAATAATTGTTCCAAAGAACATGTTAGCGATAGTATGGGCACCTACCAGCGAAAATATTGTTGTTCATTTATTGTCTGTTATTTTTAATCATCCTTACTCAATTTTAACATGATGTTTGCTTCTGTTCTTTATTTCATTTCGCCTTGTGTTAGTTCAACTTGTTAGGAGAATTAAACATAATGAATTAATAATTTAATAGTGATTGTAACGCCTCGTTTGATTGGCTAAACAAATTCATATAAATCGTATAACATCACTTACCTACGTCACAAAACGACGACGCACGTGCAAAACGTATTAATTCACTTGACGTTACGTTTAAATGTTGTACAAATTAACATCTTTTAACTAATTTGTGGGCCCTATTTTCTGATTTTAGTATTAAAAAATTAAATGATAAGGAATAAAGTTATGTTGTATCGTATAACATAGGTAGAACTTAAATTCATTCCTTAAAAGTTGCAAAGTTCTTGTTTGTGATGTTATGGTTTCTCATGGACAAAGTGTTGTTTATTTGTGGTTTGTAACTATTGATCTTTTATTCCCTGTTTAGAGTCCAACTTCATAAATATTTTGCGAACAGCTTGAGAAAAAAAAAGTTAGCAATTTCCAATAGTGAAATAACCAAGTAATCCTTCAGGATTTTGTTCTGCTTTTATGTAATGTTTTATTCTATTTTGAACACATTTATAAAAAGAAATGAAAATTTATGCATGTACTAAAACATAACATTTTTCAGCCTCTTAATCTTAACGAAGTAAACCGTATTAAACTTATTCATTTATATTTTCCTGTGAACGTCCGACTTTCAATTTTAGTGCAAAATTCGTCATTTATTAGAGGACCAATTTATTTTGTAGAAAGTGCATTGGAAAATAATCATGTATAGGAACATAAAGAGAATTTTTTATTATGTTTTCTAAAATGTAATTGGATATTCAACGGCTGTATTTTGATAATAAACTGTTTGCTTACATAACAATGTTTAGTTTTAATCTGATTAATGCCTTTTTATCAAATGAACTAAGATGTTCCGTATATTTTCATTTCTTAAGAAAACGTTTATTAGAAATGAATCTTGTCCACAAGAGGATCAAACATCGACTACAAAGAAAAAAATATATCATAAATCTTGCCATAAACATATAATTATATTTAATGCGATGATTAATTACGTGTGCACACGGAAAAGGATTATCTCGTTTGGAAAATTTCTCTCCTTGTGATAACAAGGTTTTAGCATGGAATTTGTGCCTCATTAAAATGTATTTACACACGCAATATGGACATAAAATTATTCAGTTGTTTTGGCGTAGAGCTTTAAGTTTATTTATAAGAAATGTTTTCCTTTATTAGTTAATATCATTACGATTTCATTTAAAGCGGAATGCTACACCAACATTTTAAGGAATCCTTGTTGTCACGGAAACGAAAGCTTGATTTTGACGAAAATGATTCAAATGTACAATGTAACAGAAATATTTCTTAAAAAACGTGGACGACCGTTCTTGGTTGGTAATGAACTGGATAGTAAATTACAGAAATACCTGTATGTTCTTAGAGAAAACGGCGCGGTTTTTAATAATTGTTATTGCAGCGGGAAAGGGTATAACAACTGGAAAAGACAAAACTTTGCTTTCCAAAAATGGTGGACATCTTGATCTGACCAAAGGTTGGGCTAAATCGCTTTTACAGCGAATGAATTTCGTAAAGCGTCGTGGTTCAACTGCTTGTAAGAACAATACAGTTGAAAATTTTGAAGAACTCAAAAATGAATTTCTTGAACGTATTGAAAAAACCGTGACAGAGTATGACATTCCTTCTGACTTGATCATAAACTGGGACCACGCTGGATTAAATATTGTGCCCGTGTTTAACTGGACAATGACTTCGGAAGGATCAAAGCGTGTCGAATTAGCGGGGCTTGGAGATAAACGCCAGATCACGGCCATCTTCGCAGGGACACTCTCGGGTTTTCTTTGTTCTTTTAATTACTGGTACAATTAACGCTAACGGTAAGGCTATGGCACATTAAATTTAAACGTATTTATTTATGCAGTTATATAAAAGTCGTAATTTTCACTTCAGGCAAATTTTTTCCTCCACAAGTAATCTTGCTGGAAAAACGGAGCAATGCCATCCATCCTACAATTTCCCCACTGACTGGCACATTACTCACTCCGAGAACCACTGGGCAAATGCTAATACTCAGATGGAATATATATATAAAATTAATTCTGCCATACATTTCACAAATTAAACGCAAAGAAAATCTACCAAAAGGGCAAAAGGCCCTTTGAATTTCGATGTAGTTAGAGCACAGATGGGGAAAGATTTTCTAGAGTTTCTGGCCGAAAACAATATTAAAGTTGTATTTGTTCCAGCTTGCTGTACGGACAGATTACAGCCACTAGATGTGAGTGTACAAAAAGCAGTCAAAAATCATCTGAGAAAATCTTTTAAGGATTGGTATTCCAATCAAATTGTCGCGCAAGTTAAAGACGGCGAGTATTATGATGTTTCTCCTGTGAACCTTACAATGAGTAAATTGAAGCCGTTGTCAGCTGAGTGGTTGGTGCAGATGTACCAACACATCAGTAATTCACCTGACATTATTCGCAATGGATTTAAGGAGACCGGGATCGCTAACACCTTAAAGACTCATCTTGAAGATGAAATCCCGTTGGCCAGAGCGTTTTCTAAGTACCCATGACACATTTGTAAATATTTGAATAAAGAATTGTTGCTTGTGTATTTTCTAACAACAATTTTAAATGAATGATACCAGTAAAAAATATCAAATGTAAGAAAATTTGAGTCCACCAAAATTACATCCGCCAAAATTAATGATATACATTGCAGACCCAAATCCACCAAATTTGTGTCCCGCCAAAAAAAAAAACGACTATACGGTATCATACCTGAAAATAGATATCATTGTTTAAAAAGGAATATATGCTTTTAATTATTCTATACGATTTATATTTGTTATAAGAAGGGAACATATTTGTTTGGTTCCAACTTGCCCACTAAAGAGTATATATTTTGGTGTAATTGAAATAAATTCATACAGTTTTCTCAGAGATTTGATGTTATGATTTAGCATGAGTTCAGAGATTTGTCAGTCTTGCAAGTAAACAATGAGATAAAACACTCAAACGCGGTTTGTTAATTAGTTCTGTTCACTCGAATATACTTTATATTCCCTTATTAAAACTTATTGGAACAGTTTTTTTCTAACCATCTTTAAATATTAAGACGGCAGGATGGCCGTTTAAAAGTTTACAGTTACATCCTTAACACGAAGAGCTCTATAAAAGGATGGAGTAAAAAGATCGTATTTAAAAACTAATATAATAATTTTTTTCTTTACTTATTGATAGTTTGTAGCTAATTAAAGCATAGCTAAATATCTCAGGTAGATATGATGGCATATTTGTTGACCATTGAGCCTCTTTATGAAGGTTAGATCCTGCTTCCGAAAGTCTTTAAGTTTCTGAAGAAAGTATTTAAAAAAATATACACTCAAACTTAACCAAAATTCAAAACAAAAAAGGGAGTAAGGTTCTATATGCTTCTTTCGGCGCTACGGTGCATTAAGTTTAACCTTTCTGCACTAAAGCGCAATATTAATTTAATCTATTGTCCTTCTATTGATTTTTATTTGAATGAAACATGACATTAAATACATATTTATTTTATTAAAAACGAATAAAAGTGAAGATGTTAGAAAAAATGCTCACAATTTCATCATCTAATTGATATTTTGACGTTTTGCTCTAGAAAAACGCTGTTTTCAGTCTCTTACAATTCAACATGCAAAAATAATTTTGAACTCTCAAATTTACTAACGTGTAAGTTATAAGAGGAATGTTGGAAACATCTTGTAAATTTAGAAGACAAACACAAAAGTATGGGTCTATTCTGTAAAATTTTACATATGACATAAAGTAAACTAATTTAAGGCATCAAGTAAATTTAATATTTTTAGACCTTTATAAAACATAAGCTAAATATGCAAATATGTGTCCATTTAAATGTTTAAAAATTGTTCAAATTGGTTTTTTTTTCGGGAAAAAATGAAGATATTTCAATTGAGGAAACTATTTGGAAGTTTCATTTCTAATGAAAATTATTAAGCTAAAGTTACAGTACTCTAAAACGATTTGAGTTATGAAAAATGTATATTTTTTCCTAAAAACCACAAAATATAATCTTTTACTAACCTCTGTAAATACGAAAGTTTTGAAAAACTTTTTTATTCAATGTAGTTTTTGAAATTGTAAAAAAAAATATTATTCGAGTGAAATAAATAAATGATGCAGAATTTTCAGAATAGAGGTGGTCCAAAAACCTAAAACAAGACGAACGAAACTGTTTAAAACATCTTTGTTGCTATTAACACATATTATATTTTCATTACATATGTCCAAACAGTTTAAGGTAAATTAAAATAAAGGTAGAGAAAAAACTGAAAAAGATATGGTTTATATCACATCAAAGAATATCATTAACTTGTGTATTGTCTTGCGATGAAAGATTCCGATAAACCAAACTGTTTAAAATTATAATGTAGTAATTTAAAAATTGCTCCCTAGGGTTACATATATTAGTGGAATAATTCATGAAATACCTTTTAATCATATAAAGCAATCAACGATAATACAGTGGATCAATTTATTCCTCTCCTTTGATTATTTCGTGCCATATCAGATGCTATATATGCTTCAGACAAATACGCAGCAAATTGGAATCTTTCTACAGGATAAAAATAAGTTTCAAATTAAAAAGCCTTTTGATCATAGAAAACATATCGTTACTTTTTGTGTATTAAAACAAAATACAAAATCGCCTTCGGTTAAGCATCTTTTCATTTTTATACAGACAATGTGTTTATCTTTGTTAGATATCTGCCTTAATATCGATATCAACAGTATAGTATTTTTAGTTTTTATAGGATTTTTGATCTTAGAAAGCATCTTACTACTTTATGTGTATTAAAATAGCAACTCGCCTTCGGTTAAGCATCTATTCATCTTTTACAGACCACGTGTTTATCTTTGTAAGACATTTTCCTTAATATCTATTTCACCAATATAGTTTTTTCAATGAATGTTGCAAATAACAAATGAAATTCCAAAGGATTTTGATCACCATTGCTTTAGTGACTATTGCGAACACCTCAGGTAGGTTTATCTTATAGATAATATATAAACAAATCTGATACCTTGTATATTGTGTGATTTTATATTTTCTTTTTCCAAAGTGTTAAAGTATTGTATGCATGCGTCGTGATCAAGTTTAACGTGCGCTATTGAAGACTGAACGTCGCAGATTTCCAGTGCCACCATAAGGCGAAATACCGGTATACACTGAATGTAAATATACATAATTTTATACTGAGCGTATTAAAGAAGTTGTTTTTTGGTCGATGATCGATATTTTAAAAAACATTACTTTTTTCTACAACACACATGCATAATCTTTGATATGTTTTGTGATTTCACATTCTGTTTTTAAAAACGGCATTTTTTATGACGTAAAAGCAGTTACACCTCACCGAATTACATTTTAAGGTAAGAGCATAATTATGTTTTTAATGTTGACAAATAAAACATTTTTAAACAAATTAACTTTATTTTGCTAAAGGAAAAGATATATACAGAAAAAAGTTAACATTTTCTGCACTATTTGATGTTTGTAATGGTACCAAACATATTTTCACATGTCAACAGCTAACCTGTGGTCTTCTATTTTAAAATAAGGTAACAGTGATATTTCCAATAACTTGCATCTAATTTTAAAAAAAAAAAAACCCTGATTTTCTAATCTACAGGTGTTCGATGCTATAGTTTTTTTTAAATTTTAATTTAATGCAGAATACATTGAAGCCACACCTTCCGTCATCAGTGAATGGGGAATTATGACAGCTGGCTCGAAACGGCTCTACAAGTATTTCTGCACGGGCTCAGAAAACGTCTAGTTTTTGTCCAAGTGGAGGGAAAGGCCGAAGATGGCTGGGTATTCAGAAATAGGCTCCGCCCAAATTGATGACGATAAAGACATCTATTCCGGGGGCGTGGTCTTTATGTATGACGTCACAAATGTAATAAAGTTTATTCCGCATCCCCATAACACAAAATTGCGAAAAAAGGAATGGGTAGCAATATATACAGGTGTATATTATACACGCTTTCTAAACCGCTTGATACATGTAACTTATACCATTCTTAAAATATTCTTAAATAGCGAAAAAAAAGTTTTATTATAGTTATATATTTTTGTGGTGGAACCACATATCATAAAAGCAACATCATTAATGCTGAAGAAAATTTATCATTCGTACAAAGTCGCTTATTTTTTTCGTCATATTTTTTGGACAATATGAGGCCATTGCTGAATGTTTGTCCTTATAAGTGATTCTGAAAAAATGGGATAAACCGCCAGGTATTCACCAGACGTATCTATCACTGCTGGTCCGCGTTATAGCATGGCGATCCCCTGATCTTCCTCCACCCTCCTGGCAAAGAGAAAAAATCTTAATTTCAACTGGTAATTGATTTTTCAACAACAATCAATAATTTCCACTATAAACGGAAAAAAAGAATTATCAATGAAACAACCTCTGCTGGTTCGACTGTTGATAAAGACAAAAATCTTACGAATTTAATTAATGAGAGCTTGATTAAAGTCAATACTTAGCAGGAATTTTGGCGTATGTTTTTAACAATATTTTATACCATTACACGTGATTCTACACATGATAATCCTACTTACACCCATAGCAACCTTTCAAAGCTGGAAAAACTTCAAAGTCATAAATCGGTAATGGATATCTTTAATATCCCCAACAAAGAAAACTTGATTTACCTTATTTGTACAGGATTCCGTGTTGGTGTTTTCGTCTCTCAGTTAATTCGATACGCAGGAGCATGCTCTTCATTTAATTCGTTTCTAAGGCGAGGAAAGCTTCTGAGAAACAAGCTAATAAAACTGGACTATCAGCAGTCTCGTTTGAAGTAATGTTTTCGTAAGTTCTATGGTAGATACTAGTACAACGACATTGTCTGCAATCTTGCACTGGGTCGCATGCTGACTGAGTTTTTTTATACTTATTGTTAGACAATAATAAATCACCAAATTTTTATCTGTTTACGACAAAGAGCACATGGTGGGTGTGATTGGTCAGCAGAGGATGCTCACTCGTCATAGGCACCTGATCCTACCTCCAATGTAATGGAGGTTCGTGTTGGTTTGTATTCGACCACGAACAAGCCGAAGTAATCAACGTTTCGTTTTTCCTATTTTAACAATTACCTCGATAATGACATGCCCAATTGTGACAAGGAGCACGCGGCGGGTGCAACCGGTCAGCAAAGAATGATCACTCCTCCTGGGCACCTCATCCTACCTCTAATATTTCAGGTCTGCTTTGATTTTGTACTTTGTTTTATGTATTTTAGAGATGCATATGGTTGACGGTTTATTGTTATTTTTGTCATTTTTCACCAGAGGGATATACGAATTAAATAGTCATCATGGAGTATCCCCCCCAAAAATTACTTGTAATATTATATCTGAATTTATCTCAGATCCATTTTTGGATATATCAGATGGTAAACATAGGTAAACGTCTATTCATAAATTCAATTAATTGCGTTTTAATATTGTACCTCAATAAATGATGTCACTTGAAAAAATACATTAGGGAAAACCACTTAACTGGAGAAAACCCCCAGCATTGTGTTTTATACTTTCGTTTTGATATACATGTACAAACCTACATGCAAATTGCATAATAATAATTGGATGAAAAAATTAAAAAAGATATCTTTTATATACTCCAGGTATACTTACGAATCCTCCAATTTCGTTGTTTAAATTTGGTCCAATAGCTTTTCTTAAAAATTCAAATAAATAAAGCAACCCTCCTGAACGATCCGTTGAAGAATGAGAAACACAAACTGAGTACTCCATAACTCTATTTACTTTACGAGATATCTCGAGCATTATCTTTGTCGGTGGAAATGAAACACAAATGTCCAACCAAGATTCGGAAGCGGCGATTTCATTAGCTTATGGAAAGTTCGCTTTAAGGTGACCCAAAAAGGATTGATGCTAATGTAGCTGAAGGATCCAGTATTCAAGTTGGATTGTAACTAGAATAAGTGCTTGATCTGAGAGTACTGCATAAGCAATACACGTCCCCTACCGGTTTGTGGAAATTGTGAAAACAAAGCACTGTTATGCAGAATATCGAACCCGATCATCAAAAAATTGGAATATAAAAAATTAATTTTCTCGATAATATGTCAACCAGACGCTACGAATGTGTAAACTTGGTCTGTAGTTTGACATCTTGAAGCTGTTCAGCAAATTTCATATTATTCCTCAAATGCATAAAGAAAAAACGTGTGGAAAACTGAAATGGGACAGACAAATAGACGGACAGACGGACGCACGGACAGACGGATTGACGGACGCAGAGGAAAGCTATAGTTCCCTCCGGTGAAAACCGGTAGGGGACTAATAGGTGCTTGATCTTTAAATATCTAAATTTTCAAAGGTATTTCTTTGATAAAACTAAAAAAAAAATAAGTTTGTTTCAATGTCCATTAGCATAAAATAATCATTCCTACATTGCATGTTTAACTACATATCTCTGGTGCATTGGTTTGGCCTTTAGTTTGTTAGTTTAGTTCAGAGTCAAAATTGCATTGAAAATCGATTGTTAAATGACGTACAAATTTAAAGGACAAGCTGGAAACTTGAAGATACAAATCTGTTCAATTGAGCGTTCAATAATTAATTATCACTGGCTACGTCTTTTATGATTGGCATAACAAACTTATTTCTATCATAAAACATAAGTTGCAAAACGTATGAACTTCACGTTTTTTTTCTTCAAATTTTATACAAATTAACATAATTTTTATATAACGTGTCTTATTTTGAGTTTGGGAATACTTGAATCATTTGGGTTTTTTTTGTCTTATATAACCGGTAACAAACCGACTCAGTCAAATGCTACTGTTGGTTTATTATTGGCCAAGTGACAACTTATCCAACCACTACCCAATGTTCGTGTCCGTGAGCCCTAAAAAGATGTAAGACGTGTAAAAGAAATAATGAGTTCGATATTTAAACCATTCATAGATGAATTCGATAATTTTTAGATCGCATTATAGGTAAATTCTTACTCCTTTTCACATATAAAGTTGTTTTTCCGTGAACATGGTATGTCATACCAATGAAACATTCGACCATGCAAGGCTGCACAGTCTTCTGCAATGGAGTGGTAGTTGTTTGGTTCCCCGGGCCACCAGTTAGTGTATTGAGCAACTGTTTGAGTTGACATCCATAACCATTCTCCGTCTACCAAAATGTCGCTCAATCCAATCCAAAAATCTCCTGAAACCGTTTTCTACCATACATATATTTCTAAAAAAAATTCTTTCTCTTCAAACACTCTTCAAAATTTTGTTGTTCTTAATGTGGAAATTGAAAGTAACCTTATGGAATAATTCATCAATCATGACATTGTTTAATATGATATCTTTAATATGTTGCATTGAGGTAAATAGTGTTATGATTATGAGTATTGAATATTTTGATTAAATACTCGACATTTAAGTTTGTTTCTAAAATTCTAACCCTTCCGTACTGTTCTTATCCGTATCCTTTGTTATAAATATAAAAAAAATCAAAAATTGTATCGAATTTGACCTACCCGTATGGAACCATATGAATGATGATGATAAATTTCAAGGAAAAACTAGTAGTGCTGAAAATGCTTTAATAGTTGTATGCCAGATATAACACCAGGCGGACGTCATACAACGACGATAAAAAAAAAACCAATCGTAATGGCTGGAAGTACTCGTGTAATCTATCAATACACAGTATCCATACCTTTAAATCCGTTGTTCATTAAATGCACTTCCAGAAATTCATCCTCGACAACTGTCTCAATTTCAACCAATCGCGATTGCATTAAATTGCAGTGAACCTAAAAAGTTTGTATCACAAAATTGATTACAGATCAAATGAGATATAGTTGACCAAATCTATTAAAGTATTTTTTGTAATAATCATACATCTTAATTCATTATTTATTTTAACCTCTGCTTCTGTCCATGTGGCTGGGGCGTCTGTAAAAAAGGCGTAGCATGACGACCCACGGTAAAACCATCCATGAGGACAGGGAGGAGACTGTGATGTTACTGAAAATAATGATAAAAGTTTCCAACAAAACAGCAAACAAACCCCACCAACCCCCCCCCCCAAAAAAAATTAAATCAAACAAAAATATTTAAAAAAAATAATAATTAGAGGAACGACTTGTTTGGATAAATCGAATGAATATTAAATACAGCTTACTCTAAAATATATTGGATAATAACATGCTTAATAAACATGTAATATTTCAATATCATATGGCGGTCGTCACTATTATATTATATGCTGTTGCTTACCTCAATATGCTTTAAAAAGTCAATGCAATCATTAGACATTTATTTTTGCACTCGCCAATGCATTTCCTTTTAGACACTTATCAAATCGCTGTCACCTCTTTTTTAAACGGCAAAACGGACTATGAGGTCACTGTATCGCAGAAATAATCTTGGTCACTTTTTTTATGTACTTACACAGAAGTTAAAAACACAAAAACAAGATCGCAATGAAAACATACGATTTACGCATAAAATAAACGGACTATGAGGTCACTGTATCGCGGAAATAATCTTGGTCACTGTAATTCAGAAATAATCTTCGTCACTTCTTTTCTATGTACTTATCATGAAAGACTACAGTTTGATGTTAAAACACACCTAGTATCGCAATGGAAACATATGATTGACACATAAAATATTCTAATAAACTCCGTTAAAAAATTCCCTTTTGCGTCATTTTTGTCAATTTTCCCTATTGATGACCATACATAATAAGATTCACTTAAGATCATGTTTTTGGTTCTTACTGTAACAAAGTTGTTCTGGAAATGTTGCATTTACAGTTTGCAACAGTAGCAAAAATAGTCAGTTCAAGTCTGTATTTCACTGCCCATTTCGATAAAATCGCAAACCCAATATTACAAACATTTCGGGTAAAGTTCATTCAAAATAATGTATACCATGTAAAATTCAATAACATTTTTGACTTCGCGTCCGTTTTGTTCTGTAAACATATTCAAGTTTGATGGAAAACAATGTGATATTGAATCGTCTTATTTTGCCATCGGAACGAAATCATCTGAATAATTATCTTATGTAACAAACTGCTTATATTATATTCAAGTTTTAAATTTAAAAAAAGTGTTGGGATAAAATAAAGTAAGCTCAAACCTGTGCCAAGGAAGCAACAAACTATAATCACAATTCTCATAGTGTTGATATAAATAAATATTATTTAGCAAGCCTTGTTCACTGTCTCCTGAAAAGTGCTGACATTCCCCAATGTGTACTGATAAAACTATGCATGTACTGACAATGCAACAGCATTACTGATAAACTGTGACAAAAACTAACGGTGCTGATAAATTTAGAAACGTACTAAGACACTTAGACAGTCTTAAGAAAGTATGACATTACATCATATATTACTGACGGTACTGAGAAACTTAGAGAGGAACTGGCAAGCACTGCAAAAAAACTGGCTTCATTGTTTCCACTATAACTGACTCATAAAAGTGTAAAATCAAATTAATTTTCCTTTTTTGGTTTTATGAATTAATCTTAGTCGTTATATTTAAAGGTCATAAACATTTTTTTTTTTACTTTTTCGAACAATAAATACGTTTATCATTTGTTTAGATCAATATACGGTGGATATCATTCGTGTAAAAAGTTTTGGATATAACACTGTGTATATTCTGTGTACAACTTGACATCATAATTAAAGATTAGATTAAACACTACGTAGGTTAAGCAGGTTGATTAAAGTAGAAAAAAGAATGTGAAAAAAATCAGTTGAAAAGTTTTGAGTTGTAAATGTGAAGAATTAAATGTTGTTTTATTCTTTTTATCAATTGATATGTACGGAATGTAAATGTATGTTACTCTTTAGGGATCTTTTTAACATGCGTAAAGTTTATGAGGTTTTGTAGTACATGTGTGATGTGGCTCTTCATTATGATTTTTACAGAAAGGATCAAAGTTTAACAAAATACGTAGTAAACACTGATAAAAAAAATTTCTCATGGTTCACAGTGATATTTTCCAACTCTTTGTGTTTTTTCTGTAAGTCTCGAGGATTGAAAACACACTCTTCTTTGGTTGAAAATCATATACAATCGAAAATCACAAGAAATCCTGTTTATGTTTTGATTTTCCATATATATGCTTTATATATTATTATTTCGTTCATTCATGATAAGTTTGCAAATGAGGGGGTTGGGGAGAGTTTGACTTAATTATAGAATGGTTCAAGACCAATTCTATGAAACTTTGATAGGTATTTATAAAATAAATAAATTTGAATTATCCAGACCCAACCAATTAGATTTGCACGTGTCGCATTAGAAGACAGGACAATTATAAATCTATGATTGCTTTGGTTAATAGCGAGCGCAGCTCGCCGGCGCGCAGCCCCGGCGAGCGAAGCGAGCTCTTAGACCCAGTGTGCGCGGGAAGAAGAACGAGCTAAACCTACAGTTCATCAAACAAAATTTGTTGTCTACGTCCCATCATGATCTCTAATGTTTTTACCCGTGGTGCTATGCCAAAAATGGCCGACTTTAAACTCGTCATTCAAGGTTTGAAGACACGTTTAGAGTACTGCATATGCTTTGGCGAGACTCAAGAGATTTGTTAGTTTCGTCCATACCTTTGTATTGAGTTGAGATACGTAAACAATGACGAACAAAGTTATGAATGACGTCACAGTGCTCTCGCGCTATATTTCCCGCGATAAATTTAGAGGTGGATCAAACATCTGTTATGCGTGTACTAGCTATTTCAGTATAGACAGCGATACCTGTCTCATTGGCATATGATTTGTTTTTTTTTAATATAGAGATTATTAAAGTATATACTAGCAAGAGCCATACTTTACTGTCATATCGATTAATTTTTAAGCTAATTGTGCATGCACAATGTACAGTAGGCAGGTAAGTATATGAGTATATCAGTAGGGAGGAAATAAACAATAGGGTATTTTGAACTAAATAAAAAGGAATAAGGGGAAAAAATAAACAGTTAAAAAAAATTATGTATGCATATAGTCAAACCATTAAATTTAAAAGTGGGAAATTACACACCTACAAACAGGAACCGGACACATACACAGTCTCTGTCTCTGTCTGTCTCTCTCTCTCTCTCTCTCTCTCTCTCTCTCTCTCTCTCTCTCTCTCTCTCTCTCTCTCTCTCTCTCTCTCTCTCTCTCTCTCTCTCTCGGGAGAGGGGTAGGGGTTTGCGCCGTATGTATCGTAGAGAAATAATCTCTCAAAAATTCTTTGACGCTCGTTGATACCTAAATAACACTAGGTTGACACTGATGCAATGTATGTGTAATTCTTTCTGTGCTCGCCAGAACGGTAGCACCGTAAAACATATTAACATACCATATGTTGTCTACAAAAGAACGATATATGAGTTCTGTAAAATCCAAATTATCGAGATGTTGAATTCTTTTTCTTAATCAAATAGAAGTTTGACGCCTTTCTAAAACCCATTGAACTTTATTGTAGTAACCACCACACCCACACAGACACAACAGGGACACCCCTGTCCCATTTTGTGTCCTTGACATCACCCATATTGTTATTGAAGCAGTATACGGTGAAATCAGACGAATTTTACATAAATGTGTCGTAGTGATCGGTATTGTCTTTTGGCACGTTAATAAACACAACAATTATGATTATTTCTTGCTTAACAAGCATTGCATTTATCAAAGAAAACAAATTTTGAACTACAATGCAACATCATTAAACGGAATTAAATAATTCGTTTTCAAAAGATGAAACAAACATTTAATTGCAATGAAATAGTTCTACATGCTGAATGTACAATCTGACTGATTTGTGAAAATAGACACCCGATTATTGTTTAGAATCAATTACATTCAATATGAGAGTAATAGAAAATCAATTCGTCTGTACATTAAAATGATGTGTTTAACAGTTATAATAGCCAGTGTTTGAGAAAGGGGGTCTTATGACATAACGTCACAAAGCGTGGAAAAAGTCATACATAATAATCTTGTGGACAATTAGATTCTAACATTGGCGCTAATAAACTTTTCACATGCTATTTGTTCATTCAGAATCTTTTTTAAACTATCGAATAAACTTAAGACAAACTAAGATAAGATTGCAAAGGCCAGTTTTTTATGCAACAAAGGCAGACGCAAATAAATGTAAACTATGACGTCAGGCATACCTAAGGTTTGAAAGTTGCATTCTTTGTAGTAAGACTTTTCATCCGGCCCCGACGGCTTAATCTCGATCTCCTCAGGCGTGATTTCTGATTCAATGAATCGAAGTAGTTAGCAGAAATTCTGTTAACCATTCCGGTTACTTTTCAGCTTTCCAGGACTTACGAAGACAATTATTTTTTTAATAGAGCGTAAGTTTAATTCAATTCTGCTTCATGATTGGCTAAACAGATTCTTTAATATCGTACTAAATAAGTTGCTTGTTTTCAGAATTATATGATGATACTTTTACATTACATCTAGATACTTTAACATTACATGCTGGTACTTCAACATTACATGGTGATATTTTATCATAACATGCTGATACTTCAACATTGCATGATGATACCTTTTAATCATATGCTGTTACTTAAATGTTACTTGCTAATATTTCATAAAATGATCGTATTTAATTATGCTATCATTTAATAATTATTCATTTGATGACATATCGGCGCTTCTGATTGGTCGAAAAATTTCTTTGATACCTGCATCAATAAAATTTTTGCCGGATCTACTTTTCTCAACTGTTCTGATCTAACACTATTTATAGAACGGGAATTTCCAAGATAAACACTGTCAACAAAATGTAAAGTTGTGTCTGTTTTATTGTCAGCGAACAAAATGCAACCTTGTGAATATAAAAACTTGAAAGTTTAACCTTAAAAAAATAAACAAAACACATTATTTGATTCACGAAATGGAAAATTAAGCGTCTTCTCACGATTTCGTCTGCTTGAGATCAATCAACTTTTACAGCGAGGCTGGCTGTTACTTTTCCAGGAATATTATAACGAACATATAAGCCTATAAACTTTCACGGTAACACTGCTGTTCAAATTTGGTAACGATAATTTTTTAATTTACACACGTACATGATCGGTCATCAGAATAAGCGTCGTAAAGAAAAGCTATGAGTAATGCATCAACTCTTTCGGCGCATTCCAAGCGGCAGAAATACCATTTAAGTACATCACTGTCTATCTAGTTACCACACCGTTTACAAAAGTCGCTTATACATACTATTCTTTGTCGACATATCAGCTATTTTCGTCCACGATCGCCTTTCCTTGAATGGTTATGTCCAGTTGCATATTCCAGCGATCTCACATGAAAACTAGTTTTATTACGAGTTTTTCTGCACAGTGAATAATATCACAAGCTATCGCATGTATTTTCCTTTTGTTTTCAATTCAGCCGGTTCAGATTTTAACTCACTATTTGTGTTTAATCCATTAAATTCAGCTCAATAGCTCTGCATCAGCTGAAGGCGCATCCATTTTGAATATTGTTGCTGTTGTTGTTTTGTATTCATACGCGCCGCTTCATTTACATTATTTACATTTTTGATCAATGACACTTCACTTGTTTTTATTTAAAAATGGTTTATTAAATGATAAAAAATGAATTTTATATTTTTTTCTATTGATCGACGTATCAAAGAAAAACTTGACCGGAAAACTTTTTCATCAATGCGCTACGCGCATTGATGAATTATTCCGGTCAATTTTTTCTTTGATACGTCGATCAATAGAAAATTTTTTAAATTCATTTCTTAATTCTAAAAAGCTTTAAGCACCGGGATCGTAATTCCGTAAAACTTGGGGATATCATGAAAAAGAGAATAAATGACTAAAGTCAAGCTACTCAACAATTCAAACAAGTATCATTTTCTTATTTAAAAATGACACTTTTCGAATCCGATTGGTATTTTTTAAAATCTCTATTGTCAAAACTTCGGCTTGTGGTTCTTTGGTGAAAGTAGATTCTTGAGGGAATTGGGGCAAGGTTACATTCATTACATGTATATTTGTTGGAACATGCGCCCAAATATCTATGTGTCAAACGACACCTGCGTCCCTTAATTATCACGCCTCCTTGTTTCGGCGCCTTCAAATTTCGCTTATTTTACCAAGGTTTATTGGTTTTTGCGCTTTGACGCCATTAAACTATGAATTTATGGTTTAAGGAACTTTTTTAAGGAATCAAAGTTCGAACAATCATCCAGTAGATCCTCGCGCAAATCAAGTAGCAAACCTACCCCTTAGTCTCGAGAAAATGGATGGGGGAGGACCAGTTGCATATTTAGTCAGTTCAAGCATATCTTGACAGCTTACACCATAGCATACCAAAGCATTTGAAACTCATACAATAGCATCACGTATTTAAGCATACCATTAGATTATTCATAATTATAGATAACCATAACATACCATAAGCATAGCATACAACATAATTACAACTCGGGTTTTAATGATTAATCAAAGTACTGAAGTACTGAAAGCCGGACTCTTTTGGTGTGTCTATTTGCATATTGTGTGGTAAAGACTTAAATCTCTCTCTCTCTCTCTTTCTTTTTTTCTTTTTCTTTCATGCTTTAAATGTCGACAAAGCGCCAGAGAGCGACCAAATTTTGTAAGCGGATATTAACGAAAACATGTCTGTTTAGAAGAAAAAAGTTCAACAGTTGCTGTCAGGATTTTTGAAACAAGCGTTATATATTCAATCCCCATTTCTTCAACGCGCAGCAAAGTAGTTCATGAAAATTCATGCGCTTTGAATGTGTCCAAAATGCATAGTCTTGTTTTTAAAACATATTATTAATAAGAAAACTAAGATAGACAATGCTTTTGAAATAAAAAAAAGAAAGAAAGAAAACACCAACACTTTTGACAACACCTGGCTTTTTGTGTATCTATTTGGTATAGCGGAATCTTTTACTTTGATGGTGTTTGGTTTACTTATGATGTTGTAGTTATAGCAACATTGCCAATTTGCCTGCCTACAGCCAGTACTCTGCTTTCAACAGAGCCCGGCTTAAAAAAGAATAAATGTTTAATGGTAAACATTAGCTTTTTTCATTATTTAACATCAAAATATTTTAAAATGATCCGTATGTTTAGGAGGCACTTTTGTTCAAATATCAAGCATACCATACTATACCATTACGTCTTTCATTTCAATATCATAGAGTTGCATACCAATCTCATAGCATAGCTTTGTATTTAAACTTTCATATCATATCATATTATTAAAATTGCATACTTTATGTATAAAATGACTGAATATTGTCTGCACTGAATGCTACTTCATTTATAAGAACAGTAAAAAAGATTCAAAACATAAGTAACTAAATACAATACAATGATATCATTGTGTATTTTCTGGCATACTCAGTAATGAGCAAACTCAATCAAATGTTTATTGTTGTTTATTATTAGCCAAGCGACGGCTCATCCAATGACATTTTCCTCTCCGTGAGACCTGCAAAGATGTAAGACGAGCAATATAGAAACACTGTGTACGATTTCGTACATGTAAAAGTTAAAAATTGACTTTGATCAGTTTGATCATCAATCTTCCCATTATGAAAACTTACTCCTTTTCACAAATAAAGTTGTATTTGTTTGAACATGATACGTCATTCCAATGAAACAAACTACCAGTTGAGACTGCACAGTCTTCAATGTTTTGGTTATTGGGTTCCCCGGGCCACCAGTTTGTGTACTGAGCAATTGTCTGGGTTGACATCCAAACCCACTCTCCCTCTACCAATATGTCAGTCAATCCAATCCAAAAGCTTCCTGAAAGAGTTAGAATGGGTTTTCAGTTGCTGACTGGCAGAGATTTTTTAGGTCTTTGTTAGATTTTCAACAAAAATGAAGACTTTTGAATTACTGAAACGTCGGATTGTTTAGAAAAAAACACCTCAGAAAACACTCGAATGTAAATGTTTATATTTTTTTACACATGCAACCTCTATCACAAAAGTCTACAATCCCCTGGCAGTGGTTGTCACAAATTTTACAATTTACGATTTAACATATAGCACGACACCCGAAACCCGAAAGACGGCGCACAACGACCGATGGGAACAAATACCAGTAGCAATGAGTCAAGTAGGAGACTCAAATGACCTAAAAATGCTCAATATCTTTACCTGTTGCCTTGCTGTCTATCAGATGCAATCGAAGAAATTCATCCTCAACAGCTGTCTCAATTTCAACCAATCGCGAATGCATTAAGTTACAGTAAAACTGTAAAAAGGATATTAAAAAAATACATTACATATCAATTATAGATATGTTTGAGCTAGGTTTCAAAAATGTTTCTTGAATGTAAGGATTTACGGCAATTCGTCAAATATGTAAACCTCTGCTTCTGTCCATCCGTCTGGGGCATCTGTAATAAAGGCGTAGCATGATGACCCGCGATTCACCCAACCATGAGGGCACGGGGCAGGCTGCGACAATACTATAACAAAAAAGATTGCATGATGAAAAAAGAAACCCTAAATTTTAACATGACGGACGCTCCTCACTTTTAGTTAATTTTCGGTGAAAGATTGGTCCTTTTTTGTTTGCATTCAAATATTTTAATGCGAAAAACTAAGGGAAGATTACCAGTCAAGTTTTTGGATTTAAACTATTTTAGAATTTTCTAATTTTAGCATGCAAAATACAATTAGACGCTTATTGATATTGATTAAGTTACTTAATATATTTTCCATTTACATTAGAAAAAAATCATACAACAGCAAAAGTAAATATGAAATTACGTAGTTGAAATCTTCACATTGCAAAGATAAGAAAATATTATAAGATAGGTCGTTTCTGACCTTTATCTGTTTCTTTAACGAAAAACAAAGCTAATAAAACACCACTTTTACGGGACCAAGGATTTTGTTAATCATTTCAAGGGCACATAAGTTAACATTTAATGTAATCAACAGAAGTTTCAAGTAAACGTTCAAATGCACTACTTTGTGTCATTGAATAATAAAGACTGTATCATTTCGAAAATTAAACAACTACGTAAACCTATAAGAACCGCTATTTTCCGTCTAGCTATTGGATTGTTATCAATTGAATTGGTGAAAATGTACATATTATAAGATAATACCTAAGATATGTTCATGTCCCGTACGTTATTGTTTCTAATAATCTTTGAATAGAAATGAGATGATTTATACAAAATGACGAAAGTCAGTGTTATGTGAGAGAGAGAGAGAGAGAGAGAGAGAGAGAGAGAGAGAGAGAGGGGGGTTTTAGTCAAAACAAGACATAATATAAATTCAAACCTGTGCCTAGAATAAAGGAAGTAATCAACACGATTCTCATGATAGCTTTGATTGTGATTTAGCAAGCCTTATCTACTAACCCAATTCATGTGCGCCAATCGTATAAGAATGTCATTGGTTTTACAAAGAACATAATCTTGTATAAATAATGATCATTTTCTATATATTATGTCGTATGAAATGTAAATTATTTTGAATGAATAGACCCATATTATCTTTGTGGTCAGAGAGGTCACAATCGGGTAGAATATGAATGATTTCCAGTTGCATCTATACTTATAAATATGTAGAACAATTCTAATGATAAAAAGGGAGGCTAAAATGTGTTAAATACCTTTAAAAAAAATACATTGATTACATGTATATAAAAAATCTAATCATGAGAGAGAGAGAGAGAGAGAGAGAGAGAGAGAGAGAGAGAGAGAGAACAAAAAGATCACCTCCATGGAAAAAAAATGATTAAACATATATTTGTTGAATTTAACAGACGATTTTTTCAAATTTGGAAGTGGTGTGGAACTCATTGCCAATTAAATAATTATAGAATGAGGTAGATTTGGTAATCATTTTTGTCCGACAGTATAGTGTAAAGAGTTTTATTGTTTGTGGGGTGGATGGACCCAATACTAGTATGAAGCCTGAACAATCGTTAATAAAAATATACCACATCATAAATTACGCTTAAAATTTGTAAATGTCAGCATAATATCAGCGTAATATAATAAAGAGACACATTTTATTAGCATTTCATTTTTTCAATTTTTTTAATCACAAGACAATAAAAGAGTGAAACAATTTTGACTTTTTGATTAGACTGCTTCATAATTCTCAGACCCGGTTTTCTTGTGATGGGTTATGATTAAATAACATCCCAAATAACAATCCCACAAAAGCAAGTTATGATGTCTATATTAATATTTCGGATAACATTTTTATAGTTTATATTTATATGCGGTTTTCGCAGGTTGAGATCCCAGGGGGAAAGGGTAACCTAACACCTCCCTTTTTCCTTTACAACTATATTTTAATTTTAAGAAAAGGTACAAACTTTACTGATAAACTGCTAATAGAGAGGTAGGGAGTAGAGCTCTTTATTAATTTCAAATGTACTTACTGTGTTACATTCTCATGAACAAAAAAACCCTTGCCCCCTTCCCGTCATTTCAAGATTCCATGAATGTTATAACTTAGAAAAAAGGTCTGATTCATAAAAAAATATGTAAAAAGAAGGATCCAAGAAATGAACTATAGCTTACATTATAAATTCCTCCATCATGGATCAAAACTTGCAATGATACTGCGTACAGGTATAGTTATATTTGATAAAAGTGATTTAATTATGATTTTAAAATTTAAATGCGAATCACATTGAAAGGGTGTGCAATTACTCACTTTTACAATTATTTGTTTGCAGAAATTCAAACAGTCAAAAGTATTGCTTATAGGAGTCTAACCTTAACATCTGCAGGATAGTTTATAGATGGCCAGTGAAATATACACGTACAGAAATGCGATGTCTATTGCAACAGACTCAGATGATAACGATGAAAAATTGCACGAGGCATTCCTAGTGAATTCCGAATTATTTCAACATAGAAAGAATAATCGTACCGTGACCAGGCTACACTCAGGTCAAACTGGGTCCGTAGGACATCTTTCATTTTCAACATACCCCATTATAAATTAAATCTTTGTCAGAAATCAGTTCTCGTTTTTGTTGATTTTTTCGAGTAAAATATGATAATCTGTGAATGAAATTATCTTGGAAAATTTCCCCTTCATCTAATTTAATTGCACTTCTATCACAGGTTTGTATATTTTGATTAAAAATCGTCCAAATGTGCTGCTTAAATATTATATCGGGACAAAAAATAGCAGTTTATAGACTAGATGCAAGTCTCCATCAAACTTCAATATGTGATATAATGAATAAGACTAACAAGATCGGGCAATTTTTGTGGAATTAAAATCACAGCATTTCTCAATACTTTGCCTAAACTTGAACTTGTATAGCTTTGTCAACATTCTGACTAGTTTACCTTCTCAACAGAAGAGCGCAACAGGGGAGACAATTCTAACAGTAGTAATAATATGCAAATGTAAGGAATAAGAATTCTTTGAGAAACAATGATAACAACTAATTTCTTTTTAATTAAAAGCAAAATAAGGTGTTTTTTCATGTTTAATTACAAATGTTAACTTCAGTGGATTAAAATTGCCTGTAAAATGAAATTTAAAAAACCAACAAATTTTTTAATTTATTTGAAAATGGGATGTTTTTGTTAATTTGTTACCTATTAGTCCTTGAGAGTCCAAAGATGGATTTTATATGTTTGTTACAAAACATCAGACAGTTTCTTATTAACACAAAATTTCAAAAAATAATGCGGCACTTTCGGAGAAATTCTTTCTGAAAAATTGACAAAAATGTATAATTATCATTTCTTGGCATCCTGCCAATATTTACACCCTTGGGACTTCATGGTGTAAATAGAAATATGAAAAAAATATGCAACGATTAAAGGTTTGAACTTCCTCTTTAAGAATATAGTCTTATTTTTTTTCAAACATTGTTTATACATTTTATAATTAATTACTGAATTTGACAGTTTTTTGGAGTTGATTTTAATCAACTCTCCTATGCACTTACTCAGACAAACCGAAAGTGAAACAGTGTTTGGACCTCAGCACAAATCATTGCTGCTGACAAGACTTAGTTTTTGAAAATAATCGATAAATTCGAATTAATGTATGCTAAAGCATTGTTTTTCAAGGAAACTTATTTATAAATACCTTGAAAATAGTCAGATTTTAAATGGTACGAACAATTTAAATATTTTTTGTAGTTGTATGTATTCCTACGCCAGAGTTCAATATAGTATCGTTCAGTTCGACGCTCGGCTGTCTCCGTAAATCCTTGTCGGAGATTTACGGTGTCAGCCGAGCGTTTGGTTGAACGAGAGTAGAGTTCAATATTGCTTTGATCCATACAATTTTCGAGAAATATTTCTATTACTGATACATAGTTTGATTGAATTAATTTAATCTTTAAACATTATTTAACATGATTCAGAAGGGGATTTCCAGACATTTTTGTGGAAAAAGTCCAAAAATTCATATTATAAAAATGTAATACAAATTAGAAACTACATGTAATGCAAAATAACATATGATTGATTTTAAAATAAATACACATCGACAAAATCAACTCCCGTCAGTTCTTCAGTACTTTGATTCTCTTAACTTTTCTGGATTTTAGAGGCTAATTAACCAGAATGCAATACTGGCCGTTACTATAAATAGAAACATCCAGTGCAAAAACAAACATCATATATCTGGCTCTAGATGGGTATCCTTTAAATCTATGATAAAATTCTGTTCATTCTTGAGACTTGCTGCCACAGCTTTTTTCCATATTTGCATGGTTTTCTCGTAGACATGCTTTTAACATCTATTCCACATGTTTTTTGTTTTTGTCTAATTTGTTGCATTTACATAATGCTTACAACATTTATTATTACAAAATTGAAATGAAAAACATCAACTACAGTTACCTGTTTGTCCTTTTTTTTCTGACTATTGACTACTTCAGTATGTTTTTATTCCTCGCGATTTCTGTTTCCGATGTCAAAAAACACTGGAAAATCCTATTTCTGTTTCGCTTTCATTGAAATTAGATCCTTAATGCTTTCAAATTTCGTTATGTTGCTGAAAGGATCAAGCAACACTTCATAGGAGAAGTGATATATCAAAAGGATCTAATTCCAATTCAATCTTGAGCATTAATATACGAGATTTAGCTTGAAAAAGTATTGATACCGTCATGGCTACCGGTATTTTGTAAAAATGAAGTTGACATTGACGCTGCTCGGTTAATATTTTTTGTTTAATTTATGCAGTTATATTTACTAAAGTAATATTCAATTTGTCAATTTGCATTTATACAGTTCGGCTTTGCTTTTGCTAAAAATAAACCCAAGTTACAAAAGGGTCAAAACTATAGTCAAAAATGTATAACAACAATAAGGCAAATCTGACAACTATTCAACAAAAACATTCTGAAATACCGGTGGAAAAAAACGCAGCTCAATTCAAACAAAATCAACATGTTTGATTTCAAAATCAACATACTCTGATACAATATGAACGATCATCGATGCAAAACCAATAGGGTTTTTTTCAATTGTCACTGAATGGTATGAAGAGCAGACCTCAATTTACGCAAAAGATAGAACTAGTATAACTAGGTCATCATGTGAGAACTAGGTATGGTGAATGCAATAAATGTCCCCTACTTTAAATTGGACGATATTTTACTAAAAGGTAGGCATGAATATGCAACTTCATAAAATAGAAAAGTCTTGATTATTCTGTTCATAATTTTAATGTGTACAACTGATCAAATACTGTTGGTTTATGGAAGTACTTTTAATAGAAGAATAATAAGCAGTTTATTAAGCTTATGTTCAACATATTTCGGACGAAACTAGATACGATCTCGTTATGGATCGGAACCAGACCTTTAGCTCTTACTGGGGACAGAAATAGGTGTTTCGAATTAAGCAAACATTTAGAATCATTATTACAAACATTTTCTCTTCAAAGTTTGTTGGCCCCTTAAAATCACTAATTACGTAACAATTAGTTTTTCATTTAGATACTCATAGTTACAACCAACAACTTTGCCTGTATTATACAAAATATTGATCGTTTTTAACTAATTTGTAATAAAGTTTCCGATTTCCTTGGCCTCTTAATAAATATATTTTATCTTAAACGATTTCTTTCTTTTCTTTTGCAAAAGTGTGAGTAAACTCGACGCTGCCATTTTATTCTGATCCAGACAAAACAAAAGGTATTAAAAAGTAATTTCAAAAGCCATATAAAAAGGGATCTTATACAAAATGTGGCTTGTGTAAATAATATGAGACGTGGAGATAGATAAGCAGGTGAAGCGCCAGCCACATTTCTGAATATAAATCCCAACATTCGGACAAAAAATATATATCCGGTCGCGACGTGCCATGTTTAAACAAATGAGAGTGTCTTCAGTCCGAGTGAAACATATAATTACTTACAAGGTTTGTTTCTGACTGACTACGGAAATATATCGGATAAATCATTGTCATAGATGGCAGGGCGGAGCCGAACTGTCTATGAAGCTGAAATCCGATACACTTCTGTCGTCCAAACCTACATGTATGAAGTGTTTTGTTTTTCCCAAGGACAATCAAGTGAAACATTTATTCACCAGGAGCGATGATCTACGCAAATCCATGTGAAATTGGCCTAACATCTTGAGTGAATTTACTCAGTCGAATTATTATTTCTCATTCTCACCTTTTATTTACTCGTCCACCTTTCCTGTGCCCTTGTCCACGTTCAATGATTTGTTTTGTTGCTATTTGATTTAAAGATCGAGAACATAAGCACCGCCTTCAAATTTACCTGATCACTGTATCCCTGTCAATCAACTGAATGGAGGCCCCTTATTGGATGTTAGCGAATGATTGACCTTGAAATTAACTTTTGTCTGTTGATGCACACCGTGGCGATTAATTGCCATCTATTTCATATGTAGCACTATAATCAAAAGAAATATTAAAGCTTTACTCGTACTTGGTTTATGTACCACACCAAACACGCTGACCACCTACAGTAGTCTGTCAAAAATACGTGGAGTCCGCCGATCATGCATCCATGAAAAGGTTGTTTATTTCCAAAGATGTTTGTGAATAATTGAGCATAGATAGTTGAATTAAATCTAAGATTGCGTCCAAGATTTAAATCGTTGGTATCATATTTCTTTGAGATATCTCACGAGCCGAAACCGGAAGAGAACAAGTACAGGCACCTCTGGTACATGCGCAGCTGGTAGCATTATTGTGCACTTTAATTAAGCAGCTAATCGGAAAAGTTTTACAAGTGTATGTTGCAATGTTGCATTAGTATTAAAGTACGGTGGGATGATCGTATAATGCACAAAACATCAGGATATATATTCAATAAATCTCTTCAGAAACTTGTGCAATCAAACGAATCATTTTGCACATTTCGCACGCGGTTATTCATGCATTTATAATAATTTCAACGATCGACAATTTGTTTTTTTATAAGTACATATAAATAGGATATTATTTTAGATCATCGGAAAAATTATATTCAACAGTTTAATACCCCGTGTATATAGACATGTAAACGCATGCGAGTGTGTATCCATCGGGGCTTCAAACCTCTTTCAATATAGGCTCCACCCCTACCTAAACTTACCTGAGGAAAACCGACCGGTTAAAACCCTCGTTTTTTATTCTGCTCCAGAAACAACAAAATAAGGTTGTTTCAAAGGACAACCACTCTATAATTTAAATAAAGACTGATGTCATTATTCGTAATGTTACTCGAGATATATATTTATCTTATATTGTCGGATTTTTGTCTTCGATATAATAATTAAATGGCGAAAATTACTGTATTATGTAAACCAATGACTATACAATGACCTTGACAAGTACCATTAAATGAATACGTTAATAATTATGTACAAGCTGTGCAATAATTAATATATTATCACTCTGTTGGAAAGTCCTTGGGAAATTACAATTGGATTGTATTTGCGCAGCAGCATGATCTCATACATCCAGGTATGGGGCAGGAATACTATATTTGTCATAATTACAGACTCTATGGAGTTCTGATATTGTATGTTTGTCACAAACTACGTGTTTTCTGTCAACCTTTAACCTATACTCGTGTTTTTACTCATGCTATGTACTGATGCGGGATATTGTAAGCCCGTATCCCTCGACGCTGTGATGGACAGTTTTGATACTGTATTTGGAACTAAAATACTGCTTTCTAATTTAATCACTGAATCTACACTCATGATCAGCACAGGGGGTCATGACTAACCGAAACTGTCCGTACTAGCCGAAAGGGTATATATATCCATGTAATTGTTAGAAGTCAGACTTGACTTGATTTTGAATTAGACGACACAAGGAATAAAATTGTGAAAACTTTTACTGGAAGTTAATTTAATCAATAACAAAGCAGACTGGGAAACTTTGTGGCAAACGTCTTACAATTATCCGTCAAGCCATGACTTAGACCGCCACTAAAACTAGTCACAAAACATGAAATGTTACTACTAGCGCAAGCATTAAGCAAACTAATACTATACTAGTCAAAATTTCTGACGCCCCAGGCAAGTGTTTGTATTATATTGTTCGTAATTCCAATAATTTTGACCATGACAATGATCAAATATGAAGAATGGATATTACCAAAGCATTTTAATAAAACTCAATCAAAATTTTTTTCAAGGGCTTTATGTAAAAGTCAAAAAGGTACAGGTACCCTACGATTAAAAAAATCACAACATTAATACCTCATACGTTCCCTATTCGCACTTATAATAGAATCTAATAGAGATTCAACGATAGAATGAAAAATCCTATGTGAAAGGCTATTTCATCCAGTTCTGCAAAATTCAGATGCTGAAGCAGTTCTTCACCTTGGATTTACATCGTCCTGGCCTAAAATGTGCCGTACAGTTGCACGTGCTGTACGGTGTCTTTCAGAAAGGTGAGTTACCCTAATATAGCGGTCATGTTGACGTGACGTTACATGACGGTTTGGCCTTCATGTTGAGTCTTCAACACTTCCGATTGCACTGAGCTTCCGGTCAAGCCTTAGAATGATTAATTGCTGTCTGAAAAACAATCTAATGATCTGTGATGAAAATTATAAATTAGGAATTAGGATTTATTGTTAAGGACTTAATTCTTAAAGATTAAAAGTAAATAAAGAAAAGATTTGGAAAGGAAAAAAATTGTGAACCGCGCTCTGCTTGGACCACGCGAACTGATCTTGAAGGTTCCTAGGCAGACATGCGCTTTTTTTTCTTTACTGTTTTTTGTGTTTTTTACAATCAGTTAAAGTAGGAAATCGATCTAATCGAGTCCTTTTGAAAAACACATCCGAAAAACCGATTGAACAAGTATACCCCGCTTTTCAACAAAAACGGTCATGGTCGAGTAATTACTTACTCTACTACAATTTTTTTGACATGAACAGTAGAGCATTTCAAGCAGCAGTCGGTAGTGTTAGCGACTTAAAAACTAATGTTAAAGTTTTGTGAAATAATAAAGAATAAAAGTGGGGCGTTAGAAATTCCGACCAGTATATATTAACTCTTTTTTTTTTAATATATTTGTTTGAATCGAGGGCCCCGCTCTATATATTACATTTTTTGATTTTATAGTACAATTTGCTTGGAATATGTTAATTTCCGGTAAACATCATGCATAAGCGCTAGTATTGCTTAGTAGCACCTTTCATGATTATTTGTACAGATTTATCATTTACTCTCGGCAGCATATTTGTTATTATGTATTATTTCGGTTTTTTTAAAAACAATATGAGAAATGTTGTAGTTTTATTCATTACTACTATTTCAAACGTACATGTACCATGAATTTTGCACTTTGAACATTTTTAAAATGACCCTCATATTGTAGAGTTTTATAATATGTTTGGTATTTAATTAAGTTTACATTGCTAATGGCATATGTGTTCTTATGTATTTTAAGTTTCTACAATTATACCTTGATCAATTTTTAAAATGTATTTTGTGTTCCGAGTGCTTTAATTGCTCATTATGTGCTCATTTACTAACTATATGTGTTTTGGGCGCTAATAAATGTGGGAACGTACATTTCATGATGGCATAGTCAGTTTTGTTCTTCGTAATTTCAGTTTTGTATGTTTCCTCCATGTGATCTAGCGACAATTTAGTGATGATGTTTGGTTTTTTATCATTTATGGAACAGTCATTTCTTTTTATTCTATGTAAAAAAAAAGAAAGAAAAAAGCCTGCATTTTGGAAATTTAAAATATATATTATACTTTAGTAATCTACAGTTTGCTTGCACTTTGTTAAACGCAAATAATTAAGTTCATTATTTATTCTAAATTAATATTTATATCAATATCGTTTCAAATTAAAAGCATTGCAAAACTCATAACCAGAATTATATGATTCTATTCAAAAATTGAGTTCCTGTTCAGGCCTAATCAGAACCTAATCAAATAAATAAAAACCTTAAAATGCTATTGAGATATATTATTTCTTAATAAATAAAAGCACAATTGTGTATTACAAAGTGTTTTGAATAAAAACTTTATTGTTCAAATACAATATAACAAACATGCACAGGTAGGATCCAAAAACCATAATATAAACATACTGGTTATATAGTACATTGTATTTGGACATGAGGTTTTTTTAAAGTAATAATACATTGTAAAAAAAAATAAATCAGAGAAAGTATAGATGTAATTAGTTAAATCAAGGCATAATATTCATTTGGTTATACTATGTTTTTAATGCATGCAATTGAAAATATATAATTATGCTATTTATATGTATTCCTTCTTAAATGGTTTAGCATTGTACAATTTACTAAAATACTAGATAAAACATTAAAAACCTTTTTTTTAAGTTTTCTGTTAAAAAAAAAATTATAATCAGATATCACAAAACAGTGTTTGGAATTTACAACATTCGTTTTCTTACGGCGATATAGAAAATGTATATTATAAATATAATTAAGTTTAAATCGACAAAATGAGAAATATATTGCAAGTTTGTTAATTATGACATTAGAGTGAAAAACAAAATTATAAAATATTCTTATTTACATACATGTATTACAAGTAAATGTAAGATTGTGTAAACTCAAAACAATTTTTTACTTTTGCTACTCAAACTGGTCTGAATGCTCTATTCAAGCCTGCAGTTCTGTGTCTTCTGGAAAATTGACGAGGTGGAAAATTGTAATTAATAATATTCTCATTTGATATACAAATGTTATACACATATCTCACAGGCTGGTTCGTTTGTACGGAATCATACATTGTAGATAATTCAGAAGTCTTATTACATGTTAAACAAATGAAGTACAAACTGTACATTATACAAGTTGAATACGTGAATAAGTTTTTTCATGCAATCCAATTTGCATGGAAAAGCTTAAAAATAGTGGCGCATGCTTACACATGAGATTACAACGACTTCCGGTTATCAGAATGTGTGTTCTACAACAATAATATAGAACTATGACAAAATATCGGCCTTTTATGCATCAAAGTTTTCTTTTTTCTTTAAATCATAATGTTATTGATATCACATTTAACTTGCTATAGCAGTGTTAAAAAAGGACACTTTATGACAAATAAATCCGTCATTTTATCAAGAAATGATATGTAAGTGCCAACATATTTTTGAGCAGTGGATTTGAAAAGAGGTAATTCAGTTTTTAAGCTATATTTATATAAATATCATAAAAACTACTACTTTTCAAAAATCATAGTAATATTTGCAAGATAAACGTGTTTTTGTTTTTATAATTAATTAATTTCAACTTGACACTTTTCTATTACATTAATAATGAAATTGTTTTTACTTACTGAGATATTACAGCGCGGAATACTGAACTTGTGGAACCCCGCGCCATCTTGAATATATAAAGAAAAAAATATGAAAGATACAACACTAAGTCTTATAGTTTTAAGATATAGTGTCTAACTGATATACTGACATACGAATGCAGTTTCATTTGTAATGAATGTTATCCTTTCATATTCTATTAAATATACTGCCACTTTATTCAATTTTTATGTGAGGGTGTGGTGGATTACATGCACTGTACTCAAAATTGATGAACGTAGAAAACGGGTTCCGTGCTGCAATTTGATTTTGAAATTTAACTGGTAACTTTTTTTAACAAAAACTGTTTTAATTATTGTACACCGCGTCATCGCACAATTATGTAGATTCCTAATTGAGCGAGAGGAATTTATAACCGCGAAAAAAATCGTGACTAGCCTTTTCGAAGACTTTAAAATCTCAATTTTATGTTTCGGACAGATGTAAACTAAATGAAACTATCATAAAATAATTTGGCGTTTGAAATTTTATATTTTTGCGATTTTTGGTGCTAAACGGTTTCATCACGGGTTATAAATGGAATTTACAGTAATGGATGCCCTGTACTCTAATTAAACACATATTAGAAGACGAGAGAAAATCAATCCCGTTAAAAGATGAAATCATTAAAACGAAATACAGGGAAAGGTTGGAGCGATTTTACGAATTGAAGGATTGTCAATAATGCAAAATGCATTATTGTTTTTAAAACATTTGAGCTAAAAAAAAACTGCATAAGTAAACGACTGACCCCATGAATTTGAATGTATAATCATATATTTTTTTTTAATACAGGAACAATCACCATTATCAAAAATCTTTATAAATAAATAACTTTGTTTTCTATTTTCAAAGGAAAATTGATCGAAATACAACCTGGACCAAATTATTATGTGTCTAAATATTATTGCTGTTTTGATTATAGGCAATTTTCTGTACCTTTACATTCAGTCCAATCATGTTCTTTAGTTGAATCGGGGTTCGATACCTTGGAAGATAGTTAATAGTTGTTAATAATTGATAAACGTGATAAAAATGCATGTGATAATACAACTTAAGTTAAGAAACATAATAAACAAATGTTTATGTAATTTTTGCTTGATTCTAAATCTTTGTTTATTGCTTATCGATTCTTCTTACGATATTAGAGTTAGAAATCCTTGAAGTAGACGACCCGGACTCATATATTTTAATCTTCCTCGCAACTGCTTGTCGCATCTAAATAAAAGATTTGCATGACACGTCTATTTAAATGATGCTCAAAAGTATAGAACGAACGTTACTGAGTAACTATATCAATTTGAAGAAAAAAATCGATCAAACTTTATTTTATAAGACGTAATTCGTAAGTTTTTTTTTCACTTCAATTTTGTTGAACGATATCAAAATAAATAAGTTTTATGCTCTGTCATTCATTCAACTAAAAGGCAGTTGAAATGTAACGGGAATGCGACTGAATGACAGAGTCTTGCCATTCAGACATTTTTATAGACCTTTCAGTTAACATTCAGTTGACTGACTTGCACAGTTTCACCCTGGTAAGCCATTGTCAGGTAATTTTTTGTTGATTTGTTATTAGAAAGTGTTTTACCTGCGAGTTCATGACAACGAAGAACAAGAATATGAATAGACCCTGTAGAAATAAAAAACATTTATGTTATTTTACTTCTAACATAGAACAGAAAACATTATTAACTCCTTTTTTTTCTAAGGTCATAAATAATGTTTATCATGACTAGTTACTAGTGCAACAATTACAAAAGATAACTTTAGGTTTGAGTGTCTATGTAAGATTTTGACGATGTCTTGTAAAGAAATCTAAGAGACTAATGAGACGAGATGCTTTTCTATAATAGTCTTAAAAAGAACATCATCAAATTTCATTTGTTTACCTGAAGAGAACTGAAAACTGCAAACAGATACTGGAAAATATTCAGATCTTGATTCACGGAAAATATTCCAAAAACCCAGGAAAGGCCTAATATTGGTAACATTCCACTTAGCCCTCTCAATTCACGTCTGTTAGAGTAGTAAATGAACACTGATATAATTAAATTTTTTTATTGATTAACGATCATCTATCTTAAAACACTATAAGAAATGCACTATTTATTTGTTTTATACTTACGACGCTTGTTCTTTTAGACACTTTTTAATCGGAACTGATGACATACCATGTATTCTTTTCAGAACAACGATGAAAACCATTAAATTTATCTATAGTATATAGAATAACAAGAATAACCTTTCATTTAGCATCATTTAAAGGGGCATGATCACGATATTGTTCAAATTTATTTTTTTAATTCTTATTGTTAAGATTGTTTACATGTAGTAATGCATTTCCAATGATCAACCAAAATTTAAATGTCATTCGTAGAGTTATAAGCAAGATACAGAAATATGTTGCAACCACTATTGAAATACAACCACTATTGAAAAAAAATTAATAGTGGTTCGGATTGTGTTTAATTACAACCATTATTGAAATTAACTTTTTCAATAGAAATAAGAGATAAATTTCATTCTAAATATCAAATTGCAATCACACTATATATTGAAACACAACCACTATTGATATAAATATTGTTTCATGCTTTTACTGAATGTTGGGGATATAGATTTGTGTCTGTCCGTCTGTATGACCGTCTATTATTCCATCTGTGTAACACTTCTGTTTTAGGATGATATCTTAGGGTGGTATGGGAAACCTTGCAATATTCATGTGAATCAAAATATATTGATATCAAAATACCTTTACTGTTTTTTTGAATTTTTAATAAAATTTTGCAATATTTGAATTTAAAATATTTTGAGGGCAAATTGGAATAATTTTCTCATTCATTCACAAGACTTATTATAAGCAATTGAGACATAAAAACATAAAGAAATAGTTAATGCACATGATAATCCGTTAAGTTTACATAGTTTCATTTATAATATTCCTTCACATTTTCTATGAATCTAAGAATAATATGCCTGCAAAGCATATTGAAAATCTCGTCCAATGTATATGCGTAACAGCAACAAACAATAGTATTGATAAGTCATTAATTTTGAAATAGATAGAAATAGTTTTAACAGACGGACATACTCAAATCAATTTTTCCACTTTCAGTGAAGGCGGGCGGTTATTTATTCTGAAGTGGTTGTGTTACAATAATGGTATCAAAGTTATATTAATGATTAAATTCATTCCCAATTATTATTGAAAAAAATGTCGTCACCTTATTTATTTTAATAGTGGTTGTGTAGTGTATATCAATAGTGGTTGCAACAGAGCTCACAATTCTTTCTTATGTAAACAAGGCTCGTACCATGTTTTTTTTTTTAACCTTATATTTTCTCTACTGCTATTTTTAACATATATGAACAGTTCCTTGCGTTTTAAACATTCATTTTAGGTTTAAACTTGAAATTTTCTTTTCAGCATTCAAAATGCTATCAAAACATGACATGAGCTTTGTTTACATAACAAAGAATTGTGAGCTCTGTATCTTCCTTATAACTCAACGACTGACACTCAAATGTTCATTGACTATCAGAAATGCGTTAATGTAGCATTATTAACATTAAAAACCGAAAAATTCATTTTTAACAAAATCGTGATCATGCCCCTTTTAATTTATAGCATCAATAAAAAATAATGATTGTAAGGTAAATTAAAATTAATCACTGTATACAATGGTCCAAATCATGTTTATTGACAAATTTTTGTTGATTAAGGGTGGTACTTTAAACCCTTTAGGGAATCATTATAATTATTTGTGCATTTCCTTAATCATCACATTATTTCAAGTGTCATCAAAAGTTGTTCCAAATGTATTACGCTTTAATTACACCATTCCACCATTCTATGTCCACGGAACAATAAGGGGATGACATTCGGACGAATGTAAAACCAAAGCGAAAACTTACCATAATTATGCAGAGCACCGGAACAATATTTCCCAAAAATGTAGTATGTCGTAGCCAACAGCTTTATTGAAAAAAAAATTAATAAAACAAATAAATCATGTGCTTCCAATGATGACTTAAGTGTTAATTACTCATGTACTCAATATAACATTATAAAACAAGTGGTTTTTATCATACATGTAGTATACCTGTAAATGAAAATATGAAAAACAAATACTTCTTTCTTTTGTCAAAACAATAGAATTAATTTCATACTTGTAAAGGATAAACTTTTTACTTTTTCAATACCAGATTAAAATACACTGCACAATCTACCATCGTGTTTTGGTACGAAAAATTACTTACTATTTAATGCTACCATACCCTGTCAATTCTGTTGCTCCCATTGTAATACCTTCAATTATAGCCGGTAAACCTGCAATCAATGTGAATTATATTTTTTCGGTAGAAGATTATGCTTTCTTTTTTTGGAGGCCAACTTGAGTTTCTTTCCCCACTTATTCATAATAAAAAAAACTTTATATGCTTTACCATGTATTGAATAATATTTTTGCACTGTTTTAGGGAAATCGCAATTCTTTGCACATGAAATAAAGATTATAAAAATACTACAATAATTCCTTAAGATTGTGAAATATGATTTGATATACAATCTCCTACATTACATATGAGGAAAATTGAATCCATCGGTCTTGTTTTTAAAAGGATTAACTCAAGGTATCAAAATGTTAAATTGACCACATAAATCTATATTTATACGAAAAAATTAAATTGGTAATAATGATTAATTTAAAAAACAGAAATATTAATGCTGCCATAGCATGTGTGTAATATTTATCGAAAAAGGTATTCGTTTTATTATTTTTTCAACTCTCCTACATATCAAAAGTATATAATAGCGTCATGAATGCACAAACTATGTCAAAACTTGTTTTAAGGTAACTCCATACTCGTAAAATTCTCTGAGGAAAGTTAAGAAATCGAACTGATTTCAACTTAATAGACTTAAATTTCATCAATTGTTTGAAAAAATATACATGTCATCACACTTTTTGAAATGCCAGACAAACATAAAGTAATGCATATTTAAGCATTAGAAAATCGTATTTTTTGGTTAAAAGTAAAATTTTTGTAGGCAGAAATTTGTTTATCTTGTTTAATTTTATTGTCAACTTTATGAGAAAACTAAAACTACAAAAATATTTTAAAATTAATCGTTGGGATAAGAAAAACTATGGCATTTAGACATACAACTGAAAGAAAAGTCAGAAAAAGAGTTATTTCCCCTTAGCATCGATAAAATATATAAAATATTGGAAATTTAGGATAAAATTAGGCTGCAAAAATATCTTGAACCTACCAATAATTCTAATTACTTCCATGTGATTATATTCACATAAAATAGATAAAACTATCTTGCACGAATTTTAAAGAACTCAAAAGTTTTACAAAAAAGTATGACATCACAGAACACTGGATCTACTTTAACACAGTTTTCTTGGGAAAAAATGCAAAGTGTCTACACATTGAGCGTACTTACAAAATGTGCAATAGCTTACACAATCGGAAGTTGGTAACCGTTAAGTAAGCTTAATGCGCAAATCGATAAATATATTGCAATTTCCTTTGTTTACGAAGTTATATAGTTTGTGGAAATGTCTACGTTTATATCAGTTACACATAAACCACATTTATTTCTTACCCCAGCCAATAAGGAAAAAAACGGCAAATTTTGACCTTGTGCTGAACACTTCATAAACCTCGAATGCAAGATTAATACCAAAGCAAACCATTATAGAAAATATGGCCATGAAGAAGTACTGCAACAAAGCTGAGATTATCAAACAACCTGTCTGAAAATAGAAACAAATATACATTTTATATAAACATAAAATGTGCACACACACCGTCAAATTTTGAAAACTCCCAATGTAAAACTGTTTTTATCAATGAATTGCATGTCTTGAGAAGTATAAATACCTTGCTTTTCGAATGTTCTGTAGCAATTATAAACAAAATATATCCAAAACACAAAGCAGCACAAAGATTAACGATCAATGTCGATCGAACAGATCTAATGTATCTGAAAAAAAATAGCAGAAAGGGCATCATAATATATATTCCGGGTTTTTTTTTTGCATGCTCAAAATTTTAGAACCTTATCTATTTTTTTTATCAATTTAGTTTTTTATAACGCCACACATCACTTAGTTTTTTTAAAATGTGTAATCGGTTTTGTTGTTATTTGAAGTGATACGGACATACAAATTTCATATGGTTATGAAAAGAGCTTCTTTACCAATGTATTTGCATATCAAAATTACTTAATATTAATAAACGTTACCTCCAAAAATAAATGTACAGGGTAAGTGTTATAAACGCTCCTAAAATAGAGAGACTGCTTCCAAAAGTGGTCATTATTAGCCTCTTGATGCCTTCCTTCTTTATCTACAATTCGAGAATATTTATACAAAAATGGGTGGAGTGTGAAATATTTCATATGGATGCATTCATTGATATGAATATTATTAAGTTCTTAAGTATATTTGTTTAAAAATGATGTTCAATTTTGAAATTAGTGTTTCTTTTTCCCCCTTTTTTTTATCACGTGCTTATTGGAAAACAGACAAAATTAGACACGTAACTAAAACAGTAATCAATTCAAAACCCGCCCACATAAAGAATTGCATATATCTATACATGTATATACCTCTTCATTTCTAATATTGGTCACGCTCATCAGAATGGCAAAGTTGGTTAGATGGTTGCAAGAGCAAATCACCTGAGAATCGGTAATGTTTTTCAAGGAACATCCAGAAGTATTCCAAACGCTGTGTGGATGAAATTGAGAAACAAGTAGCAGAATATATAATTTAAAAATATTTCTTTTCATATATCTCTTACACGTTTTTCTTGAAATCGTTTAACAGTTTCTGAATTAACAATGTTGTTTACTTATAGTTTAGGTTGGTTTAAGTGTTTCTAAATTAAGAATGTTTTTACTGATTGTTTAAGTTTTCAAATTTAATTGTTTGAAAAAAAAATAAATAAATACCATAGGTAAAATGTGTTCTAGATGCATTAAGTATGTATAAAATAAAATATCGACTAAGCATTAAACATTTCAATATTTTGGGGGGAATTTAGGTAAAAGAAAACTAAGTTTGGCAATTCATGTTTATTATAAAATAAAACTAAACTAAAAATGCGTTTAGAAATTGATAAAGAAAATTGGGAGTAGAATACTGTTGCTCAAAACATACATTGCTATTGAGGTACACTGCTCCTCCCTAAATTTTTTTTTTAATTATTGGTTTATTAGCAATATTTTCACAATTAGAAAAATCTCAATAACAGTGTAAACTTTTCAGGAATTTTCTTTAATTACTCACTAATTATTCATTTGCCACTAACTTTGAAAATATTTTATTGACCCACTTACTAAAAATAAAAAAATAACTCTTTAATCAAAATTTTTTTCAAGGTATCACACCGATAATCGACCAATCAATTGTAGTTCCATATATACTTTAGAATTATTGTTTTCATTGACTGCATTTTTACATTTTCCTTTACTCAGTTTTAAGAATTGTTGCTCCACTGAGTAGGATATTTTATGTATTTTGTTAGGTGATGATCTTTTTTCACAGGGACTACTTCTTTCAGGGCACATGCAGCAGCTTCCTGGGGATTGTGCAGTCTGTTTACATACAAATGCAAAACACGTGATTTGATGGTAGACCTGTTTGGAGCTAGATATTTTGAGAAAATGCCCTTTTTATGGTGTTAGCTGATGAGATAGGTAACAAATAACATTTCCTCCGAATATTTTGTCATGAGAAATACAAACTGATTTTAAAGAATTTTTTCTCCTCTACGGTGCTATATAGTGAAAACAATTACCGGTGTGATACCTTTATAGATGGTTTTTCATAAACACCAGGGGTTTGTTTCTATTCTGAGTAAACGTCAGTCTTCAGCATTTTATTAACAATTAAAACAATATGCATTACTTACATATAAACCAAAATGCTAATCTAAATTATACATTGACAAACCTTACCTTAGTGCATCATAATTTTCGTTCGATAAAAAGACACAGTTTGTTGAATTGCCGGTAACCTTCAAAACAATGCAACATGTAAAACAATTTTTTTTAAAAACAAATTAAACTTTTTAAAGTAATTAAAGGTATTTGATTTTTTAAAAATTCGCTAAGTGTTATAATGTACAATTTGTAAAACTACATTCTTTTGGAAGGAAAGTGTGATGTTTTCGTCAAGTGACCTCAGACCGTTTATTGTAAGGGACAACACGCTGGAACCAATCTTCCTATATAATTAAAAACGGATACTATATAACGAAATATCAAATAAAGTGTGCATGCAGAATATTTTTAAAACAGTAATCTGATGTTGAAGATATTGCAGATTTCATAAGAAAAGTTTTAATATTATAAAATTGTTTTTATCCTTCAACATATTGCAGTAATGAGTGTACAAGAAACGTACGTGTTATTTTCAAAGATGAATTCGGAGCCAATATTGTCATATTTAATTGCTGTAAAAGCCACCTCATTCCCTAAAAGGTTTATAAAAAAAAATAGATTTCTTTATTGACCTAAGATGTAAAGTGAGTATTTTATGATCATGCGTTAGTTACATTTTCTGTCTATATATATATATATATATATATATATATATATATATATATATATATATATATATATATATATATATATATATATATATAATACATGCATTTCGCATATAGTATATATGTCTATATTTAATATAATTTATGCTGCTGTACCTAAAACCTTTATTAAAGCTCCGTTTGGTAGGTTGAAATGTGTTGTTGTTAACTTTGAACCATTCATTCCCCTTGGAAACGTAATATCAGTCTTTTTTCCTATTTTTTCTATGCTCAAATCTGTTTAAAATAGCCAAACAAAAGATTTTCATCTTTTGGAACAAAACAAAAGTTTTAACTGCCGATTTTTTTCAGGCGAAGTTGATTAAATTACAATGAACTTTTGCTGTATTCAGGGATAACTACTATTAACTTACACATATTGGACGTTTTCACCGTAACTGCTTGATTAACCTTCAAGGCCTTCGTGACAGAATTTGCAAAACTGTTCACAGAGGATAAGATTTTTCCTGTTACCTGTCGACAATACACACTTTTTAATCAACAGTTGCTCAATAACTAATACATTAACTTGAATTAGAATTTTTGCGCCTACAATTGTATCTTTACATTCAAATTACCTCTTTCTTCCTTTTAGCGTCTTTTGATTTCAATCTGTTTTTTCCACTGTCGAGTATGTCGCTCACAATTCCAACGAAAGCCTGAGTGTTTTTTTCATATTTTTGGAAAAAAAGTTTCTTTTTCATTGCACATTCATAGTGTTAATAGAAAAACAAAATCAAAAATGCCATAAAAGCCATACCTGTGTTGTTTTGTTTGCAGCATCTTGATTCGTAAAATTGACAACTTTCTTGGATATGGTTAACATAATGTCAACGCTTTGAATAATGTCATTGTGCGCTACGATATTTTCATTTGAGAAGGCAAACGTTTTATTAACTATTTTCGTGATTGATGATAAGGATGCCTCTACGATATCTGCTGTAAATTCCCCCGTTTTATTTAGAACCTGGAGTATAAAAGTATAAATAATGTGACAATGCTGCTGAAACAGCAATAAACAAATAACCATAAACTCCTATCAACCAAAGCATCAAATCATGAGCAACATTTACTGATTATATTATTTTAGGATAATGTATTACATTTTTTACTTGTAAACCAACATTTTTCATTTTTGGAAATACACTGTTTAACTGGTTTAATTGTATTTGTGTTTTTAAAATTATGCAATCACAGTACATGGCACGCACATAAGTAGTTTTGATATTTAACATCATTATATTAGTTAATATTTGGGTTATATACGATGGATGTAATAACCTAGGTCTGTGAAAATGAAGATAAGAAATGTAAATATTCATGTTTTTAAAAAGTGCTCAGTATATTTAAAAAAAACTTACATCTTTAATCTCTTCAAGCTCTGCCTGTTTACAATTTCTCGAATTTATAGTTTCGTCCCATAGTCCTGCTAGCGTACATTTTCTAGTAAGTTCACCTGAATATAAAAAGAAGTGTTCGAAACTGCCATACAGTCGAGACATTTAACAAGGGTAAACATTAAAAATGCTTTATAACATTTATTACATTATTTAGTTTAAATAAATTTCAGTTTTTCGTCTGATTGCAATGTTCGTTTGAAAAAAAAAGAGATTTAACAAAGAAAATCGAACTTGTATAGAATGAATAGTATACTTGAAGTTGTGCTACCTTTGGTGCCTACATATGTGACATTTAAAAAACAGTTTAAATAAAACAGTTTTGAATTAAAACAGCTACATGTACCTTTATATCCTTCCGGACACGGTATAACAGCAAATTGACCTTGTTGCGTTGTTGGCCAGTCATTTTCTTTCAAACAGAGTTGTTTGTCTGTTTGAAGAAACATTGATTGGTATTTACATGTAAAAAATTTACTGGATGGATGGATAAAATGGAGAGATACATGTAGATAGATAGATAGATAGATAGATAGATAGATAGATAGATAGATAGATAGATAGATAGATAGATAGATAGATAGATACCTTCGTTTACTACATTTATAACAGAAAATACATTGTGAGTTGAGCAATTTCTATATCCACAGCTCACAGTAACATTCGACATTACTGATAAGTTGCAGGTCAAATCATGATAAGAATTCAAATTACAGCCGGATATTTCCGTCATATTGTCTACAAAACACATTTTAATAGCTGTGTCATTTTTCAGGTATGAATTTTTCGTATTTGTCACGTTACAATTAAAATTCATCCATTTCCCTCTCCTCACAGAGGAGCGAATTGGTTTGATCACAATGATGGGTTTTTGTTTCACATCAATTTGAGTCTGTGCATGCCCTTTAAAATGCGTCCCTCGTTCTTCTATTTCTACATCACAAGCATAGTCTCCTAAAAAGTTTAATATATGTTAAGTTATTCTCATATCTTGCGAAAAAAAAATCAAATTAAGTCAACGTGTTAAAGGAGGCTCAGTGGTTAATAGGTTAGCCATCAGATCTTCCTAAATTGTTAGAGATGATTTTTATTTGCTGTAAACTATTTTAAAAAAAAAATAAATATTTTTTTACTTTAAAATTTCAGAAATTTCTTGTATCTTTATTCAGAGCTCTTTTTTTAAAGGAATAAAAAAAGTTCTAAAAATGACCAGGCAACCCTTCCAATGATGTTTGTGATACAATGGCTTTGTAATGAACATATTTACATTAAACAATACTTTACAAACTTTTCAGATGAAGCAAGATTGATATATACAGATCATATATTTTTATCGCATAAACACCGGTGTGAGATCGGTTTGTCCAGTGTGAGACAGCAGTGGAAGATTTTCCTGTCTTGCACTGTGTATTACTACACCACTATAAAATGTTTAACAAAAATCGTATGCTTCAAGAAAATGATAAATGATGGAATAAGCTGATCTATGAGTCATTATTTTGCTTAGTTGACTACAATTCAATCATATGTTTATTGAAAATATTGTCGTATGCTCTCTTCTTTACTTGCACTATTTGCATCGCGCGACGGGATAAAGCGAAAGTACGCTTCTAAACGTCAAAAGAGAAAGTTGTCAAACATCGTTTTTTATTTCAAATAATGCGAGAAAAATAATCATTCATTATATACTTGTGTCAGATATATAGTGAATTTCACCTCGAGGCTAAGATTCACGGATTAGGACTCGACAGTGCCTCGTCCTAGACCGTGAATACTGTCCCCTCGGTAGAATTTCACTATCCCACACTCGTAATAATGAATGATTCTATAAATATCATACCATGACATCAAATATAATGTATTAGAAGACCCTTATAAGTGCTTCTTTAGCAAATAAAACAGCAACTTACGTGCGAGAACCACGCCATGTTAACTGTTTAGCGTTACTCCCCGTTATCGTTGCGAGTTTAATTTTGGGCTAAGATTTTAAAACCTTGAACAAAATATTCATTTATAATTTTCTGTTAATCTATGATATTTATTTTTCTTTGCTAAAAATTTGCAAATTTGCCTTCATTGATTTGAGTTATTGCGTCATTTTGAAGCAACTGACGTCATATTTTGAAGCACAGCGAGAACGAACTCTCGCCCATTGAACAGTGTGTATGACCTAACGGACATCGAAATTGTAAGTTATAGCATTTGTTGTTTTTAATAAAAAGATTAGTATAAATTAATTTTGCTAATAAATGCATAAATAAGTACTTTAATTCGAAGTTTGTGATATACTGTGAGGTCATAATGCAAATTTCACGTACTGTTTGTCTGAACAAAATTTATTGACAACCTTTACTGTGCTGCGCGGACCTCTAAAAAGATAGAGGCAGGATCAGGTACCATGGAGGAGTGAGCACCCTCTGCTGACCGGTCACAACCACCGTGTACTCTTTGTCGTAATCGGGGAAAAACGGAAACTTCCGTAGACAATATGTGATTAGTTATGGTCTAACAATTAGTATGAAAAACGTCAGTCGGCAAGCGACCCAGTGGAAGATTGAATTTGCTGACAAGGTCGTTGTATCGATCATAGAACTTACAAAAAGATGACTTCGAACAAGACTGTTGATAGTCCTGTTTTATCAACTTGCTTGTAAGTAGCTTACCTCGCCTTAGAAACTGTTCATACGAAGAGCACGCCCTTGTGTATCGAATTATCTGAGAGACAAAATCACCACATGCAGGTGATGAAGGTATATAGCTACATAGGTAAGGAAAGTTGACTACAGAAAAGTTGAAGTCATCGCGTTTATCATAAAGTTTTGTTGTTTGGTTACTTGCTATCAATAAAAACAAATATGAACAGACCTAAGTAAAATGAAACAAAATCTTAAAGACGTGCATATTAAACGTGTAAAATTAGTGCACCAAGCGTACGGTGAAGTAGCACCAAGTCAAAGGCTGTTTAAGTCGTTTGATGGTTACTGTTAAATCATTATATTTCGATGTAGATTTCATGTTGCCCCAATTTTCGTGGAATTGGTGGGTACCTATCATCCACGGAATTAACATCCTCCATGAATTAATAAATTAGGGTCATTAAGCCATATCTCCTGTTGTAGGTATAAGGGAATACACGAAATTACATCCCCAAGAACATGTAAAATTTAAGGAATCCACGAAGACCACCACTAATGTAATGCTATTGTTAAAAATTATCTTGAGTATTAATTTCTTACATGTAGAGGATATGTCGAATAGTGTTAAAATCTACAAACCTTTTGAAAGGATGTTGACACCAAAAAGTGTCAGATTTGATTGGCAATATAATCCTAAGTCGCAAAATGAACTTATACCAATGTCAGGTGTGCCAGATAGTTTCAGGCCATTCTTTGTCCACGTAATGATTGGGTTAATCTCTGTTGAATTCTTTTTGAAACTGCATAATAAATATCCACTTCTCTGATCCGGAGTTATGCCTATTGAGGAATGGATTGATACCAAAATACCTATAGTAGTATTGACTTTCTTTCCTGTTGTTGGTGTACTGAGAGAAACGTTGATGCTCCTTCTTGTTGTACGTGTACTGGTAGTAGCATTGACTGTCCTTGTTGTTGTGGGTGTACTGGTATTAGCATTGACTTTCTTTGTTGTTGTGGCTGTACTGGCAGTAACATTGACTTTCTTTGTTGTTGTGGCTGAACTGGTAGTACTATTGAATTTATTTGTTGTTGTGGGTGTACTGGTAGTAGCATTGACTGTCCTTGCTGTTGTGGGTGTACTGGTAGTAGCATTGACTGTCCTTGTTGTTGTGGGTGTACTGGTATTAGCATTGACTTTCTTTGTTGTTGTGGCTGAACTGGTAGTACTATTGAATTTATTTGTTGTTGTGGGTGTACTGGTAGTAGCATTGACTGTCCTTGTTGTTGTGTGTGTACTGGTAGTAGCATTGACTGCCCTTGTTGTTGTGGGTGTACTGGTAGTAGCATTGACTGTCCTTGTTGTTGTGGGTGTACTGGTAGTAGCATTGACTGTCCTTGCTGTTGTGGGTGTACTGGTAGTAGCATTGACTGTCCTTGTTGTTGTGGGTGTACTGGTAGTAGCATTGACTGTCCTTGTTGTTGTGGGTGTACTGGTATTAGCATTGACTGTCCTTGTTGTTGTGGGTGTACTGGTATTAGCATTGACTGTCCTTGTTGTTGTGGGTGTACTGGTAGTAGCATTGACTGTCCTTGCTGTTGTGGGTGTACTGGTAGTAGCATTGACTGTCCTTGTTGTTGTGGGTGTACTGGTAGTAGCATTGACTGTCCTTGTTGTTGTGGGTGTACTGGTAGTAGCATTGACTGTCCTTGTTGTTGTGGGTGTACTGGTAGTAGCATTGACTGTCTTTGTTGTTGTGGGTGTACTGGTAGTAGCATTGACTGTCCTTGTTGTTGTGGGTGTACTGGTAGTAGCATTGACTGTCCTTGTTGTTGTGGGTGTACTGGTAGTAGCATTGACTGTCCTTGTTGTTGTGGGTGTACTGGTATTAGCATTGACTGTCCTTGTTGTTGTGGGTGTACTGGTATTAGCATTGACTGTCCTTGTTGTTGTGGGTGTACTGGTATTAGCATTGACTGTCCTTGTTGTTGTGGGTGTACTGGTAGTAGCATTGACTGTCTTTGTTGTTGTGGGTGTACAGGTAGTAGCATTGACTGTCCTTGTTGTTGTGGGTGTACTGGTAGTAGCATTGACTGTCCTTGTTGTTGTGGGTGTACTGGTAGTAGCATTGACTGTCCTTGTTGTTGTGGGTGTACTGGTATTAGCATTGACTGTCCTTGTTGTTGTGGGTGTACTGGTATTAGCATTGACTGTCCTTGTTGTTGTGGGTGTACTGGTAGTAGCATTGACTGTCCTTGTTGTTGTGGGTGTACTGGTATTAGCATTGACTTTCTTTGTTGTTGTGGGTGTACTGGTATTAGCATTGACTGTCCTTGTTGTTGTGGGTGTACTGGTAGTAGCATTGACTGTCCTTGTTGTTGTGTGTGTACTGGTAGTAGCATTGACTGTCCTTGTTGTTGTGGGTGTACTGGTAGTAGCATTGACTGTCCTTGTTGTTGTGGGTGTACTGGTAGTAGCATTGACTGTCCTTGTTGTTGTGGGTGTACTGGTATTAGCATTGACTGTCCTTGTTGTTGTGGGTGTACTGGTAGTAGCATTGACTTTCTTTGTTGTTGTGGGTGTACTGGTAGTAGCATTGACTGTCCTTGTTGTTGTTGGTGTACTGGTATTAGCATTGACTGTCCTTGTTGTTGTGGGTGTACTGGTAGTAGCATCGACTGTCCTTGTTGTTGTGGGTGTACTGGTAGTAGCATTGACTGTCCTTGTTGTTGTGGGTGTACTGGTAGTAGCATTGACTGTCCTTGTTGTTGTAGGTGTACTGGTATTAGCATTGACTGTCCTTGTTGTTGTGGGTGTACTGGTAGTAGCATTGACTGTCCTTGTTATTGTGGGTGTACTGGTAGTAGCATTGACTGTCCTTTTTGTTGCGGGTGTACTGGTAGTAGCATTGACTGTTCTTGTTGTTGCGGGTGTACTGGTAGTAGCATTGACTGTTCTTGTTGTTGCGGGTGTACTGGTAGTAGCATTGACTGTTCTTGTTGTTGCGGGTTTACTGGTAGTAGCATTGACTGTCCTTGTTGTTGTGGGTGTACTGGTAGTAGCATTGACTGTCCTTGTTGTTGTGGGTGTACTGGTAGTAGCATTGACTGTTCTTGTTGTTGCGGGTGTACTGGTATTAGCATTGACTGTCCTTGTTGTTGTGGGTGTACTGGTAGTAGCTTTGACTGTCCTTGTTGTTTTGGGTGTACTGGTAGTAGCATTGACTGTCCTTGTTGTTGTGGGTGTAATGGTATTAGCATTGACTGTCCTTGTTGTTGTGGGTGTACTGGTAGTAGCATTGACTGTCCTTGTTGTTTTGGGTGTACTGGTAGTAGCATTGACTGTCCTTGTTGTTGTGGGTGTACTGGTATTAGCATTGACTGTCCTTGTTGTTGTGGGTGTACTGGTATTAGCATTGACTGTCCTTGTTGTTGTGGGTGTACTGGTATTAGCATTGACTTTCTTTGTTGTTGTGGGTGTACTGGTATTAGCATTGACTGTCCTTGTTGTTGTGGGTGTACTGGTAGTAGCCCTGACTGTCATTGTTGTTGTGGGTGTACTGGTATTAGCATTGACTGTCCTTGTTGTTGTGGGTGTACTGGTATTAGCATTGACTGTTCTTGTTGTTGTGGGTGTTCTGGTATTAGCATTGACTGTCCTTGTTGTTGTGGGTGTACTGGTATTAGCATTGACTGTCCTTGTTGTTGTGGGTGTACTGGTAGTAGCATTGACTGTCCTTGTTGTTGTGGGTGTACTGGTAGTAGCATTGACTGTCCTTGTTGTTGTGGGTGTACTGGTATTAGCATTGTCTGTCCTTGTTGTTGTGGGTGTACTGGTAGTAGCATTGACTGTCCTTGTTGTTGTGGGTGTATTGGTAGTAGCATTGACTGTCCTTGTTGTTGTGGGTGTACTGGTAGTAGCATTGACTGTCCTTGTTGTTGTGGGTGTACTGGTATTAGCATTGACTGTCCTTGTTGTTGTGGGTGTACTGGTATTAGCATTGACTTTCTTTGTTGTTGTGGGTGTACTGGTATTAGCATTGACTGTCCTTGTTGTTGTGGCTGTACTGGAAGTAGCATTGACTGTCCTTGTTGTTGTGGGTGTACTGGTATTAGCATTGACTTTCTTTTTTGTTGTAGGTGTACTGGTATTAGCATTGACTGTCCTTGTTGTTGTGGGCGTACTGGTAGTAGCATTGACTGTCCTTGTTGTTGTGGGTGTACTGGTAGTAGCATTGACTGTCCTTGTTGTTGTGGGTGTACTGGTATTAGCATTGACTGTCTTTGTACTGGTAGTAGCATTGACTGTTCTTGTTGTTGCGGGTGTACTGGTATTAGCATTGACTGTCCTTGTTGTTGTGGGTGTACTGGTATTAGCATTGACTGTCCTTGTTGTTGTGGGTGTACTGGTATTAGCATTGACTGTCTTTGTACTGGTGGTAGCATTGACTGTTCTTGTTGTTGCGGGTGTACTGGTATTAGCATTGACTGTCCTTGTTGTTGCGGGTGTACTGGTATTAGCATTGACTTTCTTTGTTGTTGTGGGTGTACTGGTATTAGCATTGACTGTCCTTGTTGTTGTGGGTGTACTGGTAGTAGCCCTGACTGTCCTTGTTGTTGTGGGTGTACTGGTATTAGCATTGACTGTCCTTGTTGTTGTTGGTGTACTGGTATTAGCATTGACTGTCCTTGTTGTTGTGGGTGTTCTGGTATTAGCATTGACTGTCCTTGTTGTTGTGGGTGTACTGGTATTAGCATTGACTGTCCTTGTTGTTGTGGGTGTACTGGTATTAGCATTGACTTTCTTTGTTGTTGTGGGTGTACTGGTATTAGCATTGACTGTCCTTGCTGTTGTGGGTGTTCTGGTATTAGCATTGACTGTCCTTGTTGTTGTGGGTGTACTGGTATTAGCTTTGACTGTCCTTGTTGTTGTGGGTGTACTGGTTGTAGCATTGACTGTCCTTGTTGTTGTGGGTGTACTGGTATTAGCATTGACTGTCCTTGTTGTTGTGGGTTTCCTGGTAGTAGCATTGACTGTCCTTGTTGTTGTGGGTGTACTGGTAGTAGCATTGACTGTCCTTGTTGTTGTGGGTGTAATGGTATTAGCATTGACTGTCCTTGTTGTTGTGGGTGTACTGGTAGTAGCATTGACTGTCCTTGTTGTTGTGGGTGTACTGGTAGTAGCATTGACTGTCCTTGTTGTTGTGGGTGTACTGGTAGTAGCATTGACTGTCCTTGTTGTTGTGGCTGTACTGGTATTAGCATTGACTTTCTTTGTTGTTGTAGGTGCACTGGTAGTAGCATTGACAGTCCTTGTTGTTGTGGGCGTACTGGTAGTAGCATTGACTGTCCTTGTTGTTGTGGGTGTACTGGTATTAGCATTGTCTGTCCTTGTTGTTGTGGGTGTACTGGTAGTAGCATTGACTGTCCTTGTTGTTGTGGGTGTATTGGTAGTAGCATTGACTGTCCTTGTTGTTGTGGGTGTACTGGTAGTAGCATTGACTGTCCTTGTTGTTGTGGGTGTACTGGTAGTAGCATTGACTGTCCTTGTTGTTGTGGGTGTACTGGTATTAGCATTGACTTTCTTTGTTGTTGTGGGTGTACTGGTATTAGCATTGACTGTCCTTGTTGTTGTGGCTGTACTGGTAGTAGCATTGACTGTCCTTGTTGTTGTGGGTGTACTGGTATTAGCATTGACTTTCTTTTTTGTTGTAGGTGTACTGGTATTAGCATTGACTGTCCTTGTTGTTGTGGGCGTACCGGTAGTAGCATTGACTGTCCTTGTTGTTGTGGGTGTACTGGTAGTAGCATTGACTGTCCTTGTTGTTGTGGGTGTACTGGTATTAGCATTGACTGTCCTTGTTGTTGTGGGTGTACTGGTAGTAGCATTGACTGTCCTTGTTGTTGTGGGTGTACTGGTATTAGCATTGACTGTCTTTGTACTGGTAGTAGCATTGACTGTTCTTGTTGTTGCGGGTGTACTGGTATTAGCATTGACTGTCCTTGTTGTTGTGGGTGTACTGGTATTAGCATTGACTGTCCTTGTTGTTGTGGGTGTACTGGTATTAGCATTGACTGTCTTTGTACTGGTGGTAGCATTGACTGTTCTTGTTGTTGCGGGTGTACTGGTATTAGCATTGACTGTCCTTGTTGTTGCGGGTGTACTGGTATTAGCATTGACTTTCTTTGTTGTTGTGGGTGTACTGGTATTAGCATTGACTGTCCTTGTTGTTGTGGGTGTACTGGTAGTAGCATTGACTGTCCTTGTTGTTGTGGGTGTACTGGTATTAGCATTGACTGTCCTTGTTGTTGTGGGTGTACTGGTAGTAGCATTGACTGTCTTTGTTGTTGTTGGTGTACTGGTATTAGCATTGACTGTCCTTGTTGTTGTGGGTGTTCTGGTATTAGCATTGACTGTCCTTGTTGTTGTGGGTGTACTGGTATTAGCATTGACTGTCCTTGTTGTTGTGGGTGTACTGGTATTAGCATTGACTTTCTTTGTTGTTGTGGGTGTACTGGTATTAGCATTGACTGTCCTTGTTGTTGTGGGTGTACTGGTATTAGCATTGACTGTCCTTGTTGTTGTGGGTGTACTGGTATTAGCTTTGACTGCCCTTGTTGTTGTGGGTGTACTGGTAGTAGCATTGACTGTCCTTGTTGTTGTGGGTGTACTGGTATTAGCATTGACTGTCCTTGTTGTTGTGGGTTTACTGGTAGTAGCATTGACTGTCCTTGTTGTTGTGGGTGTACTGGTAGTAGCATTGACTGTCCTTGTTGTTGTGGGTGTAATGGTATTAGCATTGACTGTCCTTGTTGTTGTGGGTGTACTGGTAGTAGCATTGACTGTCCTTGTTGTTGTGGGTGTACTGGTATTAGTATTGACTGTCCTTGTTGTTGTGGGTGTACTGGTAGTAGCATTGACTGTCCTTGTTGTTGTGGGTGTACTGGTAGTAGCATTGACTGTCCTTGTTGTTGTGGCTGTACTGGTATTAGCATTGACTTTCTTTGTTGTTGTAGGTGCACTGGTAGTAGCATTGACTGTCCTTGTTGTTGTGGGCGTACTGGTAGTAGCATTGACTGTCCTTGTTGTTGTGGGTGTACTGGTAGTAGCATTGACTGTCCTTGTTGTTGTGGGTGTACTGGTAGTAGCATTGACTGTCCTTGTTGTTGTGGGTGAACTGGTAGTAGCATTGACTGTCCTTGTTGTTGCGGGTGTACTGGTAGTAGCATTGACTGTCCTTGTTGTTGCGGGTGTACTGGTATTAGCATTGACTGTCCTTGTTGTTGCAGGTGTACTGATATTAGCATTGACTGTCCTTGTTGTTGTGGCTGTACTGGTATTAGCATTGACTGTCCTTGTTGTTGTAGGTGTACTGGTAGTAGCATTGACTGTCCTTGTTGTTGTGGGTGTACTGGTTTTAGCATTGACTGTCCTTGTTGTTGTGGGTGTACTGGTATTAGCATTGACTGTCCTTGTTGTTGTGGGTGTACTGGTAGTAGCATTGACTGTCCTTGTTGTTGTGGGTGTACTGGTATTAGCATTGACTGTCCTTGTTGTTGTGGGTGTACTGGTATTAGCATTGACTGTCCTTGTTGTTGTGGGTGTACTGGTATTAGCATTGACTGTCCTTGTTGTTGTGGGTGTACTGGTATTAGCATTCACTGTCCTTGTTGTTGTGGGTGTACTGGTATTAGCAATGACTGTCCTTGTTGTTGTGGGTGTACTGGTAGTAGCATTGACTGTCCTTGTTGTTGTGGGTGTACTGGTAGTAGCATTGACTGTCCTTGTTGTTGTGGGTGTACTGGTAGTAGCATTGACTGTCCTTGTTGTTGTGGGTGTACTGGTAGTAGCATTGACTGTCCTTGTTGTTGTGGGTGTACTGGTATTAGCATTGACTGTCCTTGTTGTTGTGGGTGTACTGGTATTAGCATTGACTTTCTTTGTTGTTGTGGGTGTACTGGTATTAGCATTGACTGTCCTTGTTGTTGTGGGTGTACTGGTAGTAGCATTGACTGTCCTTGTTGTTGTGGGTGTACTGGTAGTAGCATTGACTGTCCTTGTTGTTGTGGGTGTACTGGTAGTAGCATTGACTGTCCTTGTTGTTGTGGGTGTACTGGTAGTAGCATTGACTGTCCTTGTTGTTGTGGGTGTACTGGTAGTAGCATTGACTGTCCTTGTTGTTGTGGGTGTACTGGTACTAGCATTGACTGTCCTTGTTGTTGTGTGTGTACTGGTAGTAGCATTGACTGTCCTTGTTGTTGTGGGTGTACTGGTAGTAGCATTGACTGTCCTTGTTGTTGTGGGTGTACTTGTATTAGCATTGACTGTCCTTGTTGTTGTGGGTGTACTGGTAGTAGCATTTACTGTCCTTGTTGTTGTGGGTGTACTGGTAGTAGCCCTGACTGTTCTTGTTGTTGTGGGTGTACTGGTATTAGCATTGACTGTCCTTGTTGTTGTGGGTGTACTGGTATTAGCATTGACTTTCTTTGTTGTTGCGGGTGTACTGGTATTAGCATTGACTGTCCTTGCTGTTGTGGGTGTACTGGTTTTAGCATTGACTGTCCTTGTTGTTGTGGGTGTACTGGTATTAGCTTTGACTGTCCTTGTTGTTGTGGGTGTACTGGTAGTAGCATTGACTGTCCTTGCTGTTGCGGGTGTACTGGTAGTAGCATTGACTGTCCTTGTTGTTGCGGGTGTACTGGTAGTAGCATTGACTGTCCTTGTTGTTGCGGGTGTACTGGTAGTAGCATTGACTGTCCTTGTTGTTGTGGGTGTACTGGTAGTAGCATTGACTGTCCTTGTTGTTGTGGGTGTACTGGTAGTAGCATTGACTGTCCTTGTTGTTATGGGCGTACTGGTAGTAGCATTGACTGTCATTGTTGTTGTGGGTGTACTGGTATTAGCATTCACTGTCCTTGTTGTTGTGGCTGTACTGGTATTAGCATTGACTTTCTTTGTTGTTGTAGGTGTACTGGTATTAGCATTGACTGTCCTTGTTGTTGTGGGTGTACTGGTAGTAGCATTGACTGTCCTTGTTGTTGTGGGTGTACTGGTATTAGCATTGACTGTCCTTGTTGTTGTGGGTGTACTGGTAGTAGCATTGACTGTCCTTGTTGTTGTGGGTGTACTGGTAGTAGCATTGACTGTCCTTGTTGTTGTGGCTGTACTGGTAGTAGCATTGACTGTCCTTGTTGTTATGGGTGTACTGGTATTAGCATTGACTTTCTTTGTTGTTGTGGGTGTACTGGTATTAGCATTGACTGTCCTTGTTGTTGTGGGTGTACTGGTAGTAGCATCGACTTTCTTTGTTGTTGTGAGTGTACTGGTAGTAGCATCGACTGTCCTTGTTGTTGTGGGTGTACTGGTATTAGCATTGACTGTCCTTGTTGATGTGGGTGTACTGGTAGTAGCATTGACTGTCCTTGTTGTTGTGGCTGTACTGGTAGTAGCATTGACTGTCCTTGTTGTTGTGGGTGTACTGGTATTAGCATTGACTGTCCTTGTTGTTGTGGGTGTACTGGTAGTAGCATTGACTGTCCTTGTTGTTGTGGGTGTACTGGTAGTAGCATTGACTGTCCTTGTTGTTGTGGGTGTACTGCTATTAGCATTGACTGTCCTTGTTGTTGTGGCTGTACTGGTAGTAGCATCGACTTTCTTTGTTGTTGTGAGTGTACTGGTAGTAGCATCGACTGTCCTTGTTGTTGTTGGTGTACTGGTATTAGCATTGACTGTCTTTGTTGTTGTGGGTGTACTGGTAGTAGCATTGACTGTCTTTGTTGTTGTGGGTGTACTGGTAGTAGCATTGACTGTCCTTGTTGTTGTGGCTGTACTGGTAGTAGCATCGACTGTCCTTGTTGTTGTGAGTGTACTGGTAGTAGCATCGACTGTCCTTGTTGTTGTTGGTGTACTGGTATTAGCATTGACTGTCTTTGTTGTTGTGGGTGTACTGGTATTAGCATTGACTGTCTTTGTTGTTGTTGGTGTACTGGTATTAGCATTGACTGTCTTTGTTGTTGTTGGTGTACTGGTATTAGCATTGACTGTCTTTGTTGTTGTGGGTGTACTGGTATTAGCATTGACTGTCTTTGTTGTTGTTGGTGTACTGGTAGTAGCATTGACTGTCCTTGTTGTTGTGGCTGTACTGGTAGTAGCATCGACTGTCCTTGTTGTTGTGAGTGTACTGGTAGTAGCATTGACTGTCCTTGTTGTTGTGGGTGTACTGGTATTAGCATTGACTTTCCTTGTTGTTGTGGGTGTACTGGTATTAGCATTGACTGTCCTTGTTGTTGTGGGTGTACTGGTATTAGCATTGACTGTCCTTGTTGTTGTGGGTGTACTGGTATTAGCATTTACTGTCCTTGTTGTTGTGGGTGTACTGGTATTAGCATTGACTTTCCTTGTTGTTGTGGGTGTACTGGTATTAGCATTGACTGTCCTTGTTGTTGTGGGTGTACTGGTAGTAGCATTGACTGTCCTTGTTGTTATGGGCGTACTGGTAGTAGCATTGACTGTCATTGTTGTTGTGGGTGTACTGGTATTAGCATTGACTGTCCTTGTTGATGTGGTTGTACTGCTATTAGCATTGACTGTCCTTGTTGTTGTGGCTGTACTGGTAGTAGCATTGACTGTCCTTGTTGTTGTGGGTGTACTGGTAGTAGCATTGACTGTCCTTGTCGTTGTGGGTGTACTGGTATTAGCATTGAATTTCTTTGTTGTTGTGGGTGTACTGGTAGTAGCATTGACTGTCCTTGTTGTTGTGGGTGTACTGGTATTAGCATTGACTGTCCTTGTTGTTGTGGGTGTACTGGTATTAGCATCGACTTTCTTTGTTTTTGTGGCTGTATTGGAAAAAGCATTGGCTTTCTTTGTTGCTGTGGCTATACTGGTATTAGCATCGACTTTCTTTGTTGTTGTGGCTGTACTGGTAGTAGCATCGACTTTCTCTGGTTTTTTTGGCCTACTGATAGTGTCATTTTCTTTTTTTATTGTTGTCGCTGCACTTATTGTGCTATAAACTTCTTTCGTTGTTTTTGATGTGTGGATACTAGCATAGTCTGCGACTGTTGTTATCGGTGAACTAGATATAGGATTAATTTTGACTGTTGGTTTTGTTGTTACGGTTGATGTATTGCCTACGCTTCTTAGGTTTGTTGTACAGTTTAAAGCATTTTCAGATACTGGAAAAAGAAATGAAATCAAAAAGAAAAAAATGAATATAAATCAAAATTGAAAGAAACAAACCTAAATATATAAGTGAATAATATCAATTTTTTTAAGAAAAGGAACACATATTTCATATCATATGGCTAAGTTATAATTAACCTTGAGATTTTCAAATTGAAGATCAAATTGTTAACTTGTATACGGATGATGCACGACCAACTAAGGTTGGTTACTCGAATGACTTAACTGATCAAATAATATATATTTTCACTTTATAGCCATATTTGTTACCCCGCCTTTTCCCCAATAAAGAGCGTCAAACCCTGCCCCATGGGCGATGTATTTCGCAATTTGAAAAAGGACATAACTGTCATAAAATCAATGCATTTAATTTTCCACGACTGTAAAAATAAAGAAATTGATAAAAAAATTTTAATGCATATTTATTTGGCCATATTGAACCTACACAAGAGCCTGATCTCCTAACGGAGTGTTATGAATTTCTTTCAAATTTTTGAATTAAAAAAATTCCTCTGATCCTAAAGAAATCTTAATCTAAAAATGTAAACAACAGGTTATGTAGTTTTCCAGAAGTTTAAAATGCATAATTGCTAACATGCATCGGACGACCCACGACGACAGACGAAGATCAATGGCAATAAATCATCTGATTGTCTCAGGTAACACAAAAGTTTGCAAAGTAAAAGACAAAAATGGGAATTTAATTATGATTCCAATTTCAAAGACCCAATATAATGTAAGAAACAGTATAAAGATTGTAAACGCAAACACTTTTTTTTGTATGTGTAGGTTAAAAATCGCTATCTCACTTACCTGAAAAAAAAATGAGTTAACAAAACCAATATCCATAAACTGTATAGTTTAAATGAAATGACTCACATTGGAAAGAATATATACATGTAACATAATCTGAAATATCAATATAAGTATACAATACATTTGAAATTTTGATAGTTAAATGGTTAATTACAAATTTCCAGAACGGTGACCTTCTTACCTGTAATTGCGACGATCCACAATATCCACGCTATGGACCGGGCCATTCTTCTTTCTCACAAATCAGTATATTGTATAACTGTTATGATCTAGAACAGCATGGATAGTTTCTCGAAAAATTCATAATTATATCTCTGATGGTCTCTGAGTTTATGCGTTGGTCGTAACAAGAAGGAAGAAATCTTTATGTAAAATATTGTCAGTCCTATCACTTTATCGGTGGTTTTTATTTGATAGCCTTATCGCAAAAAATTTTCTAAAGTGTATAATATACCGAAACACATGATCGCCAATAAATATAATTTTTTACAGAGTAGTATTTACAAAATACTATTTTCGTTCAGAGGACATAAAAACATCTGCTGGTTTACTGATAGTGGCATTGACTGATATAGAAATATCAATGAAAATGAATGACTTTGTATTTATTAGTGTGATTATTTTTAGGATTAATTATATTGTTATAACTACAGTTGAAGCCCCTACGACTTAATATCTTATTTGTTCTACATGTACATATTACATGCACATCGTAATAAAGACTTATGTATTTATTAGAAGCAATACAATTCCGTAGATATGCAAGATATTTATACCTTGTAAATGTAAGAACTGCGAATGCTAACGCCCGTTTCCCGCCTACATTTTACATCCAAATATTTCGGAATTTCTGTCAGATATTCAAAAACTAAGTTTTCAACTAAAAAGTATATTATTCAAATCCTAATCAATTTATTTAAAAATAAAATTTGTAATCAAATTATTTTTTTTAAACAAAAGTTTTGCTAACGTCATTGAAATCGGTCTCTATGAGTGAGGAAAATATTTAGCGGCCAATATTTGCATAAAAACTTAATAATAACATATTTACGATATATATTAAAGTAAAATTTCATTTGAATTCATATATGTATATTATTTTTCGAAAAAATTACAAAGCAAAATTCTTTCTTTGGAATGTATTTCGGTCAGTAGACATATGCCCCCCCCCCCCCCCCCGTGAAATAGCAAACCCTTTGGTAAAAATATGCTAAATAACATTAATCAAATCCCCTCAAAAGACATTTTTGTTTCCGGGGGGGGGGGGGGGGGGGAGATGTTTTAAAAATCATTTCCGTTTTCCGTTATTTTCTGTTATGAAATGAGCTATTTTAACCCAAAATACAAAGTTATCTTTTTGTTTGACCAAATCATTTATATTCAATGACAATTTACATAGATGTTTACATTATTATAAAAAAATAACTTGAATTAGACAACTTTCAAAAAATGACTTCAAGTAAGGCGGCTAGACAACGCTATCGTTCGCAGTCCTTTAAGATTTCGTTATTATAACTATATCAAGAGTTTTTCTCTTTTTTCGAAAGATTCACTTAATAAGATCATCTCTCTGCCATTTCAACATCATATATATATATATATATATATATATATATATATATATATATATATATATATATATATATATAATATATATATATATATACTTAAACCAAAAAAGGTTCTATTGGAATGGTGCCCAACCTATCCAAACAAAGCATTGGCCCACCTGCAACCCAATATGGACATTATTTATTTAAATTCTAATGTAGTTATGTCTAGTTGTAACGTTTGCACGCAAAGAAATTCCACTGTTTTATTAACAATGACATCAACAAAATCGGCATAAGTTTTTTCTAACAGTCATAGCACCTGTTTATCAGCATACACCGGCAAAAATGGATTTTTACTGCAGTCTCTGATCAATATTACGGTAGCGTGGAGACTAAACAAACAAATATAATTTTTTGAACGAGCAATTAATTTGTCGTACGTACGAGATAATTTGCCGAGCATACAATAGAATAATACGCTCAAATAACATTAAATGTTACGTACAAGAAATTTTAACGAATGATAAGTCTTTCATATGATAATATATGCTGTTAAAATTATGTACAGGTAAATCTCGATACCTTGAAGTCCATGGGGCCTTCGAGGTATCAAGAGTTCGAGATTTCAAAGGTTCGGAATTTTCCCGGTTGGTCGACGGGTTTTGAAATTAATCTTACCAGGTGTTATGATTAAGCCATGGCCATTTATTTAGTGCTTACCTTACGCACGTGCTTAAACAACTTTTTCTTTTCAATTAAATATACAAACCTGGATGTTTTAAAAACTAAATAGAAACAAATATTGAATAAATATATGATACACTGTAATTATTCATTTTATGCCTCATATTATGATCAGATTATTCAATACTACTGGACTGCGAGACGACATGTCGTAAAATAGATAACTGAGTATCACCCATTGTTTCCACTGTACGGGTCTTTCACCAGCTGTCAGAACTTGTTCAGCAATAATCATTATAATGACAATGATGCTGATGATAATAATTTCTACAGTTTTAAAATTCAAAAATTTTGATCATGGCTCAAAGTTATCGTTTCGTCTCAATTAATTTATCATTTTGCCCGTGTCTCCAAATTATCGTAAAAAGGTCGGTGTTTATTAAAGATTCGGTATTGGTATGGTTTATCATGGCATCGTTCATGTGATAATATATGCTGTTAAAATTATATACATGTTCTGATTCGTTATTTCAGGAACATTTGTCGTACGTACATGTACCATCTATGAAGTCGCTGTTACGAGAAGGTAAGTTTAGTCGTTGTAACCAAATTATGTATTGTACGGGTCAGATGATGGTGATATAATCAGCTGTTCCTACAAGTAAGTGATATTTACGAAAAAAAATTTACCGTCTTGCATCGTGATATTGTTATTTTCTGAATAGCTAATTAAAATTGAAGTTTACATCTGGGGTCACTATAAGGTTCCATGATGGAACCTTATAGTGACCCCAGATGTAAACTTATATGTTACCTTTTGGGTGACTTACCCTTTTAAATATGGATAAGCTGTTAGCAGGCACGAAGCATCTTTTTTTAAGTGGAGAGAAACAGATCAAAGAAAAAAGTGTGTGTGTTATAACTACTTAGTATCTTATTATTATGACTAAGTATCTTGTATTATTTTTCAAAAACGTTTAATCGTTGGGATACAAATTGGTGATTTTAACATACATTGTAAAGTGGGTTGATTTTCCACGATTTTGTTAACTGAAATCATTTTTTTTGTTTCAATAAAATCCTTAGACTATGCCAAATATATGCTGCATAAACCCACTCTTTAAAAGAAATCGCGTTGAAGTTAAAAAAATCTGACACTTGTTGGAGGTTTTCATACTCGTATGCCAGTTTAAATCAATATTTACCAAGTATTAAACTTTTTAAGGGTTAGGAATCGATGTTTATTTTTTCAAATATTTTAATTTTTCTGTTACTGTAGCTTATCCGTCCTATCATAATTATGCAATTCATACGCCTTAGCAACCCCTCTTCTTTATTTTAAATGGCAGCGATGCGCCTTCGTAAAATAAATATCATATCAGTTATGACCAAAGAGACATTGATCAAGGTGAAGTTATTTTATTTATTTCCGCATTTTGCTTATGAAATACATGATAAATGTATCGACATCTTCAAACTTTCCGTATGCACATTCATATCAATAAAATTTAACTTATATTACAGAACAATGATAGCATTCCAAATATTATGTCATCGATTGCTAGGGCCCTTAAGTTCTTCTGAGTATGTTATTATTGCCAAACCACTCCAATATAATATTACTTATTAGGATTGTTAATTACTGTTTACAGCTGTGAGGTTGGTAAGGTCCTTCTATGGGCTTTACCGATCCCACACATTTCGGAAAACAGTAACAAAGCTAAGAAGTGTTTTTTTTTTTTTGTTAAGGACCTTAAGTTTGATTTGTAAACAACAAACGATAATTCATAACAAATAAAATCATAGCTTATTTCTCTAATTTTTACCAGTCCCTCGCCAGACGTATGTGCAAATCTGGACTGGATGCCATTGTATGATCGTAATATTACGTCACGGGCAAAGAGGGTCACTCTAAATATTTTAGGGCTTAAAAATCAAAGGTTTGATTGAATGTTTGTGTAAACAAATCAGCTAAAATAACATTACGTTCGCCATGTTGCTGCGCGCCGTGTAAAGAAATGTATAAGGCAATCACCTGACGCGTTTCCAATGACAGTGAAACGTTCTATTCTGAGACAAAACAAATCATCCTTTTAACCAAAATATTTTCCTTGGTAACTCTTGGAACGGCTTTGGCTGGATATATACTTACATGTATGATTGCAATTCATTAACATCATAGATATAATCGTTAAGACATATATGCATATACAATACCTGTAATTCAAGGGTAGACATGCTCTTATCTCTTGAAGATAATGTTAGGTCATATTGCCATTAAAAGGTGGAGTTCTGTTCTCTTTTCTTTTCGTATTCACTATTCGAAAAGCGAATAAAATTCCGTGGTCAGTTCGCTATTCAATTTACCGTTAACATGCTAATGACGTATATTCAAAATTCCATACATACTTTTTTTTATTGGAAGACACTGAAATATAGTAAAAACTAGACACGAGCTCGTTGCGAGCAACGAGGAGGTCTTCCGTCTGATTTTAGAATTTGAAATACATGTACGACCTTGGTTTTGCTATCTAACAGCTAAACATGATTTAAAATGTAAAAAAAGGTCTACATTCTAAGGGCCAGATTATATTTTGTTTCAGGTGTAAGAGCTTTGGTTGAAAACATTTAGACCCCTTTTGGTCTGTTATTTGAGAGACCAGCCCCTTTTCCTTAATATCAAATGAAAGTTCATTTACTTTTATACACATTTTGTTCAACAAGTGTTTAGAAATCTGTTACCGTTCTTGGGATATCTGAGAAAGAACGTTTCAGGGCCGGTCCCTTATATCCTTATTGGGGCTGCTGAACGGAATTTTTTAGGTTGCATTTTGTTAGGTACATCATGTTGAGCATCTTTTCTTCTATACTGCATTTCAAAATAATTTTCCTTTTTGAGATATAAGGGATAAAGTTTTGGACTTTTGGCCCCTAAAAATCCCTAATAACGTAACACGTGAGAAAATCAATATAAGGTAGGCTAAAAAAACTGTACGATAAACATGTTTGCTTCTATAATCTATTACAAATTATCCAACAGTAAAGAGCTATAGATAAAATACTTTAGAGCCCTCTAGGTCCCTAATTTGAGGGACTGGCCCCTTTTTTCGTATCAAATGAAAGGTCGTTTAATTTTAAAGATATTTTGTTCAAAAAGTGTTAAGAAATTCGTTACTGTTTTTGAGATATATGGGAAAAGTTTATGGGGCCGATCCCTTATCTCCTTATAGGGGCCGTTTAACGAAATTTTGAAGGGTGCATATTGTTTAATACATCATTTTGAGCATCTTTTCTTCTATACTGCATTCTAAAATATTTTTCCTTTCTGAGACAGATCAAAATGTTGGAATTTTTAAAGCAGCATAACTTGATTGAATCTAAATTACAGTTCGTGTTATATCTTGTCCCTATAATACAGCACAGCCATCTGTTTAATAAACTTCTGGACCACTTCTTCTTCGAACAACATTATACAAATTTTTGAGCTTCTTAGCCAAGGTGATCGATGAAAAGAACATGTCCACTAAATGTACTATCCATACTACTTTGTTAAAATCATAAACTTGAATTTTTGGCCTTTCATACCGATTAATCGGAAGAATACTGTCTTTTGTTTTAGATACTTTAAACAGCATTGGTACTTGAAAAGTACGAATTTGTTTTTGTTTTTTTCTCAATCAAACCTCGCTAAAAAATAACCACGAAAATTCAAGGGAAAATTCCAAAAATCATCCGGATTTTTTGGATTTAACAATCTTGCGCATGCGCACACTCACGCTTAATCACGGGAGGCTATTTAGTTTAGTTTTCCACACTATCACATATGCATTGATAAACTCAGAAACGATCATACAAATACATATATATTTTCACTGGAATTTCGCTAAAAATTATGCTCATCAAAGAAAATGCGGGAGATAACGTTAACACAGTGCATTTAATAGATAAAATCCCGAAAGTTCCGAATGTCAATATGTTACTGTTTTCCGAAATCGTTTTGAAGCGGTTCTGAAATTTTCTGCTACGGGCATATGGAAGGCATTTTAACTGTGATGAAGGCCTGTCCCGAGACACAGTGTGATTATTCTAACTCAGCAGAGTGTAGTGAAATTAATTGCATTATTGTAGGCTTAAAACTTGGTTATGTAAATTTCAACAATACGGTGTGTCGATGTATCCATGCACGTAACATCGTTTATGAAAGTGGGGGGGGGGGGGGGACTCATCCAAAAAAAATCTTAACATGCAAAAAAAAGGAGAAAAACTTTCAAAATCTTCATAATACTAATCCGTTGGGGGGGGGGGGATAATATCTCTATAACTTCAATTTCACTTTTAATTTCAATATTTTCTTTGTCAACTCCATGATAATTGAGTGTTTTAATGTAAATTTCAGAAAACCTTCCCCGATGCTACGTGCCTGGTTTCTATTTTGTGAATATCCGATAATATAAAATTATGCAATGTCAACCCAAAGTCTAGTGGTATAAGAACATGCAATGAATATTAAAAGATTTCAGCCTTTTTAAAGGGGGGAATCTTTTTGTCGTTTAAATAAAATTAATTTGATGTTAACAAATCATAAATTGTCCTAAGAAGCTGTCATATTCGTTTTGGTTTTGCTTTTTCTTTGTTTCAAAGAGAATATATATTGTTAAAAATTTAACGTTCTTGATAAAAAGCATTTTTACCTTTGAATTTCAGTAACGGTACGTCAAATTACCACGCATACTTATAAAAAGCAAAAACTTACTTTTTGACTTAAGTTCATGTCGCAGAATATGTGGCATTTTTATATTATTAACTGTGTTAGTTGCTACAACGGGCTCACTGTTAGTATTTGGATACTAATGTGAAAATATGTTTTGCTTAATACTTTTCAAGAAAAAATAAAGAAAAACAATTTTCCATATATTCCAAAACTGATTTGTGACAATAAGATACAAATGAAAAAAGTCAAAAGTACTATTGACTGTACATGTGGGATAGTCTGCTCCTTCCACAATTAATTACTTATACATTTATTTCAACTAAGACCTTTAAGATATTTAGTGTTTAGTTATGTGTTAACTCATTATTTTTTGAAAGATACAGTTTAATAACTGCTGCTGTTTGTGCATATAAATTGAGTAGCACGCGTCAGCGCGTTATGATAATTTGTGTGCACACATCCCTGCAGTTATGAGACTGTATCTTTAAAAAAATAATGATTTAATGATTATATTTACAATTTTTTAAACTCCTTGCCTTGTCTGCAAGAGAAAATTCCTATCTTATCCTAAGGGTAAGTTCATATTAATGGAAGAGCCACTGTAACAGCCACAAGCGTGAACTTTGAATTTCGCTTGTGACGTTGTAGTTTACAATGGAATCTGCATTTTTTAGCGAACATGTGCCTAAAATATTTTGAAAAGTTAATACCATCAGCCAAATAAACCCTCACATGTCTAAACGATTAATTTAAGATGAAAGAAATTGAATATCTATACAGTTGTAGATCCAACCAATGACTATAAGACAGAGTTTATTGTAATATACAAATTAAGTTAAATTTAACAAGGTTGGCACCTGAAATAATAATAATGTCGATCATCCGAAAAACATTTTGATATAAAGTCGGGGACCTAAAATTTCATTTATTTGTGACCCATGTCATATGCCATTTTTTGGAAATATAGGGCTGAAATCAGAAATTATAATTTTCCTAAAATATTTGCTAAAATTTCATATGGAAATTGATAATTTTAAGAAATCAGACAAATATATAGTTTGAACTATTATTTAGCAATGATTTTAATATAGTATAAAGTTGAACACATGTAGTGACTATAAAAGTAAAATCTAGGTCAACGTTTAAAAGTTTTTGCTTTACTGGTTGCTTCAAAGGCCAGTACATAATAAACACAACCACAGATGTTGGATGTTTGAGTAATCCCATTATAACGTAAATACAAAAAAATATTGTAATGTCATCTTTCCAAAACTTTGCAAACATGTACAAATAGACATACATTTAATTTCTCATTTACAAGTACGGGTCATATCTAACAAAATTGAGATATAGCATGAAATAAGCTAATTTTAGGCCTAAATTTGAGTTAATTTTTTCTTAACTTCTATGAAATATTAGCTAAATATGGCAAAATATATCGATAAAAATATCAAAATATTGTTTAAATATATATTTCAGAACATCATGAAAATATCGTAATACACAAACTTTCAAAAAGTTTGGTCTGCGCTGAAAATTAGAAAGCTAAAGTAACAGTACTCTAAAACTAGTAAGCTATGAAAATTGTTCATTTCCTTATTTCAAGAAAGCTTTCCGCCACAAAACAAAGTGTAATTTTTTTAAAACAATTCTATTCAATAAAGTTCATTTGGCATTGTAAAATATAAATATACTACTAAAATAAATATGTGATGCAGAATTGTCAGACTAGAGTGACGCAAAATGGCTACCGAAAATCTAAGGAGCGAACCTCTTTGATATACAAAAGGAAAAAATATTGTGAAAAATCTTAAGAAAAAAATTCTGTGATATATTAGGATAATCAGGGGATAATCATGGAATATATCCCATCTTCTTTATCATGTGAGAATTTTTGCCTTATGTAGGATAATTTATTACTAGCTAGTACTTTGGATACAAAACATACTGATTGTGTTGCCTTTCTGATGCAAAAGAGTTGTGTTAAATGTAGAGATATTTTTTAAAGAAGGTTTATTGTTTATGTGCCCTGCCTGTTCTATAAAAGTTCGTTGGGTGTAAAAGTCGCCAAAAAGATGTATGTATGAGAAAAACAATAGTTCACTTGTTTGATCAACGTAAAAGAATATTTACTTAAGATATATACTAACGAGGTGAATAAAAATTGAACCACAGTGAATGGTATTTAGCAGGAACACGGGCAGGTTCCCAATTATTCTATTTTAATTACTATTACAACACTACTTTAAGTTGAAAAAGGATTAAAATAGCTTTGTGCCTCTTAAAAATGAGAACATTTTAAAGAAAACTAAAAATGTGTCTGCTGGGTCGCGTTTTCCCGTTTTTTCTTTGATTGAAAGGCAGGACACACCGGAATGTATGAGGTCCAAGACAGTCTGTTGAAAAAACTTTGGAAGAAAGGGAAACCATACACATTAGAGTCTGTATTTTCTTTTAGAATGTCCGTGCTTTTCTTCCAACGAGTAAATCCTCTCTCTTCTCGTGTGCCTACAATTAATTAACAAAGAACAATACTTTATTATGGGAGCAGATTAACATTACAATAAATACAAACCGTTAACGAAAGCATGTGTTTGAATATATTCATTTTTATTAAGACTTTTGTTCAGGTTGTTTCTTTTCTTCACGGTGCGAGAAGTCAAAGTCAGACAGTTATGAAACCCAAAATTACAAGAACAAAATTTTAAACACACAATTTATCTCTGAGAAGATTAAATATTGCAATGTTTTTATATTTCATCATTTAATGGAATATGGCTCAAACATAAATGTATACTTGTGGTAAATCAAAGACAGATTGGACTGAATTCCTTTTTTCCACAAAAAATTATTTCAACTTTTTTTAGTCAAATTTATGTTTATATATGTCAGTATATATTTGTATATGTCAGTCATTATAACTTTGCAGCGTTGTGGTAATTTTATATCATTAATTTTAATATTTCAGATTAATGTATGCCATACAAAGATACTATTTATTTTAAAAGAATGCATGAACGCATCAATATATAAAAAGCATATCACAAACACCACAAATACTTGTTCTTTGACGTCATATAATGTTAATGCTATAAAAATAATGTGTTTTTAGCTCACCTGAGCTGAAAGCTCAAGTGAGCTATTCTGATCACATTTTGTCCGTCGTCCGTCTGTCCGTCTGTCCGTCTGTAAACTTTTTACATTTTGAACTTCTTCTCTAAAACTGCTTATCCAATTTCAACCAAATTTGGCACAAAGCATCCTTATGGGAGGGCGAATATAAATTGCAAAAATTAAAGTCCGATCTGTATTCAAAGCGGAGAAAACCTTGAAAATGTAGAAAAAGGGGGGTGTATTTTTAAAAATCTTCTTCTCAAGAACTACCGAGGCAAATTCAACGTAGTTTAGCATAAATTATCCTTATGGGAAGGAAAATATAAATTGCAAAAATTAAGGGGTAATTTTGTTTCAAATCGAAGTTATTACGAAAATAATGATAAAGGAAAGGCGTATTTCAATCGGGCTCGGCATCCGGTAAAATGGGTAGGCAAGACTTGGCCTGGGCAAAACAAAAGATTGGCAGTTATTAATCTGCCAATCTCATTAAAATTTCAGGATATTTGATGGACTAGTATATTTGTATTTGCTGTAGATATTGCTGCAAAATAATGCGTATTTGGAATTGACGATTGCCGATCTGCCCCGGCATTTATTTTGCCACGGCCCGGGTTTGCATACCCATTTTACCAAGACTCGTATTCCATACTTCTAAAACGAGGTTCTTTGTTTAAAGCAGCCATGACATTATACGAAAAAGGGTCGATCTGACTATGATGAATTTGCTTGTTGTGCAACAGTTCGCGTATGAAGGGAAGTTTTGAAACATGAAAAATATATTGGTGCCGATTTTGTGATGTAAATTGAGGCTAAATAATTCAATGCGTTGACAGTTTTCACACATGACGTTGGTATAAGCTTGTTCTGATTTTCGTTTCGTTTTCATTATTTATGCTTTGTAACCTGGAAACTATCGTCTGTATTTCGTGATTTTTCGTATCAAATCAATCAGAGACTTCGGTAAATCAAACAGTTACGTTAACTGTTTACCTGCGCATATTAAGCAAAGTCTGATGCAGGGGTACTGAAATACAATTCATTCTATCGGTAATTCGGCATTATCTTTTGCGTAATGGTAGATTAATGCAATAGGTTTTGTTGAGATGCTCGGCATTTTCTCTAGTTTATTCAGTTTAAATAGAGTTTGATATCGCTTACGGAAATATGTAGGTATATCCATGTATATATATATGATTCATTTCGGAAATATAAATTGTGTTCTTTATTTGTTATACATGTAGTGCATGTTGTTTACAATTTCTATTTACTAACCATATTTGAGTGTTAAGCTTCGAATTATAAGCAAGATACAGAGATTTGCTCACAATTCTATGTTTGTACACAGATCTTAAAAGCTAAAGATTAAAAAAGTAAAAAAAATTGTCAATATTTATTACGAAAATTTTCAAAATCTGTTCTTCCAGAAACCCACTTATTGAATTGTAAACTAAACCTTTTTAGCTCACCTGAGGATGGGGCCACAATGGGGGGTCGAAGTTTAACATGAATATATAGAGTAACTCTTAAGAAATCTTCTTCTCAGAAACTAATCGGCCAGGAAAGCTGAAACTTGTGTGGAAGCATCTTCAGGTAGTGTAGATTCACAAATGTGAAAATCATGACCCCTGGGGGTAGGGTGGGGCCACAATGGAGGGTCGAAGTTTAACATATGAATATAAAAAGTAAATCTTTAAAAATCTTCTTCTCAGAAACTAATCGGCCAGGAAAGCTGACACTTGTGTGGATGCATCCTTAGGTAGTGAAGATTCAAATTTGTGAAAATCATGACCCCCGAGGGTAGGGAGGGGCCACAATAGGGGATCGACGTTTTACATAGGAATATATACAGTAAATCTTTAAAAATCTTCTTCTCAGAAACTTATCAGACAGGAAAGCTGACACTTGTGTGGATGCATCCTCAGGTAGTGTAAATTTTAAAGTTGTGAAAATCATGACCCCTGGGGGTAGGTTGGGGCCACAATGGGGGATCGAAGTTTAACATATGATTATATACAGTAAATTTTTAAAAATCTTCTTCTCAGAAACTAATTCGCCGGCAAAGCTGGAACTTGTGTGGAAGCATCCTCAGGTAGTGTAGATTCAAAGTTGTGAAAATCATGACCCCTGGGGGTAGGTTGGGGCCACAATGGGGGATCGAAGTTAAACATATGATTAAATACAGTAAATTTTTAAAAATCTTCTTCTCAGAAACTAATTAGCCAGGAAAGCTTAAACTTGTGTGGAAGCATACTCAGGTAGTGTAGATTCAAATTTGTGAAAATCATGACCCCTGGGGGTAGGTTTGGGCCACAATGGGAGGTCGATGTTTTACATAGAAATAAATAGAGTTATTCTTTAAAAATCTTCTTCTCAGAAACTAATCAGCCAGGAAAGCTGAAACTTGTGTGGAAGCATCCTCAGATAGTGTAGATTCAAAGTTGTGAAAATAATGATCCCCAGGGGTAGGGTGGGGCCACAATGGGAGGTCGATGTTTTACATAGGAATAATTAAGAAATGAACTCAATGTCTACCCAAGTTATACTCGTATAACCTGGGTTGGGGCAATTTACGCTTTATAATCCGCGAAGCGGATTATAAAAATGCGTAAATTGCTCCAACCCAGGTTATACGAGTATAACTTGGGTAGATATTGAGTTCATTCCTTATAATTTAATTTTCTGGAATTTGCTGTACAAATTGAGTCCGTTTTACTTTTAAAAATGATATAAATCTGTTCAAAATTCAAACGTAACGTCAAGTGAATTAGTACGTTGGTGCATTGTGACGTGTCTTGTGACGTGCAAACCAGGTTATACAAATTTAACTAAATTTTTCTATCCAATCAAATGCCGCGTTACAACCAGAATTAAATTATATAGAGTTATTCTTTAAAAATCTTCTTCTCAGAAACTAATCAGCCAGGAAAGCTGAAACTTGTGTGAAAGCATCCTCAGATAGTGTAGATTCAAAGTTGTGAAAATAATGATCCCCAGGGGTAGGGTGGGGCCACAATGGGGGGGGGTCAAAGTTTAACAAAGGAATATATAGGGTAAATCTTTAAAAATCTTCTCAGAAACTAATTTGCCAGATGATTCTTTATAATTGTTAAGATTTTGGCCCCAGGACAATTCTTTGGCCTCACGAGAAGGTTCAGAGTTTGATGTACGTTTATATCCCATATATAAACTATTGTTATGGATCTTTTTTAGATCTGCAATACTCAACATATGATATGACTATAAAATCATCCTGTTAGAAAAGGGACTAATGATTATAAACATAAGAATATCCAGGGGAAAATGGATTTTATTTATACAGGATTTACATGAATTATTGTACATTGTCCAGATAGTTTGTATTATGACTCCATTGAGCTGATTTTATCATACCTCTTGTTCCTCAGGTGAGCGATGTGGCCCATGGGCCTCTTGTTTTTCTTCTTTTGTAAAATGAGACAAAATAGAAAATTAATAGAAAATGGATACAGACATTTCAGACTACAATATCTTGTTTACTCTTATTTGCTTTTAAAAACTTACTTTTTTATTTCTATCTAGCTACTTTGTCTTTTTTAAACTGTGATATATTTGTTTAATATTAAGCAAAATTTTCACAATTTAAAAGTTTTAATTTATAGTAATATATTCTGACGAATATTCTTTTTAGTTAAAATAAATTGAAATTCCAACTAACTTAAATAAAAGATCATTCGTTTTGGAAAGTTAACATTTATCACTATAAACATTTTCAATATGATCAGTGGGTTTTTTTTTTATTTTATTCGTACTAAAATTCATCTAAAAAGGACAACTTAACTTTTAATAGATTATCACATGGAATATCAAAATAAAACAATAACGCATAGGCCTACGTGTATTACATGATATTTTCTTCTTATCTATTAAATTGCCTTTAAAGTCCAAAGAGGAAGAAGAGGAACTCAATTTAAGGATATGTGTGTTTTTTGGGGGGTTGAGACCGTTGTGGAGCGTCGGAGGTATTAAACTAACCGGACTCTGTGTTATCCAGAAAGCAGGCCGCCATCCCAGCAACAAACATGTGGGTGCCCAGTAAAACATTGATGATCTGGTCCAACAGTGTAATTCCTATTCCAGACGAAAGCCAGGAAAATCATAGCAAACATTTTTATAAGAGGAGTAGCCAATTACAAAAACGCAATTCTTAAGACAACGATGAATTAATTTATGTGTAATACATTGACGATTTCTTCAATTTATTATTCTGACGTCAACAACAGCAAATACGTAAGTAAGTAAGCACTTAATTAAAGGGACATGGCCACGATTTTGGTCAAAAATTATGTTTTCGATTTTAATGTTTACATTGCTTCAGTAAGGCGCTTTTAATAGGCAACCAAAATTTGAGTGTCATTTGTTGATTTATAAGCGAGTTACAAAGCTAACAATTCTTCACTATGTTAACAAAGCTTTTGTTTACATTTTGAATGTTGAAGTGAAAATTCCAGTTTTAGACCTCAAATGAATGTGTTAATCGTTAGTAACTATTTATGCTTAAGATGAATAAGAAGATAGACAAATAAGATTGAAAAAGATTTCTTACTGGTATATTGAACCTATGTAAACAAAAACAGGACACGAGCCTTGTTTACATGATGAAGAATTGTGAGCCATGTTTCTTGCTTAAAATTCATCGACTGGCACCCAATTTTCATTTGATCACTAGAAATGCATTCCTAAAGCATTGTAAATAATAAAAACAGAAAAATAAAATTTGACCAAAATCCTGACCATGCCCCTTTAATAACTTGAACAACATATTTCAAGAAGGTTTTACCTGTATTTATGCTTGAGATGTTAGCGTTTAGCCAGTTGGGCAGCGTTTGCCCAATGGAAATAGAAGTTCCAACTACAAAAATGTTTCTTGGCGATGACATGTCAACAAACTGGAGATTAGAAAGACCAACAGATAGCACCATGCCTGTATAAGATAAATAAACAAAAAATGTCTTCATAGCAACAACACCATAAAATTTAAAAGTTTTTTTTAGAACATATATCGTTACAAAAACAAGCATAGTGCATACAACAGGCGTCTTTTTTAATGTTTGATGTTACTTGATAGGAGGTGTGAAATTGCAGAGAATAGAATTGGCGATGGGTGATCTTTGAGACTGGGGCCAATTTAAATGAAGTCACAGTCGTTTGGCATTGTTACGGTCAAGCTCACACATTGATACAGCAACCGTCCTCATGTTTGACTAATACAATTCTCCCATATATGTAAGTAGTAGACGATTGATCAAAACAACCAACTTTGAATAAATCAGATATATATCTCATCAATTTGTTTAAGACATTGTGGAAGATTGTTAAAAGTAGGACAATTTAGAAGTTGCTTATTTCGTGGTTTAAGTACATGTATGTGAGAGAAAGTGATTTGTTTTGGAAAGGGGGGGGGTGGACAAGTCTGGGTTATGAAGTAGACAATAATGCAAGATGAATATGTGTGTTTGCCCAAACGGTCACAGCGTAACACATATTAAATGTCTATTCTTCTAAGCCATAAGTCTTACCTAAAGTCACGTGGAATAAACCTCCAAGCACAGGTTCAGGAATAGTTACAAATAGAGCTGCAACTTTCCCAATGCATCCCATTATCATAAAAATGCACCCAGCTACCAAGCTGACGGTTCTACTTGCAACCTGTTCAATGTACATACATGAAAGTGGCTCAATGAAAAATGATCCTCAATATGATCATTTAAACAATAAACATTGATGATATTAAGGTGACGCACCAGAAACAAAAACGTGTGCAATATATATGCACATGTCGTAGACATAGCTGTTGAAAAAAGTGGTGGCATCAGTGGAAGACTACAAGAGGTAAAGGGAAAGGGTTTTGGATAAGTACTTGTTCACGGGGATGCAATATCAAATATAGATAAAGAGAAAATAATAGAAGTAACAGAAACAAGTATTCCTTTTAAAGGAATGATCGGCAATAATGATATATAGAGAGCTAGAAGCAATCAACATGATCAGTTTGATGTAAAATACTTTAAAAAGTACTGTATTTTTAAAAAATATAGAATATTTTGAATCTGTACACCATACTTTCATCATTATAAACCGTCAACAAATTTAATTTTGAAATAAATTTGGGGAAAGTCGTTCGTAAACTCCTTGTCTAGTTTTATATTTTTAACTTAATAATTAAATGTTAAATATCTTCTTCTTCTTCTTCAGAATACTGAGTAGGGCTCTTCAAAGAGCATTAACACGTATACAAAGAAAGAGTTGTATTAAAATAATTTAATGCGACTTTAAAAAACATTGATTGCCATCATAACTTGCAATTGAGGTCGCATTATAACGTAACCTTGTTTCTTCCTAGCTACTATTATGCAACATCAATAGATCGAGGTCAGTTCATGGAGCATCTTCTTATGATCGAGGTCAGTTCATCGAGGTCAACTGTATTACTGAATGAATCTTTCGATCGAAATTCTCACGTGTGAGACAAAATGTGCATTCTTGACTTAACAGGTCGAACTGTATTTTATGTATGTTTGCATCTTTTAAGGTAAATGAATTGAAATAAAACTGAGTAAAATGTTATATAAAATCCTAAACCAAAGCTTCAAGTTTTCATAAAAAACTACTTATGCAAGCGGAATGTGTGCGCACGTGGAAGCATTTGCCGTATGCCTCATATGGACACAACAGTGATCGGCCGAAGGCAATCACAAAAAGTAGTAGCTTAGAAGAAATACTAGAGATAGTTGTTGAAACGGGCAATAGGAAGGTTAGCAATCTTTATATACCCGCGTAATACTAATAGCTCCAATATTTTCACTGTATGATGTCGTTCCGATGCCTTCTCCCCAAAGTCCACACAATAAACACCCCAGTCCCTCAACAGCAATGCCTTTAAAAATAATAAATAGCATACGCAATATTAATCAGACTATATAAAAACTATTAGACTTTGGGTGTATTTTGATGAATAAAGTATTACTTCTTTTAAAGAAGTTGAGGTAAAATGGAAAGTAAATCAAGTAGATAATCACCCCTGTTTATTGCATGTGATGGAGGCTTCCCTGCATCAGATTGCAATGCACATGCGTAGTAATCACCGATTGATTCCATTACTGATGCTATAACACCAGCTAGCATACCACAGGTTCCAGCAATGCTCACGGAGGGCCATCCAAACTGACCTTTATAATCGAAAAGGTAACATATCTTTAATAATCATAAACAAACAAAATCTGTTCCCCTTCTGCAGTTGTCAAGAGTTTGTAAGTTTTTACCAGCATTCCCTCTAAACGTCATGTTTCATGTGCATTACATGTCCCCTACAAGCCCATCCAATTTCCGACGGAATGTATACTATGTCCCAAGATAGCATCGATTCACATTTTGCCTAATTACAAACGATGTTCATTCAAAAGAACGAAAAGTTCCAAGATTTCTCATTTAAAACGCCCCTCAAGCGTATCAGGTCTCAATACACGACTAAAAATTGTGATGTCTGTGGGGATTTTGTATTGCAGCAAACCCAGATGTAAATTGTGATATTCCGAGTGAGTTCCGAATGGAGAAAAGATATAAGCATTCCCCTTTATAAAATCTCCGAAGGAAATTTTTTTTTTTGGTTCCTGTGATTTTTTTCAAATGAAAAATGATAAGTGTTAATAAAGATATCTTGGAAATTTTCACTTGTATCGATTTTGAATAAAATTCTTTCACAGGTGTTTATTTTAATTAAAATCGTCCAAATATGCTGCATAAATAACTTGGGACAGAGTATAGCTTTATCTCCTAAAAAGGTTTCTAGAAAATGAGGAAAGGATTATATTTGATTATAAACTAAAAACCCAATTAGAAAAGAAATGTCAAGTACAAACTAGTTTATTCGTTATCTGTTGATTAAACGTGATCTTTACATACTCAATAAAAACTTAAACTTCAAAGAGGCAGAAGATTGACAGACTGGGATAAAGACCATAGTTTTCTACCGAGTTCACCCATAAGGAACTTGTATAACTCTATACAACCAGAAAAGCTGATAAAAGGCTCACACAAAGTTCTCACTGCATAAAAAACATAATAATACAATGCTTACCTATGGGCAAATTGATACACCTGATTCTTTTTAAGGAATCATTTGTGAGCGAGTAATACCAATCAGACAATTACCTGGGTGTGGGAATCTAAACCAGCTGGTTTTCGTTAATACATCTGTCTTGATATCGGTTCTAGCGCCGTATCCCCAGCCGTTTGGATCATCTGTGAATACTCCAGTTACAGTCAACACGAAGCAGAGGAGCCAACTTAAACCAACCGATAACAATATCTGTGAACAAAATGCATCTGTCACAAATATACCAAAACTGAAATTGAATTTTAACGCAATTTGCCAAAAAGCAATTACACCATGTGATACATTTGATTTAAATTTTACGGTTCAGAATATTTTCACAAATACAAAAAAAAATTATTTGACAGTATTTGTTTAAACAACAGTCCTATTAAGTCTTCTTTTTATCTGATTAACGGATTTGAACTAAATTTTATAACGTTTCAACATTTATTTTTCCATACCGGAAACAGTTCGCAGATTTTCCATCTCTTGAGATATTGTGAGAAAGTAACCACAAAGGCAATGGTTCTGAAAATAAAATGAGGTAGTTTATGAAGAGAATAATTACAATCTCTTTGCCTTTATACAACTCCAATAATTGCACAATACTCAGATATCTTACGACTGTCATTATACAAGTGTGTAGATTTAGTTTGACGGTTATGTTGGCAGATGTAGCCTAATACTTTCTTTAGAAAAAACGGTATATATCCCCGTGTTATTTGGTTAAGATTGATATAAAGAGCAGAATTATTTTCATAAAATTGATACAGTTTTCTAAAAAAAAATGGGAAAGTAGGTGAATTAATTTTCACTTAATAAACCTTTCTTCTCGCATATTCAACGTAAAACACACCGGACTAAGAATTTCAACAATTACAGTTTACTTATAGAAGGTTTATTCATCACGTATTCAAGAAAAGTTATAGTGATAGGTTTTTTAATCTCTATCTTTCAATGATAATGAATTGAATTTTACTTCAACAATCAGTGAGGAAAGTCATTATTTAACGCTGATAAACTCATTCAACTTACGCAAAAGCTATATACCACTGCTTTTGTGCATATGACGTTATAATGGGGAAAAGAGAGAGCGATATGGATGACGTCACAACACTGATTGTGATCGGACCAATGAATCTTAGTAAAAATCCAACCAATCCTGTCACACCCAGAAACATTTGGAAAACGGAAGCCACCATTAGTGATCCGGACACCTTAAATCCAAATAAAAACGAATTTAGTTTTGTGTACATCGTAAAGATGGTAATAAAGGTACATAAAAAAATTATGAAGATCTTTCTTCTTTTCGCTTTTAAATAAAATTAATGATCACCGGAAGTAGATGATGAACAAGAGGCCCAGGGGCAACATCGCTCACCTGAGCAACAATTGCCTTAATTATGATCAAATTCGTCCACCATTGTGGCTCACCCTACCCCTGGACTATTATTTAAACAAACTTGAATTTATGCGATCTGGGGATACTTCCACTCAAATTTGGGCTTTCCTGGCTTAATAGTTTTGAGAAGAAGATTTTTATAGATTTTCTCTATCTGTAAAAATTTATCCCCAAATTGTGGCCTTGCCCTAGCCCCAGGGACCATGATTTGAACAAACCTGAATCTACATTATCTGAGGATGGTTACACGCCAATTTGTGCTTTCTTGGCCTAATAGTTTTTGAGAAGATTTCTGAAGATTTTCTCTATATATTCCTGTATAAAAATTTATCTCCCAATTGTGGCCCCACCCTACCCCCGGTGACCATAATTATGACAAACTTGAATCTACACTATCTGAGAATGCTTCCACTCAAATTTGAACTTTCCTGGCCTAATAGTTTTTGAGAAGAAGATTTTTAAAGATTTTCTCTATATATTCCTATGTTAAACTTGATCCCCCAATTTTGGCCCTACCCTATCATATTATGATTATAACACTTACCACAGAGAGTCGCCTTGTCCAAAGCAACCTGTGTTGCTGGCTTCCAACTTCCGGTAAGTTTATGGTGTCATTGCCTATCAACTCAGATCATTGAATTGCAAAATAAAAACATTGAAACTTAATGAAATATGTAGAACTGATATTTTGTTCAGCTCAGTGAAGGAGAAATGCTCTTCAGCCGTTCCCTTTAGGTGTTTTATTATCTACCTTTAATAAGGTGATTTTTTAACGTACTAGGGTTCGGCATCGATTTCTCCCTCTTTTAATCTGAACACAATTTTCCTTATTACATGCAAGTTATATTTTTCAGATAAACTCAAAGTTTTCTTGTAAAATATAATCCCTGCATAATCATCGTTCGATAAATTTAGAAAGAAACTACAATTTTGCAGCTGTTTTTGCCTTAATCCTAAATATTAATAATATGTAAATTTATAACAAAGCAAGGAATGAGCAGCAATGCATCACGTGCACACTGCCTAGACTGAAAAGATCTATTCCATCATAATCAATTAAAATCTATCATCTGGAAAGGTTTTCACTTTGTATTAATTAAGCTGTATATAAAGAAAAATAAAAATTTGATTTGTCAATTATTAACAAATTCTAATGCACGCATGTGTATCTAAGAATAGCGTGCATTTATGACAACGATGATAAGATAAATCATACCGCTTGTTTCTTCATTAAAAGGGCATCGCCATTCTGGTTGGGACATTAATGCAATACCAGGTATAAGGAAGGCAGCTGTTGCACCCTGTATGATCGGAAGCCTATACAACGATAAAAAATAGAATAAAAATGTGAAAAATTCGTTTAAAATTTACACACACGGCACATGCTAAGTTTGCAGAATAAATTAAAGTTCAACACTTGGGGACTGGGTCTTTACAGTTATTCACTAAGTACTCTGGGGCCGTTTCACAAAGATTTCCTAAGATGTTTCCTAAAATAGAACTAAAGATATGCCTGTTATATATCTTAGGAAGTTCCTAAGATTTCTCATAGCCGTTTCACAAAACTTTCTTAGCATAACGCAGTTGACTAAATCTTATCCTAAGATATATTGTAGGTCACTTTTAAATCATTTCGTTAATTTCGTCAAACTTTTATCGACCATGTAAATTCTTTTCAATATTGCGTTGGTTTAAACTTTTTAAGTAAACGTAAAGACACATTCCCTTATTCACCTAGAAGCAAATTAGAAAAAAAAAGCTAAAACGTATAAATAGAGTGCAAATAGTGTAGTGCCTATGTGCATGTACTGAAATTTTGTATAATATTTTACCTTTACGGGTAGATAAAAATTACGTAATTAAACCTTATATTCTTTGAAAACGGTATTTTTTGAATTTGAGAGATCGCAGTATCTTTCTTGTTTTTAGCTACATGTACATGTAATTCTTGACAGCATGAATCATTTGAAAATATTGGTCAAATGATCGAGAGCATTTTTTATCTAGTTGGTCCATTATAAAAAGTCCGTGTTAACATATACAGATATGCTTAATCCTAAATTAAAATACCCGTTGAGATATCCAAATATAATAATTCTACTATATCTTACGGTATATTTCAAAATGAAATACGATACTCACATGCAGTATGATTTAGAATGGAAAGATGTGGAACTTTTAAACTAAGTTTAATGTAACGCGTGATTTCTTGTAACGGTTGATATAAGAATATGGGTTTTTTTAACAAAAGGAAACATTGCAAATAATTGCATCTTTGCGTATAGAGGAAGCGAGGATAAAAGGCAACAATTTTTTTTAATGAAACAGCATTCCCAAGGATGATTTAGCATCGACATACCTAAACCAATTGCCGGTCACTCCTACCCCTGCCAACAAAAACTGAAATAAACAACCCCTCACCCCACCGCATAGAAAACACCTAAAATTTCTTTCGTAAAAGAACAGGGGCACGTATCACAAAAATTTCCTAAGATGTTTCCTACGATAGAACTTAAGATATGCTTAAGTTATATCTTAGGAAGTTCCTAAGATTAGTCATAGCTGTTTCACAAAACTTTCTTAGCGTATCGCAGTTGACTTATCTTAAGATACAATGTAAGACACTTTCATATATATCATATTGTTAATTCTAAATTAATATCGTTCATTTAAAATCTTTTCAATATGACACAATGTAAACTTTTTAAGTGAATGTAAAAATCCATTCCCTTACTACGCCTAGAAACAAGTAAAACGTGTAAATAGAGTGTAAATAGTGTAGTGTCTATGTACATGTACTGAAATTGTGTATGATATTTTTACATTCACATGCATACACGAGTAGATCAAAATTACTTAATAAATCCCTATAGTTTATATATTTCTTTAAATAAGAGTGAATGCATTGATTGTACTATTATTTATTTAGCTAAATATAAATATATTTCGTTATTTATCTTTAAATATTATTTGGACAGCGTAAATGGAAAACATTGGTCACTGCAATAATTTGTTATTTTTATAAATGTTCGAGTTTTTTTTTTTTTTGTCTAGTTAGTCCATTTTAAATAGCATGTGTTAACGTATACAGATATGCTTATTCCTAAATTTAAAAACGACCGTTGAGATATCCAAAGATGATTTTACTGTATCATACGGTATCTTCCAAATGGAACACAATAATCATATTCAGTGGCATGTAGGATTTGAAATAGACAGATGTGGAACTTTTAAACTTAGTTTAATGTAACGCTAGTTCTCTTGTAATAATTGATATAAAAATGGTGTGTTTTGTTTTGTTTTGCTGTTACAAAAAGAAAAAAATAGAAATTCGCAAAGAAATACAGTGGTTTCATCAATAATCGTTCAATTCCAATTTTCGTTGATACCGTTGTTAAGTTTATCCTTGAAATTAAATATTCATTGAACTGCAAATTCTACTAATATTTTGTATTGATAAGGTCATTGGCCACGAATTTACGTATCCTTGAAAGTGTGATTTTCACTTTATCCACGAAAATCGATACCCTTGAATATTAATGAGACCACAGTAGATCTCGGCTGATAGAAAAAATGAGGATATAAGGCAAGATTTTCATTATTATATAGAACATCATTCCTATGAAGGATTTAGCGTCGACATTCCTAAAACGCTTCCCAGTGATAGAAAAATGAGGATATAAGGCAAGATTTTCATTATTATATAGAACAGCATTCCTATGAAGGATTTTGCGTCGACATTCCCAAAACACTTCCCGGTCATTCCTACCCCTATCCGGAACAAAAAATCAATTAACACCCCCCTAAAAATACACACATACACAAAAAAGGCACATAAAATATCTCTGGTAAAAGAATGGCTTATTTCTTGGAGGGATAAGACAATTCATCCTGTCAATCTGTAACTGAGTATTTTTTTCATTATTTATTCCCGATTTTATCAAACTATTTAAGAGACTAGTGATTCTCGGGCGTGAATAATTAAATTAATGTCAGTACACTAGCTATAACTATATACCCGCTATCAATGTGCGCGTGCAATCAGATAATCTAAAAAAAATGTAAAAAAAATAGAAGTCTACACCAAAGAAATTAACTGATCATGAAGAAATACAAAATCGTATAGGTATATTTTGATAATTTCTAAGTTTTTAGTTTAGAGTAATGTATCTCGATCGCCGGAGCTTTAAAATGAATCGTCTAGTTAATTAATTTGGACCATAATCTCGCATTTTTAGGGCAAGTTATTAATTTAATGACTTTTAGTCATTTCTTAATTAGTAAAGATAACCTAGTATATCTTTTTGTAGCTGAAATCCTATCTGCAAAAATTAAGAATAAGGTAAATATTCAGGGGTTTAAACACAGAAATTCAGATAAAGAAATTGAAAATATACAACATACAGATGACATGACGCTGACCTTAAAAATATTGAATATTTGGCACATGCAATTAATACAAAAGAGGTCTCCGGTAAGCATGCTGGGTCAAATATTAATTTAAACAAAACGGAATGTATACTTTTGGGTACTTTAAAAGATCAATACGATACCGTAAGCGGAATTAATGTCTCAAAGCACGTAGTAAAATGCCTAGGCATATACCTAAGCTACGACAAAACAGAATGTTATACAACAAATTGAATGAAAGTCTATCATGACACAGAAAAACTATCTGAATCTAGGAAGAAAAGAAAATTAACACTTTCTGGTAAATGCTCTATAATAAATACTCTAGCAGTCCCTAAATTAATATACTTATCCACAATACTAGAATTACCGGAAGAAAACTATATCAAAAATATAAATAGATTAATATTTAACTTTCTATGGAACAACCATGATAGAATACAGAGAAATACTGGGGTAGGGGATATAAAAGACGGAGGAATAGGTTTAATAGATATTGAATCAAAATTAAAAGCTTAAGGATTTTAGTTTCCCATTTATATTGAAAAGATGTTTTGTAAGTAAAATTCCACTTTTTATCCAACTTTTAAAACAAACAGTTTTGCCCTTGTAAGCAAAAGGGTTATTAGACCAAATAGGTTGCTTCAAAAATCATTCTGTTGTTTTAAATTCAGGCCTCGTTTTGCAAATATTGAAACACGAAAAAACTTCCTTGTAGAATTGGGGCAATTTTTGAACAATATCGAATTTTTTAATAGATATTTCTGATGTTATTGAGATAAAACGAATGTCTATGTTTAATTCTTTGAAATAACTGTTTACAAAGTCGTTTATGGCATGTTTTGTTTATAATAATCTTGGTACCCATGCTGCTTTTAAGGTGATTTTGCAACTGTTAAACAGAACAAATTTTAAAGTAATTGGCTTTGTGAATATACCATACTTCAAAAAGTATTTAGGAAATATGAAAAGAACTTTGATTTTTCAAAAACAGACTACATTCATATAGAGATTGATAATTGATTCAATAAAACAGAACACCAATTTTTTTTTATTCCATACTAAAAAATAAGAAATTTCAAATCTCATGTTCACAGTAAAAACAAGATATCTGTGAGCCAATGCTCACTAGTGATACCCCCGCTCTGATGTGTATATGCAAAATAAGCAAAGTCGACATTTAACAGAAAGCTGGCATCCGATTGGTACAGAAATATATCCCACAATATGGCATGCCTAAACAAATAGTGTGTTAAAATTTCAAGCATCTGCGATAAATAGTTGCTGAGAAATCTTTGAGGAAAATTTGTTTGAAAATTTTGGCTAAAATAAACAAAGTACTCATTTAACACGAAGTTGACGTCCGATTGGTACAAAAATATATCCCACGGTAGGCATGCCTTAACAAACACTGTGTAAAAATTTCAAGCATCTGCGATAAATAGCTGCTGAGAAATCTTTGACGAAAATTTCTTTGAAAATTTTGGCTAAAAATAAACAAAGTCGTCATTTAACAGGAAGTTGACGTCCGATTGATACAAAAATATATCCCACAATTTAGCATGCCTATACAAATAGTGTGTTAAAATTTCAAGCATCTGCGATAAATAGTTGCTGAGAAATCTTTGAGGAAAATTTGTTTGAAAATTTTGGCTAAAAATAAACAAAGTCGTCATTTAACAGGAAGTTGCCGCCCGATTCGTACAAAAAAATATCCCACGATATGGCATGCCTATACACATGTTTTGTAAAAATTTCAAGCATCTGCGATAAATAGTTGCTGAGAAATCTTTGACGAAATTTTGTTTGAAAATTTTGGTTAAAAAATAAGCAAAGTCGTCATTTAACAGGAAGTTGACGTCCGATTGATACAAAAATATATTCCACAATATGGCATGCCAAAACAAATAGTGTGTTAAAATTTGGCATGCCTTAACAAACACTATGTAAAAATTTCAAGCATCTGCGATATAAACCGTATAACGGGTATTTTTTACGTGCTGCTAATTTTTACTAATTTTTAAGAGTTTTATAAATCCTACAAAATTAAACGCGTAAATTTTCACAGAATTAAAAAAACGCCGCACGTAAATTTTCTACATCGTACGTATGAGAGTAATGTACATGACCTTCAGCTCAGTCCCTGACGGCTGTACATGTAGGTATATTTGAGCGTTTTTGGTCACGTGGTGATAACAGTTCAGATCTTTCTATTCAGTCTTGAGTAGTTTTTAAAATTACGTATAATGCCACGTTATTAGCTAGATGTCTTTTTTTGGTTGGGAGAGAAAGAAAAAGAGAAAAAAATTGAAATGGAGTTGTGTTTCTTTTTTTCCCGGTAAATCGAACTGAGACGAGCACATGGTGTACAGCAATGATGATACCCAGATAAATAGGAATAAGTAAAGTGTATATCACATATAAAGAAAGGTAAATGTATAAACACAATCATAAATATAAGGAATCGTTAACAGAAAAACGATTTTCTGATTTGTATGTGTGTTAACTGTAACAACGTCATGGTAAAATTCTTCCCCCTTTTACCACAGATGATTTTAATTTTTACGGACATGTCCAATTCGTTAAAAAATTACGCGTAAAAATTCAAATCACCCTATTTTATGACAAATTCGTAAAAAATCACGGCAGTAAAAATTACCCGTCAAACGATAGTTGCTGAGATAAATGCGACAGAAATTTTTGTTTCGGACGGACAGACAGACGGACAGACAGACACTCAAGTGTAAAACAGTATACCCCCTCTCCTTCGGAGCGGGGGTATAATTAAGTAACGAGTTCCAAATTAGCTCAAAGTCAGAATGGGAACATATCTATTTCAATGAAATAAAATCAATGGAAGATAAAAAAAAATATAGCAGAATTTAATTACAAACTTCTTAATAACATTTTATGTAATAACTTATATCTAAGCAAATGGAACAGTCAAGTAAATAAAAAATGTAAACTGTGTCAAAATGACACAGAGAAGACAGAAAAGACAGAGAAGACATTTAATTTTTGATTGTATAAATGTTCGTTCTTCAGCTTATTTGGTGGAGGAATAGGACAAATCATCCAGTCATTGTGCAATTGAGTTTTATTTAGTCTTTATTCCTTTTTTTATCAAACAATCTAAGATATCAGTGATTCTCGGGCATGACCAATTACTTTATCATCAGTGCACTAGCTATAACAATACCCGATTCTGCGCATGCGACCAGATAATCTTTAAAAAATGTTTAAATTAAAAGTCTACACAAAAGAAATAAATGGAAGATTTATATGTTTATTTTAATAGTTCTAAAGTTTTCAGTTAAGAAGTAAAAGTGAACAAGTCCTAATGGTTCGTTTTTTCTTGTATTTTTGTTTAACTTTACTGTGCATGTAATTCATTTCATTATAAAATAAACTGTCGCCATGTGAAGTTTATTCCTAAGACATCAATTTACCTGTCATAAAGTTAAAACATAACTTAAGAATTTCATAAGATAAGACTGGAATAGTGAAACGGGTAAGTAATGAACTAAGGAAAAAGTTCTTTCCAAAGATATAACTTAGTCCTTGGTATGCTTTATGAAACAGGCCCCAGGTACATGTACTTTTAAAGTGAGAAATTTCGCCTTCGCTTATTTCTTTGACAAAGATCCCCCTTTTCAACGACAGTGATTAATAACTATATATCTGTATTAAAATTTTACAAGTTTATGGGCGGATTCACAGCAAACACAGTTACTGTATCTAAAACGCAGGTATAATCCTCGCCGTCATAAAACATCCTCACTCAATGACACCCAAACTCATTTTCTCCTCTCTACCGTTCATGTCCCCTCGGTACTGCCATACCAGTCACCTCCCACTCCTCAGGCTACAATGGAATCACCATTGTTAGAGGAGGGGGGGGGCAAAGCCGGTGCCTTCATCGGTTATCCTTGCCCACGAATTTACATCACCACGAACCTACACACAATCATTTGTTTAATATTAAAATTTTATTAAATCTATCCTGATTAAACTACCAACGAAATTACGTCCCCACGAACCAGGGAAATTTACGCTACCCAAGAACATCCACCCTCACGAATATAAATGATTCCAAAGTTAACTACTCACTTTCATCTCTCAGTGTCCTGCTCTGCACACCTAGAACCTATTATGATACTTTTGAAAAGCAGAGATACAATGTCTGCATCGCGCCTCTGCAACCTTTATCAAACCTTTCATGCCACCACTTTCACTCTACATGCATTTTTTTAAAAAAATCCTTGGGGACGGCTTTGTGACATTTGCATACACGTATACAACGAATGCAATGAAGCCTATTAACTGACTGCGAAACATAATGACCACGAACAAATGGATTATTAAGAAGAGATATAGTCAAGGCTATACAGTCACATTTTGTTTTGCTTCTTGTCATTAAACAGCTTGAGTAGGCTATATTTGAATGATTGTTAAAAACTTACCCCACCTTATACATGTACCTATAACAGACTGGGCGATCGTAGCCATCCCAACCGTGAATAGAGCGGTCTGTATGAGTTCTGATATAATATAGTATATTCGGCAAGGAAAGAGAGCAATTGACATGCTGACAAGGATAGGAACAAAGGGAACAAAGGTAAGATTGTCATCGGAGAACATGTAGAGGTGGAATAGGGTTTAACTCGAATTGAACTAAAGTTTCCATCAAATATATCATGAAGTTGCAATGGTTTAGCTAGTAAGGTTCGTGTTTCATGCGTTCCATGTTTTTACAATGTTTTACAAGTTACGAGAACAAGTAGATTTTCGTATAGATAAAGTTTTGAAAGGAAGAAATGAATACATTTTCAGTACATGCATATCTCATGAGAAGGAGACATATTTACTTCGTTCACCGTGCCAATGACGCTAGGATTGTTTTATGTCTTAATTACACATAGTTAACCGTTTCATATCGCTCTGCATTAATCATAATGGGGATGTTAATGCTTCGAGTATCATCTAATAAAGACGCATCTAATTTAAAACATGAAAAACTGACAGATTGAAAAATTCAAAAAAAATGCAAACTGTTTTCCGTCGTGTTATCTATGCCGGGGTTTCCCCCACTCATACGCAGTGGCGTTAAACAAAATTGCTCACATTAATATTCATCAGACGTATAGCAAGATTTAAAGACAAATAACTTGAAAAAGACAGATCATGGAGTCGGTAAACGTCTAATTATAAGAAGCATTATGTCAATATTAACTCAAATTTATGTCAAATATATAACTCAACATACGCGCGGCCGTATATACTTTAACATATAAATATAAAGGAGAAGAATCTTCTTCTCGAGAACTACAATGATACAGATTGTGAGATTACTATGCAAGGATCCTTAAATAGTGAAGATTCTAATTGTAAAAGCCGTGACCTCTAGAAAAACACTAGGGCCTATAGTGGGGTTAAAAATGTAACATAGAAGTATAAATATGTAAGAGAAATGTTTAAAAATCTTCTTTTCAAGAGGTACACATACGGAGGTACAGTTTCGGAGATTACTATACAAGCATCCTAAAATTGCGAAGATTCTGAATTGTGAAAGCCTTGACCCCCAGTACTAATACTTGGGCCTCAGAAGGGGTTCAAAGATTAACAAAGAAATATATAGTGAAAATATTAGAACATTTTCTTTTAAGTACTATTATAGTTACAGTACCCGCAACGTTATTTTTTACAATCCTATCCTATCGTATCGTGTTTCAATCCTATCGTATCGTGCGTGTATACTGTACTATCGTGCGTTAATTCTATCCTATCGTGCGTGTATACTGTTCTATCGTGCGTTAATCCTATCAGGTTTATCGTTTAATTTCAACAATTCTTCCGTTTATCCTATCGTGTTCATCGTTTCTGCCTTTTCATAAGCAAGTAAATTTATTACTAAGTTGCAACTCGTTCGGTGCGCCGTTTGCGAATATTTATCGAACAAGAATTGTAAAATCCTATCCAACATTCCGTCAGGATACTAATTTTTAAATTTTTTAGATCAAAATTAACCAAAATTATATATAAATCATAACTATTAACATTGAAAATGAACAAACGAAGTTCTTAGGAACAAGGTAACATATTTACCTGTACATCGAATAGATTAAATCGTACGCAGAGTGTATACCTGCGTAAACATTAACTTTCATGCAATATAATTTTGTTGCATCATATTTTACAGAAACAAAATTATTAATGATATAATTTATATTTAATTAAAACCCGAGTTGTATTTTGAACCCGTAATTTTCCGTGTGATATTTGATTTCAGGCTAAAATGTTCTCGGCAATCAGCTAGGGTGTGTGGTAATGAAAACAATGTTAACAAATCGTACGCGGAATGTGTATCTGCGTAAATATCTATTTAACTTGTCTGTAATAATTCGTTTTTAATGCATCATTTTCTTATACAGAAGGAAATGTACTTATGATAGATTTTATATTTACTTTATACAAGAGTTGGATTTATATAATTAAACCCGCTATTTTCTGAGTGATTTAATCTCGGGCTGATATATTGGCGGCGATCGGCTAGGGTGTTCGGTAATGAAAACAATTTTAACAATACAGAAAATTTATTGATCATTAAAGCTCATAATTTTAGTTGAAAAAAAATGAACTGGTCATTTTTATACATTCTATAAATGATGCAGCGATGATTAACAACTCGGGAATTGTTACTGATTAAAAAAGAAATTCCACGTAAATCTTTATTTGTACGTATTCTCTCTCAAATTCAGCCATTATCAGTTTGTTCGTAAATATCGTTTAAAGCGATCATACGTTTATCATGAACATCGTTTATCCTTTCCTATCGTGTATCAATCCTATCATATCGTGCGTGTATACTGTTCTATCGTGCGTTAATTCTATCCTTTCGTGCGTGTATACTGTTCTATCGTGCGTTAATGCTATCCTATCGTGCGTGAATCCTATCCTATCGTTTATCTTGTAAAAAATAACGTTGCGGGTACTGTACAATTTGTCAAATAACTATGCAAGGACCCTATTACAGTAAAAATTTTACTTTTGTTCAGCCGTGACCACCATTTAGAACCTTGGCCCAAAGAGGTATCTAGGGCCATGAATTTCACAATTTCGGTTGAGGGCTTCATGGACATCATAACTATGCAACCAGAGTTTTCCTCACATGTGTAGGAGAAGAGAGGAAGATTTTTGAAAATTTGGCTTTTTTTTGCATATTTGGCCCCACATGTGGCGCCCCGGGGGTGGTAGAGTTATTGGTTGCACAATTTTGATTCCTCTTACCATAGAGATGCCTCACACTAAAAATGGTAACAATCAGCCTTGTAGTTTTTAAGAAGTTAAAAATGTAAAAATGTTTACGCACGACGACGGACGAACACGGATAGCAATAGGTCACCTGAGTTTACTCGAGGCATAGTTTCTGTGTACAGATTTTAAAAAAAAAAAGGGTTTAAAAGAAAAGATCCATGTTTCATATCGAATTTCTTTTTTCAATTAATATAGGTTACTGTGTCACTTATTGCAATTATTAATGAATACTATTGAGTTTAAAGAATCAATAATATATATCTTTTAAGAAAGTGTTTATGAATGCGACTGGGTATTTTTCTACGAACATTATTTATAAACAAGTGCAATTCCAAACAGTTTCATTTATTTTGATAAATATACAGTCACATTTACAAAAATTAGAATCGAAATTAAAAGAAATTGAATAATGTATCCATGCCAGAAACAACTATTTCGTTGTTTATTTAGAGACATATTTGCACATGCATTTACATGCTCAAGTATCTTTGTCTTTGAGTAAACATCAACCACTTTTTAATGAATAGTCCATATATGTTATTATTGACAGAAATGACGTTGTTGAGCAAGCTTGGTTGCATAGATATGAGAAATTATGATTATGTTAAAGAATGTATCGATGATTAAGAATTCAGTCGAACTATTGCTGAACGTATAAGTAATACCGACATTTTCTTCAAATAGATGAGATGATAATTATGGTCGGGGCGTGATCAAATCTATCACAAATCCTTTGGGATTTAACTGACTTTGTTAACGCTCCAACTAAACTTATAACCCAATAATGAACAAAGAATCAATCTTTCTTCCTTGATTAAAACATGACCATGTATCTATTACTTTAGATATTTATCGTCCGATTGTGTTGCCTCTTTGATACAAAAGAGTCATTTAGAGGTTTAAAAAAACCCCAAAAAAAGTGTTCTAATTTGTGCGAGTCAGCTTTTATAAGGTTAGTTTGGTGTAAAAATCTCTAATAAAATTGTATGGTTGTAAAAACAACAATAACGCTTCTTCTTTGATCGATGTCAAAGAATATTTATTGATGATGTTTACTAACAGATGAATACAAATTAAGCCACAATGAATTATATTCAGCAGTAATAAGGGCGGATTTCAAACTTGTTCAAACCAGTTATTACTCTATTTTAAGTTATAAAGTATTTACAATTGTAACTAGCTTTGTATTTCTTAAAAAAAAATAACAATATTAAAGGTATTCCATCCATAACTGAGACGAATTTAACAAATTTGATTTGTATGAACTATGTTGAATATCTATTTTTAAACAATTATGAGTCCGACATAAACCAAAGTCTGGAATATGTATGCAGTCGATGAAATAAACTTTTTGTATTTGGAACTTTTTTAAGAGATGTCTGTCCCTTGTAAAAATTTATAAAAAAATTCAGCTATCAAAAATATGTATGGTAAATAATGAACTGTTTTAGCAATGTCAAAGAAAAGGAAAGCTTTCGCTTTTTACCAAGAGATTTTTGAGAAAAAAAATTATTTGTACTATAAAGATATATTTAAAAATGCATTTTTCCCATAGACTTCAATGTTAACTTCAAATTGGGATAAATTTGTTAATATTCAAAATTTAAGAAAAAATTAAATATGAACATTTATTATTAAAAATTTATTAGAGACTAAATATGTTAGTAATGGATGGACTACATTAAAGAAAACTAAAAATGTGTCTGCTGTATCGCGTTTTCCCGTTTTTTCTTTGATTGAAAGGCAGGACACACCGGAATGTATGAGGTCCAAGACAATCTGTTGAGAAAACGTTGGAAGAAAGGAAAATCATACACATTAGAGTCTGTATTTTCCATTAGAATGTCCGTGCTTTTCTTCCAGCGTGTAAACCCTCTCTCTTCTCGTGTGCCTATAATTAATTAACAAAGAACAATACTTTATTATCGGAGCAGATATACACTACAATAAGAACAAACCGTTAACAATAGCATGTTAGAGATATATGTGTATGGATATATTCATTTTCTTTTCAGCTTTGTTCAGATTGTTTCTACAGGGTGCGAGGTGTCGGTGTCGGAAAGTAATGAAGTACAAAATTACAAGAACAAAAATTTTAAACACACAAATTACCTATCAGAGGTATAGATATTGCAATGTTTTGATTTTTCATCATTTTATGAACTATGGCTTAAAGAAATATACATGTAGATTTTTGGTGAAGCAAAGAAAATTTTGGACTTTTTTTTACCATTAAAAATATTTCTTCACTTTTTTAGTCAAAGTTATGTTTGTATATGTCAGACATTAAAACTTTGCAGCTTTGTGATAACTTTATAACATTAATTTTATAATTTCAGATAACTGTATGCCATACGAAGCAACAATTCATTTTAAAAGAATATATGAACGCATCAATATATATATTAAGCACATCACAATTAACACACATATTTATTCTTTGACCTCATATAATCTAAATACTATAAAAACAATGTGGTTTTTTTTTCCTTCTTTTGTAAAATGAGACAAAATGGACTGCGTTAAGAAAATTTATCAGAAAATTCAGACTGTAATTTATCACTCTAATTAGCTTCTAAGAACATATTATTTATTTCTATTCAGCCACATTCCTTTCCAAACTTTGATATAAACATTTTTTCAATATTAAGCAATATTTTTACAATTTAGAACATTTCATTTATAGTCATGTATTTTGAAGAATACTCTTTTTTTTATATAAGAAAAATTGAAATTCCAACTAACTCAAATAAAAGATCATTCGTTCTGGAATGTGAAAAATATCACAGTTGACTATAAACATTTTCAATATGATCAGTGGGTTTTTTTTCTTTATTTTATACGTACTAAAGGTCATCTAAAGAGGACACCTTAGCTTCTAATAGATTATCACATATCAAAATAGAACAATACTGCATACATGTGTAACATTATGTTTTCTTCACATCCATTAAATTGCCTTTAAACACCAAAGACGAAGAGAAGATGAATTTAAGGATAAGTGAATTTTTCAGGGTTGAGGCCGTAGTAAGGAGTCGGAGGTATAAAACTGACCGGGCACTGTGTTATCCAGAAAGCAGGCCACAATCCCAGCAACAAACATATGGGTGCCCAGTAAAACGTTGATGATCTGATCCAACAGTGTAATTCCTATACCAGACGAAAGCCAGAAAAATCTTAGCAAACATTTTTTAAGAGGAGTAGCCAATTACAAAAACGCAATTCCATAGACAACGATGAATTAATTCATGTGTCCTACATTGATGATATCTTCAATTTCTCATTCTGACGTCAACATCAATTAAAACATGTAAGTAAGCACTTAATAAATTAAAAAGCCTTTATCAAGAAGGTTTTACCTGTATTTATGCTGGAGATGTTAGCGTTCAGCCAGTTGGGCAGCGTTTGCCCAATGGAAATAGAAGTCCCTACTACAAAAATGTTTCTTGGCGAGGACATGTCAACAAACTGGAGATTAGAAAGACCAACAGATAGCACCATACCTGTATAAGATCAATGAACAAAAAATGTCTTCATAGCAACAACACGAAAACATTTAACAAAGTTTTTTTAGAACATATATCATTACAAAAACAAGCATAGTGCATACAGCAGACGTCTTTTTCAATGTTTGATGTTACTTGATAGAAAGTGTGAAATTGCAGAGAATAGAATTGGCGATGGGTGATCTTTGAGACTGGGGGCAATTTAAATGAAGTCAAATAATCGAGATAACGCAAACTTAACAAAGCCGTTTGGCATTGTTACAGTCATGCTCACACATTGATACAGCAACCGTCCTCATGTTTTACTAATACAATTCTCCCATATATGTAAATAGTAGACGAATGATCAAAACAACCAACTGAATAAATCAAATATATATCTCATCAATTTTTTTAAGACATTGTGGAAGTTTGTTAAAAGTAGCACAATTTGGAAGTTGCTTATTTCGTGGTTTGAGTACATGTATGTGAGAGAAAGTGATTTTATTTTTTGGAAAGGGGGGTGGACAAGTCTGGGTTATGAAGTAGACAATGATGCAAGATGAATATGTGTGTTTGCCCAAACGGTCACAGCGTAACACATATTAAATGTCTATTCTTCTAAGCCATAAGTCTTACCTAAAGTCACGTGGAATAACCCTCCAAGCACAGGTTCAGGAATAGTTACAAATAGAGCTGCAACTTTCCCAATACATCCCATTATCATAAAAATGCACCCAGCTACCAAGCTGACGGCTCTACTTGCAACCTGTTCAATGTACATACATGAAAGTGGCTCAATGAAAAATGATCCTCAATATGATTCATTAAAACAAAAAACATTGATGATATTAAGGTGAAGCACCAGAAACAAAAACGTGTGCAATATATATGCACATGTCGTAGACATAGCTGTTGAAAAAAGTGGTGGCATCAGTGGAAGACTACAAGAGGTAAAGGGAAAGGGTTTTGGATAAGTACTTGTTCACGGGGATGCAAAATCAAATATAGATAAAGAGAAAATAATAGAAGTAACAGAAACAAGTATTCCTTTTAAAGGAATGATCGGCAATAATGATCTATAGATAGCTAGAAGCAATCAACATGATCAGTTTGATGTCAAGTACTTTAAAAAGTACTGTATTTTTACAAAATATAGAATATTTTGAATCTGTACACCATACTTTCATCATTATAAACCGTCAACAAATTTAATTTTGAACTAAATTTGGGGAAAGCCGTTCGTAAACTCTTTGTCTAGTTTTATATTTTTAACTTAATTATTAAATGTTAAATATCTTCTTCTTCTTCTTCAGAATACTGAGTAGGGCTCTTCAAAGAGCATTAACACGTATACAAAGAAAGAGTTGTATTAAAATAATTTAATGCGACTGAAAAAACATTGAATGCCATCATAACTTGCAATTGAGGTCACATTATAACGTAACCTTGTTTCTTCCTAGCTACTATTATGCAACATCAATAGATCGAGGTCAGTTCATGGAGCATCGTCTTATGATCGAGGTCAGTTCATCGAGGTCAACTGCATTACTGAATGAATCTTTCGATCGAAATTCTTACGTGTGAGACAAAATATGCATTCTTGAATTAACAGGGCGAACTGTATTTTATGTATGTTTGCATCTCTTAAGGTAAATAAATTGAAATAAAACTGAGTAAAATGTTATATAAGTCCTAAACCAAGGCTTTAAGTTTTTATAAAAAATAAAACTACTCATGCAAGCGGAATGTGTGCGCACGTGGAAGCATTTGCCGTATGCCTCATATGGACACAACAGTGATCGGCCGAAGCCGATCACAAAAAGTAGCTTAGAAGAAATAAAAGAGAAGAAATACTAGAGATAGTTGTTGAAACGGGCAATAGGAAGGTTAGCAATCTTTATATACCCGCGTAATACTAATAGCTCCAATATTTTCACTGTATGATGTCGTTCCGATGCCTGCTCCCCATAGTCCACATAATAAACAACCCAGTCCCTCAACAGCAATGCCTTTAAAAAAAATAAATAGCGTACGCAATATAAATCAGACTACATAAAAACTATTAGACTTTGGGTGTATTTTGATGAATAAAGTTTACTTCTTTTAAAGAAGTTGATGTAAAATGGAAAGTAAATCAAGTAGATAATCACCCCTGTTTATTGCATGTGATGGAGGCTTCCCTGCATCAGATTGCAATGCGCATGCGTAGTAATCACCGATTGATTCCATTACTGATGCTATAACACCAGCTAGCATACCACAGGTTCCAGCAATGCTCACGGAGGGCCACCCAAACTGACCTTTATAATCGAAAAGGTAACATATCTTTAATAATCATAAACAAACTAAAGCCGTTCCCTTTCTGCAGTTGTCAAGAGTTGGTGAGTTTTTACAAGCATTCCCTCTAAACGCCATGTTTCATGTGCATTACATGTCCCCTACAAGCGCATCCAATTTCCGACGGAATGTATACTATGTCCCAAGATAGCATCGATTCACATTTTGCCGAATTACTCGATATCTATAAAAACTTCAGGGTTCAAACTATGTTCATTCAAAAGAACGAAAAGTTCCAAGATTTCTCAGTTAAAACGCCCCTCAAGCGTATCAGGTCTCAATACACGACTAAAAATTGTGATGTCTGTGGGGATTTTGTATTGCAGCAAACCCAGATGTAAATTGTGATATTCCGAGTGATTTCCGAATGGAGAAAAGATATAGGCGTTCCCCTTTATAAAATCTCCGAAGGAAATCTTTTTTTTTTTTTTTGGTTCCTGTGATTTTTTTCAAATGAAAAATGATAAGTGTTAATAAAGATATCTTGGAAATTTTCACACTTGTATCGATTTTGAATAAAATTCTTTCACAAGTGTTTATTTAAGTTAAAATCGTCCAAATGTGCTGCATAAATAACTTGGGACAGACTATAGTTTTATCTCCTAAAAAGGTTTCTAGAAAATGAGGGAAGGATTATATTTGTATATAAACTAAAACCCAATTAGAAAAGACATATCAAGTAAAAACTAGTTTATTCGTTATCTGTTTAATAAACGTGATCTGCACATACTCAATCAAAGTACTGATAGTACTGAAAAGCGCTAACCCAGCTTCTGTTTGTATACTAGTATAAAAAATACATGTGTATAACATTTCAGCTTCTGTATACGCAATATATTTCCTCATCACTGCGTGGCAGCCCCTGCAATGACGTATGTAAGCCTCGTACAATAAATTCACAATAGCCCGTACTAACTCATGCAGTTATGTGCACAAACTCCTGAAACTGGTTCCCTAACCAGTTTAAATGATGTAAACGTCTGCTCATAGGGGTGGTTATTCGTTGCACCGGAAGTAGAATTCTAACGACAATAAAGGGCTGAGCTATGCTTAGCGCTTTAATAAAAAGCTAAACTTCAAAGAGGCAGAAGATTGACAGACTGGGATAAAGACTATAGTTTTCTACCAAGTTCACCCATAAGGAACTTGTATAACTCTATACAACCAGAAAAGCTGATAAAAGGCTCACACAAAGTTCTCACTGCATAAAAAAACATAATAATACAATGCTTACCTATGGGCAAATTGATACACCTGATTCTTTTTATGGAATCATTTGTGAGCGAGTAATACCAATCAGACAATTACCTGGGTGTGGGAATCTAAACCAGCTGGTTTTCGTTAATACATCTGTCTTGATATCGGTTCTAGCGCCGTATCCCCAGCCGTTTGGATCATCTGTGAATACTCCAGTTACAGTCAACACAAAGCAGAGGAGCCAACTCAAACCAACCGATAACAATATCTGTGAACAAAATGCATCTGTCACAAATACACCAAAACTGAAATTGAATTTTAACGCAATTTGCCAAAAAGCAATTACACCATCTGATACATTTGATTTAAATTTTGTGGTTCAGAATATTTTCACAAATACAAACAAATTTATTTGACAGTATTTGTTTAAACAAAAGTCCTATTAGGTCTTCTTTTTATCTGAGTAATGGATTTGAACTAAATTTTATAACGTTTCAACATTTATTTTTCCATACCGGAAACAGTTCGCAGATTTTCCATCTCTTGAGATATTGTGAGAAAGTAACCACAAGAGCAATGGTTCTGAAAATAAAATGAGGTAGTTTATGAGGAGAATAATTACAATCTCTTTGCCTTTATACAACTCCAATAATTGCACAATACTCAGATATCTTACGACTGTCATTATACAAGTGTGTAGATTTAGTTTGACGGTTATGTTGGCAGATGTAGCATAATACTTTCTTTAGACAAAAACGGTATATATCCCCGTGTTATTTGGTTAAGATTGATATAAAGAGCAGAATTATTTTCAAAAAATTATACAGTTTTCTGAAAAAAATGGGAAAGTAGGTGAATTAATTTTCACTTAATAAACCTTTTTTTCGCATATTCAACGACGTAAATTACACCGGACTATGGATTTAAACAATTACAGTGTACTTATAGAAGGTTTATTCATCACGTATTCAAGAAGAGTTATAGTGATATGATTTTTAACCTCTATCTTTCAATGATAATAAATTGAATTTTACTTCAACAATCAATGATTGCTAATGAAGTCATTATTTAACGCTGATAAACTCATTTAACTTACGCAAAAGCTATATACCACTGCTTTTGTGCATATGAAGTTATAATGGGGAAAAGAGAGAGCGATATGGATGACGTCACAACACTGATTGTGATCGGACCAATGAATCGAAGTAAAAATCCAACTAATCCTGTCACACCCAGAAACATTTGGAAAACGGAAGCCACCATTAGTGATCCGGACACCTTAAATCCAAATAAAAACGAATTTAGTTTTGTGTATATCGTAAAGATGGTAATAAAGGTACATAAAAAAAATATGAAGATCTTTCTTCTTTTCGCTTTTAAATAAAATTAATGATCACCGGAAGAAGATGATGAACAAGAGGCCCAGGGGCCACATCGCTCACCTGAGCAACAATTGCCTTAATTATGATCAAATTCGTCCACCATTGTGGCTCACCCTACCCCTGGACTATTATTTAATCAAACTTGAATTTATACGATCTGGGGATGCTTCCACTCAAATTTGGGCTTTCCTGGCTTAATAGTTTTGAGAAGAAGATTTTTAAAGATTTTCTCTATCTGTAAAAATTTATCCCCAAATTGTGGCCTTGCCCTAGCCCCAGGGACCATGATTTGAACAAACCTGAATCTACATTATCTGAGGATGGTTACACGCCAATTTGTGCTTTCTTGGCCTAATAGTTTTTAAGGAGATTTCTGAAGATTTTCTCTATATATTCCTGTATAAAAATTTATCTCCCAATTGTGGCCCCACCCTACCCCCGGGGACCATGATTATGACAAATTTGAATCTACACTATCTGAGAATGCTTCCACTCAAATTTGAACTTTCCTGGCCTAATAGATTTTGAGAAGAAGATTTTTAAAGATTTTCTCTATATATTCCTATGTTAAACTTGATCCCCCAATTTTGGCCCTACCCTACCCCTGGGGACTATGATTTAGACAAACTTAAATCTTCACTACCCGAGGATGCTTCTATTTTAATTTGAGCTTTTCTGGCCTGATTTTTTTTTAGAAGATTTTTAAAGATTGTCTCTATATTTTCCTATGTAAAACTTGATCCCCCTTTTGTGGCCCCTCCCTACCCCCGAGGACCATGATTTGAACAAACTTGAATCTACACTACCTGAGGATGACTCCACACAAGTTTAAGCTTTTCAGGCCCAATAGTTTTTCAGAAGAAGATTTTTGAAAAATACCAGCAAATTTTCAATAATTCTCAATTATCTCCCCTATAAAGAGGGCGTGGCCCTTCATTTGAACAAACTTGAATTCCCTTTAGTGGTGCTTTTGCCAAATTTGGTTGAAATCTGCCCAGCGGTTCTTGAGAAGAAGATGAAAATGTGAAAAGTTTACAACGACGACGACAACGATGAAAACGACTTCAATGACGCCAACGACGACAACGACAGACAACGGAAAAAATGTGATCAGAAAAACTCACTTGAGCCTTTGGCTCAGGTGAGCTAAAAAGCACAATAACAAACCGTCAATCATCTCCATAAAACGAAATACAAATTCAAAGGAGAGCAACACGGACCTCCTTAAAGATAGAGGTGGTATAAGGTGCCTAGGAGGAGTGAGCATCCTCTGCTGATCTAATAATATGATTATAACACTTACCACAGAGAGTCGCCTTGTCCAAAGCAACCTGTGTTGCTGGCTTCCAACTTCCGGTAAGTTTATGGTGTCATTGCCTATCAACTCAGATCATTGAATTGCAAAATAAAGATATTGAAACTTAATGATATATGTAGAACTGATATTTTGTTCAGTTCAGTGAAGGAGAAATGCTCTTCAGCTGTTCCCTTTAGGTGTTTTATCATCTACCTTTAATAAAGTGATTTTTTACGTACTAGGGTTCGGCATCGATTTCTCCCTCTTTTAATCTGAACACAATTTTCCTTTTTATTTTTTTATTTTTTTTTTGGGGGGGGGGGGTGTTTCTTTTTTTTTTTTGGCTGGGTCACCCCCCCCCCTCCCCAAGATTTTGAATCATCATAACAAGCTTCGAATGTGCTGAATTACATGCTAGTTATATTTTTCAGATAAACTCAAAGCTTTCTCGTAAAATATAATCCCTGCATAATCATCGTTCCATAAATTTAGAAAGAATCTACAATTTTTCAGCTGTTTTTGCCTTAATCCTAAATATTAATAATATGTTAATTTATAACAAAACAAGGAATGAGCAGCAATGCATCACGTGCACACTGCCTAGACTGAATAGAACTATTCCATCATAATCAATTATATACTATCATCTGGAAATGTTTTCACTTTGTATTAATTAAGCTGTATATAAAGAAAAAATAAAAAATTGATTTGTCAATTATTGACAAATTTTAATGTACGCATGTGTATCTAAGAATAGCGTGCATTTATGACAACGATGATAAGATAAATCATACCGCTTGTTTCTTCATTAAAAGGGCATCGCCATTCTGGTTGGGACATTAATGCAATAACAGGTATAAGGAAGGCAGCTGTTGCACCCTGTATGATCGGAAGCCTATACAACGATAAAAACACTGTGCCGGATAAATATGCCAGTGCCAAGGTGGCATTTTTGCACCCGCTTTAGCTGCATATATATATATATATATATATATATATATATATATATATATATATATATATATATATATATATATATATATATATATATAAGAGTGAATGCATTGATCGTACTATTATTTATTTAGCTAAATATAAATATATTTCGTTATTTATTTTTAAATATTATTTGGATGTCCAGCGTAAATGGAAAACATTGGTCACTGCAATAGATTGTTATTTTCATAAATGTTCGAGTGTTTTTTTTTTTGTCTAGTAAGTCCATTTTAAACAGCATGTGTTAACGTATACAGATATGCTTATTCCTTAATTTAAAAACGACCGTTGAGATATCCAAATTTGATGATTTTACTGTATCATACGGTATCTTCCAAATGGAACACAATAATCATATTCAGTGGCATGTAGGATTTGAAATGGACAGATGTGGAACTTTTGAACTTAGTTTAATGTAACGCTAGTTGTCTTTTAATAATTGATATATAAATGGTGTGTTTTGTTTTGTTTGGCTGTTACAAAAAGAAAAAAATAGAAATTCGCAAATAAATACAGTGGTTTCATCAATATTCGTTGAATACCAATTTTCGTTGATTCCGTTCTTAAGTTTATCCTTGAAATTAAATATTCATTGAACTGCAATTTTTACTAATATTTTGTATTGATAAGGTCATTGGCCACGAATTTACGTATCCTTGAAACTGTGATGTTCACTTTATCCACGAAAATCGATACCCTTGAATATTAATGAAACCACAGTAGATTTCGGCTGATAGAAAAAATGGGGATATAAGGCAAGATTTTCATTATTATATAGAACAGCATTCCTATGAAGGATTTAGCGTCGACATTCCTAAAACACTTCCCAGTCATTCCTACCCCTATCCAGAACAATAAAATCAATTAACACCCCCGTAAAAATACACACATACATAAAAAGGCACATAAAATTTCTCTGGTAACAGAAAGACTTATTTCTTGGAGAGATAAGACAATTCATCCTGTCAATCTGTAACTGAGTATTTTTTAAGTATTTATTCCCGATTTTATCAAACTATTTAAGAGATCAGTGATTCGCGGGCGTGAATAATTTAATTAATGTCAGTACACTAGCTATAACAATATACCCGGTATCAATCTGCGCGTGCGATCAGATAATTTAAAAAAAAATGTAAAAAATAGAATGTCTACACCAAAGAAATTAACTGATCATGAAGAAATACGTATAGGTATATTTTGATAATATCTTAGTTTTCAGTTTCGAGTTATGTATCTCGATCGTCGGAGCTTTAAAATGAATCGTCTAGTTAATTAATTTGGACCATAATCTCGCATTTTTAGGGCAAGTCATTAATTTAATGACTTTTAGTCATTTCTTAATTAGTAAAGATAATCTATATCTTTTTGTATCTGAAATCCTATATGCAAAAATTAAGAATAACGTAAATATACAGGGGTTTAAACACAGAAATTCAGATAAAGAAATTAAAAATATACAACATACAGATGACATGACGCTGACACATAAAAATATTGAATCTTTGGCACATGCAATTAATACAATAGAGGTCTCCGGTAAGCATGCTGGGTCAAAAATTAATTTAAACAAAACGGAATGTTTACTTTTGGGTACTTTAAAAGATCAATACGATACCGTAAGCGGAATTACTGTCTCAAAGCACGTAGTAAAATGCCTAGGCAAATACCTAACCTACGACAAAAAAGAATGTTATACAAAAAATTGAATGAAAGTCTATCATGACATAGAAAAACCATTTGAATCTTGGAAGAAAAGAAAATTAACACTTTTTGGTAAATGCTAGAATAACCGGAAGAAAACTATATCAAAAATATAAATAGATTAATATTTAACTTTCTATGGAACAACCATGATAGAATACAGAGAAATACTGTGCTAGGGGATATAAAAGACGGAGGAATAGGTTTAATAGATATTGAATCAAAATTAAAAGCTTTAAAAGCAGCATGAGTAACAAAATTATTATAAACAAAACATGCCATAAACGACTTTGTAAACAGTTTTTTCAAAGAATTAAACATAGACATTCGTTTTATCTCAATAACATCAGAAATATTTATTAAAAAAATCGATATTGTTCAAAAATTGCCCCAATTCTATATGGAAGTTTTTTCGTGTTTCAATATTTGCAAAACGAGGCCTGAATTTAAAACAACAGAATCATTTTTGAAGCAACCTATTTGGTCTAATAGCTCTTTTGCTTACAAGGGCAAAACTGTTTGTTTTAAAAGTTGGATAAAAAGTGGAGTTTTATTTACAAAGCACCTTTTCAATATAAATGGGAAACTAAAATCCTTAGGTGATTTTGCAACTGTTATACAGAACAAATTTTAAAGTAATTGGCTTTGTGAATATACCATACTTCAAAAAGTATTTAGGAAATATGAAAAGAACTTTGCTTTTTCAAAAACAGACTACATTCATAAAGAGATTGATAAATTGATTCCAGAAAAACAGAACACCTTTTTTTTTATTCCATACTAAAAAATAAGAAATTTCAAATCTCATGTTCACAGTAAAAACAAGATATCTGTGAGCCAATGCTCACTAGTGATACCCCCGCTCTGATGTGTACATGTATATGCAAAATAAGCAAAGTCGACATTTAACAGAAAGCTGGCATCCGATTGGTACAGAAATATTTCCCACAATATGGCATGCCTAAACAAATAGCGTGTTAAAATTTCAAGCATCTGCGATGAATAGCTGCTGAGAAATCTTTGAGGAAAATTTGTTTGAAAATTTTGGCTAAAATAAACAAAGTACTCATTTTACAGGAAGTTGACGTCCGATTGGTACAAAAATATATCCCACGGTAGGCATGCCTTAACAAACACTGTGTAAAAATTTCAAGCATCTGCGATAAATAGCTGCTGAGAAATCTTTGACGAAAATTTGTTTGAAAATTTTGGCTAAAAATAAACAAAGTCGTCATTTAACAGGAAGTTGACGTCCGATTGATAGAAAAATATATCCCACAATATGGCATGCCTATACAAATAGTGTGTTAAAATTTCAAGCATCTGCGATAAATAGTTGCTGAGATAAATGCGACAGAAATTTTTGTTTCGGACGGACAGACAGACGGACGGACAGACAGACGGACGGACAGATACTCAAGGGTAAAACAGTATACCTCCTCTCCTTCGGAGCGGGGGTATAATTAAGTAACGAGTTCCAAATTAGCTCAAAGTCAGAATGGGAACGTATCTATTTCAATAAAATAAAATCAATGGAAGATAAAAGAAAAATAGCAGAATTTAATTACAAACTTCTAAATAACATTTTATGTAATAACTTATATCTAAGCAAATGGAACAGTCAAGTAAATAAAAAAATGTAACTGTGTCAAAATGACACAGAGAAGACAGAAAAGACAGAGAAGACATTTAATTTTTTATTGTAAAAATGTTTATTCTTCAGCTTATTTGGTGGAGGAATAGGACAAATCATCCAGTCATTCAGTAATTGAGTTTTATTTAGTCTTTATTCCTATTTTTATCAAACTATCTAAGATATCAGTGATTCTCGGGCATGACTAATTACTTTATCATCAGTGCACTAGCTATAACAATACCCGATACCCATCTGCGCATGCGACCAGATAATCTTTTAAAAATGTTAAAATTAAAAGTCTACACAAAAGAAATGAATGGAAGAAATATATGTTTATTTTGAAAGTTCTAAAGTTTTCAGTTAAGAAGTAAAAGTGAACAAGTCCTAATGGTTCGTTTTTTCTTGTATTTTTGTTTAACTTTAATGTGCATGTAATTCATTTCATTATAAAATAAACAGTGGCCATGTTAAGTTTGTTCCTAAGACATCGATTTACCTGTCTTAAAGTTAAAACATAACTTAAGAATTTCATAAGATAAGACTCGAATAGTGAAACGGGAAAGTAATGATCTTTCCTAAGATATAATTTAGTCCTAGGCATGCTTTCTGAAACGGGTCCCAGGTGAGAAATTTCGCCTTCGCTTATTTCTTTGACAATGATCCTCCATTTCAACGACAGTGATTAATAACTATATATCTGTATTAAAATTTTACAAGTTTATGGACGGATTCACAGCAAACATAGTTACTGTATCTAAAACGCAGATATAATCCTCGCCGACATAAAACATCCTCACTCAATGACACCCAAACTCATTTTCTCCTCTCTACCGTACATGTCCCCTCGGTACTGCCATACCAGTCACCCCCCACTCCCCAGGCTACAATGGAATCAGCATTGTTAGAGGGGGGGGGGGGCAAAGCCCGTGCCTTCATCGGTTATCCTTGCCCACGAATTTACATCACCACGAACCTACACACAATCATTTGTTTAATATTAAAATTGTATTAAATCTATCCTGATTCCACTACCAACGAAATTACGTCCCCACGAACGAGGGAAATTTACGCTACCCACGAACATCCACCCTCACGAATATAAATGATTCCACAGTCAACTACTCACTTTCATCTCTCAGTGTCCTGCACACCTAGAACCTATTATGATACTTTTGAAAAGCAGGGATACAATGTCTGCATCGCGCCTCTGCAACCTTTATCGAACCCTTCATACCACCACTTTTACTCTACATGCATTTTTTTAAAAAATCCTTCGGGACGGCTTTGTAACATTTCCATACACGTATACAACGAATGCAATGAAGCCTATTAACTGACTGCGAAACATAATGACCACGAACAAATGGAATAATTAAGGAAAGATATAGTCAAGGCTATGCAGTCACATTTTGTTTTGCTTCTTGTCATTAAACAGCTTGAGTAGGCTATATTTGAATGATTGTTTAAAAACTTAACCCACCTTATACCTATAACAGACTGGACGATCGTAGCCATCCCCACCGTGAATAGGGCGGTCTGTATGAGTTCTGAGAGACCCACAGTGTCCCCTCCCATACACAGGCTCTTGTGAATGATGACCGGAAGCGCAATGATACCGCCAATCGACGTAAAGGATTGCTGAAAATAAACTTGAAAAGCAATTGTCAACTAATTGATGTAAAAGTTTGCAAAAATTTAATTAAATTAAATTGAAAAAAAAATAATAAATAATTCAGATTATTGACCTAAAATATGTTTATGCGACTAATGTGTATTTAATTTCTCTAATTTGATTAATTCAAAGCAACGTTTCTGATGCAAGATTGAATTGTTTAGATTGATTTCAGTATTTAAAACATGGTACTTACTATAGACTTTGGAAAAAAAGGCATAACTTCACAGATTCTATAATCTTTATCCAAAACATTGTATTTAAACTGATATATACACAGTGTACATGTTACAAGCGCAAATATATATAGTAAATATTATGTATTAGAAAAGGTATGCTGAAACAAAATTTAGTTGCAAGGAATATAAACATAGTTCTTACTTGGAAGCCAAGTATGATGCACAAGTACCACGGGGGCACATCAGTAATCCTATATAACAGCTTTCTTGATTGGCTCTCTTCGATAACTTCTAACGAATTGTCTTGTTGCACAGACCCATCTTTGCCACTTACTTGTACGTGTATGTTCTTGTCTTGATGATCAGATTGCATATCATCAATTGCGGAAAGAAATCTACAAAAACATCTAGAATTGTAGAAATGTCGATCCTACATATTGACACAATAACCGTTACATATGGTGTTCCGATGGGGCCACTTCGACCTTCGCACTTTCGCATTAATATGTACGGCGAATATGCCTGAGTGCGAAGTTACGAAGGCGAAATTGCGAAGGTGCGAAGGCGAAGGAGCGAAAGTGCAAAGATGCGACGGCGAAGCGCGAAGATGCGAAGGCGAAAGTGCATAGGTGCAAAGGCGAAGGAGCGATACGAATATTGCTTCTTCGCCTTCGCAACTTCGAACTTTAGCCTTCGCAACTTCGCACTTTGAAAAATGTCAGAAACTTTACTGGAAAAATATCTTTTAGGATAGCATAGATATGATTTAACGATCTTTTTAAAAAACACATCTCAAGTTGATTTGGAAAGCTTTAACGTTTCATCAAATGTAACTTTACCTTATCCATACAAAACGCACGATGACGTGTACTTGTGCCCTTTTGCCGTGATTAGGTTTGGCCTGTTTTGTTGGACATTTTGCACAGATTTACAATGTAAACCCAAATGTAGATATACACAAGATGATAATGTACACATATTGAACCATTGAAATCCGACTGTAATTGGATTCGTTCATTAATATAATTACTGTGTAAATTTTAAATTCAGGTAGGGTCTTCATAGAATTTGTAAACCTCGTACACAAATAAATAGTCATCAACACCCATGGTAGTTTTAGAATATGACATATTTACTTAGTGCATACATGTATTTCCGTTTATGTTTGCACTTCGAATCTCTAACGATCAATTTTCAATGGAAAAAATATACTTTTTGTTATGAAACGATATATTTGAAGCTTGGCCAAGAAATTCATTAGGGCGGGCCTGTCCTTAAAGAAAAATAACATGATAAGTTTAGATAACAAAATTTGCAAAAAACTTTTTAAAAAATATGAAAAAATAGTATTATATAGTATAGATAGTATTTTAGTTGTTTTTGTGTACGTGTTACACTTTATTGAATAGTTCAGTTGATTTCACCACCGTAGAAACGCACTTTGAAAAGATTACGCGCTTTGAAAAAAAATTAAAAATAACTGTTTCTATTAAGAAAGAGGATTTTCTATTCGTGTCCTCTTTTTTTCAGTGCAAAATGAAAAATGAACACAATGCAAAAACAGAAATGAACATGAATTTTATTCATTTTGGTCGTTGAACACAACATAAATTGGTGAACCCACCATCTTTTTTACACAAAAGCACATTTTACAGTATCTTTAAACCTTCATATTCCACAATGACAGTCATAATATTGGTGATTCCACCAATTTCATTCATCGATTGTTTCACTTACGAAAAAACTTGGTGGGTCCACCAATAATAAGATAAAGGCGATTCTGTTATTTAAAACAGCATCAAATATATCAAATACACAGGACCCTGGTGATTCCACCAATTTTATTCATCGACTATCTCAATTTCAAATAAACTTGGTGGGTCCACCAATAATAAGATATTGGCAATTCTATTATTTTGAAATGCATAAAATATCTAATTCACACTGGAAACTAGAACCCTGGTGGTTCTCCCAAAAATCAATTGTGAATTTGTATACAGTTTTGTATTTCATTCAAAGAATTGGTGAACCCACCAACAAAGCAATGATAGAACATTTGACAAAAACAAAAACTTTCGAATGCCTAAAAATACGCAATTTTGCAAACATTGTTTGGTGATTCCACCAATAGTCAAAGAGGTAAAATTTTCTAATATGTCAATAATATGTCAATATATAAATACTACACTGAACAAATTTTAGGAACTTGTCCAAATCGAAAAATGTTGTCGCTATTTCAATACTTGGTGGATCCACCAATATAAAATTGTGCGAAATGTGAAATGAAACTAGAGTTCCAAATTGGTGGACTCACCAAGAATTTTTAAAAGATTAAAAGCTGTTAATAAATCGCTGTGTTAAATAGAGCAGGTTTGGCAACCAAAAAAGATGAAAATTTTAGCTTCTTTACAAGACAAGAAAGTTGGTGAATCCACCAGAAAGATCACATTAACATATTTTTAGTTTTCGCTGATGCAGACTAGTGGAATGAATTTACCTTGTTGGACTCACCATAAACAAGCATATTTCACTTTAGATTTACATACTTGGTGGATCTACGATGACTTATTAACCAACATAGATTACATAGCTGGTGCATGCACAAAAAAAAATGAAATCCATCAAAAACACTTTGTTTATCACTGTCAAATAAAAATATAGATTTGTCGGAGTCTGCTCTTTCTGTTGGTCAAAATACGTTTTCCTTTTTAACGGGATTATCAATGACAGAAAAGAATTATATTATAAAAGATAAAAGCAAAAATTATCATCACTAGGTGCATTTTATAAGGATTTCCACCGATGGTAGGTGTTGTAAATAAACTAGTCACCGTCACTACTCATCATTTCAATAATTCGTTGATTATTATCCCTTAGAAAATCACCGATACTACTCTCTGGTCATGTTTTAAAGAGTTCTCGAATCATCGACATACGCATAGTGTGTCTTTCCTCCTCAGGCTTCCAGGTCGAGGTGGTGTCACAGGGATTTTATGTGTAAACCAACACAGCGATCTGTAAAAAAGTACAAAACTAATTACTTTCCTGGATAATTATGAAAATGGAAAGAAATTTTCAACTTTCTTTTTGATATGATAAACTTTCACAAAGATGATTTGACTTGATTTTGTCAGCTCAAGTACAGAAAAAATGAAAGAAAATATAATCACATAGAGTCAATGTAGAGGTCATGCGTTGAAGTTTAAAATAATCAACAAAATGTTGATATCACGAACAAAATTGCATAAAGAAAACTAGGTACTCAGTTTCAGTTTCGTATATAAATAATGACAATAAATAATAATCAATATGTAATCAATAAATGTTTTAAAAAGTTCTAGTATCTCATGATTGTAAATAATATTTCCTAATTTGTTTGCTGGAAAGATAGTTTTACATATGTATTGTTTCATGAAGATGGCTTTAGAATACATATTTTAACTAAACAGCCCCTTCAATTATCCAGGGGCCGGAGAGCAATTGTACCGGATTAAATGAAAATAAAAATGGTATAATGCTTCATATTTCATTTAATTTGCATTACTTCTCGTATCAACATATCTAAGAACAGAATTCGGCTCTTCCTTAGCACATTGCATTGTATTAAACCATGACCAGGCGTCTCAGTCCGTACCCGTTTCACCCGAGTTTTATACGAAATGCGAGAAAGAATTACGTAATAATGGCAGCTACCGAGTGCCTCTTGGACACACGAAAAAGCTTTCATTCGATACATACAAATATTCCGTTTGCCTCGTGGTTATTTTAACGTCAACAGACCTTGCAACCGACAAGGCAACTCGTCATCTAACGCCTGGCTATTCTACTTGGCGATGTCACTTATTCAAACAAAAAGATATTGCAACTTATCACTGCACAGTTCTCTACCTAATGTTACATTGTAATCAAATTATACATATTATACCACAGTGATACTCTTTTTCTGCGTACATGTACTTCTTCTGTATCTTATATTCAGTTTATTGAATATTAGACAACAAAGCTTAAGCTTTCAGTATTCATTCTTACACTTTAATAGAAAAACAAACAACCATATATGTATATTGGTGAAAATATCTGGCATTTAAGTCCAAAAATCTTTTTATAACATAGTATGCAGTGTTTTGGGGTAGGAAATTGTTAATTTTCTATATTTACAACCACCAAGTATGATTACCTCAAATTTTAACAGAAAGGATGACTGCACTTAAGGACATGCGATATTTGCGAGAAAATAGACTTTTAAACAAGAAGTTTCTTTCAATTGCAGAAATGGTCAACATCTAAACTGCAACTTTACGTAATTGCGTTAGATAAAAGTATGTGTTAACAAGTACGAATCTGTTTTTATAGGCGGGGGTCATCACGATTTCTTGAATATCCATACGATAATGAGGACCCCCACTTTTACACTGACTTCATACAAAATCAGCGCATGTTTGTCTATTGTTTTACGTTTAACAGTAGTTGTATATTTGCAACATCAAAGTTATGTCAAAGGGAGATTAATAAACAAACATGCGCTCATGGTTTAAATGAGAAAAAACTGCTTCTTCTTACTTCCGCTTTCCCCGTTGTAACCAAGGGTTGATGCATGTTGTATATTATATAATCATTACGTGATTTTTCACCTCAGGTAACTTTGTGAATACAAAATTATATCACATGGCATGTAAGATAGCATGTTGTGTGCTTACGAGGACAATATTTTCAAGAACGTTAAGTTGTCAAGCATTGACTTAAAGGGACTTGGACACGATTTAAGCTCAAATTTCACAAAATTTATTTTGTCATATTTAATGTCTAAAATAATCAGTATGGGTGTTTTTAATACTTTGTCAAAACTTGAAAGTCCAATATCGAGTTACAAGCGAGTTACAGAGGTGAAAATGTTTTGTAAACAAAGCTTGAGCCTTGTTATTGTTTACATATGTGTTATAATGATATGTTTCAATCTAATGTTACTTGTTGTTGTTGGTAAAATTATTGATGAGCCAATTGAGCCAGTTTATCTTGTTTCCACAAGTTATTTTGTCAAAGAAATTGTAATTTCTTTACTTTACATTATTTGTAAGCAAATATAAGAGTCGAGCTTTGTTTACATAACAACGATTTCTTTCCTCTGTCTCTCGCTTGTAACATGACTTCTAACATTAAAATCTGGGTAAATCGTTCAAAATACACAACAAAACTTATTATGTATACAAATCAAAAATAAAATTTTCATCTGAAATTGTGTTTAAGTCCTTTTAAAATCTTCTGTACTTACATAGGCGTGGTCTAATTGTTGAAACCATATTAAGTAGTATACTTGTACCATAAAGAATAGATCACATAAATTTTATACATGGCATTGTTATTCATGCTAGTCTAATTTTAGTACCATTCTGATAATGTCAGCTCCACCTCTTAAGGATATTAATATCAATCGTATGTTTGATCAAGGGCAGATAAGCAAAAAATCTTCTTTTTTCGAAAGTTGTAAGGATAAAAACATAAAAAGAGCTTAATGTATCACAGTCATGTTGGAAATTGACTAGACTCTTCAAAAATTTTAACAAAAGTGGAACTAGGTTAAGAAAAAAACGCAACAGAAGCGACCAAAAAGGGCCCAAAACCCGGCGCCAAGTGCAGTCGTCCTTTATGAAATATATAGCCATGTAGACACTTACATAACTGAAATCTACCCAACCCTCTTAATTACTTACTGTATGTTAATTTTAAATCTGTTAAAGAAAGTGGGCGCTTAAGATATCAGTTCGGCGGGAATCTGGGCGCACACGGTGAATGAAAATTCCATCGATCAATTGTAATTTAAATAGTTTTTAATTACTTTTGACAATCATTTGATCAATTTGTTAAAAGAATGATGTTTATACAAACAGAAACGAGGGTATGCTTACTTTGATGATTCATACAGGTGATATGAAAGTAGCGAAAACTGCAGAAAAATTTACTAAACCCGATAACGCGAATTCTGGCCACACCCTGCGATAAGAAACCCTACCCTGTGGTTGTTGAATTCATAATTTTGGACTTTATAGTCTTTCTTAAAATTCATTCAGGTTCAGTAGAGATAAAGAAGAAGAGTTTCAACAATTTTTACGTGTATATTAACACTGCATGACCATATTGGCCTACTGACTGCATCAGGTGACAAAACAAAATCATATTTGCGCGTATGTTAATTTTAAATCTGTTAAAGAAAGTGGGCGCTTAAGATGTCAGTTCGGCGGGAATCTGGGCGCACACGGTGAATGAAAATTCCATCGATCAATTTTGCACATTTTCCGAATTAAACGGTTATTTGGTTTTTGTTGGACGTGAAATGGGTAGAAAAATGTTTGTAATGCAAAGGTTTTCTCATAATATGGGTCTACATGTTAATATAGCAACACGATTCAATTCATGCAAAATCCTATACTTATTTATTGTTGTCTTTACATGATTTTGTCGTGTCTGGGTCTTCTCTTTTAGTAATGATAGTTATAGTTGTTTACGTGCTGAAAAGTTGCAATTCACGTGCATGGCTTAATAGCTAAAGCTAATTTTTGAACTCAATAATCTTACTTTCACAAAGTCTGTGGATATGATTAGTACCATCGATAACTCTAGACAAGTTTTTGCTTTAAAAGCCTCGTAATATCTCTAAAAACCGTTAACCGACCTCTGAAAAAAGTAAACTGAATTCGCGTGCAGATCAAGAGTCGTCATTTATACGTGTGAACAAACTACAATACTTCACTTACATATAAGTTATTTTGGCTAAGGGAACATAGTGGTTAAAATATAATGATTTAGTTTGATTGATCATTCCTGTATTCCTTTGTATTTCCCCATCATTTTCCTGATTATTTTTGTTTCAAAGTATAGTGAATGAGAAAATATTTTTTAGGCATATTATATTTAAATTTCACTGCACTGAAACTATAGAAAAAAATTGCTATGTATACTTACACTAGTGATTAACTATTCTTTTTCTACGAAAGCCGAGAAGGATCATTCGAGATTCGAGATTCAAAATACGAGATTCGAAATACGAGATTCGAGATTCGAAATTCGAGATTCAATATCTAAATTAACCAATCAAATCATGGATCTGAAACCTGTATCCTAACAACATCAAACTGTTCTAAATAAAGAACATTCGTACATGCTCTTTCCTACAAATAAATGTCTTAATAGCTCTTCATAAATGCTATGTTCACTTCTCCTTACCTAACTAAATAATTATGTGTATTTACTTTTACACAGAATATCTAAGTAAACTAGTAATAATGCAGTGTGCTTTGTGGATCTAAGTGATTTTGTTTGCCCTGGTGCATTTCCACCTGATGCGTTTGAACCCTGGGGTATTTCACCACCAGTAATAGTTCAAAACCCGGGTTTATTCACCCCTTTTGTGTAAAAATGCGGTTATGGTAGAGAACTTCATAAGCGTAGCTAATTTTTTCTGTAGGGGGTCTTAGGCCAATTTCAAAAAATTTTACGATGTAAATTTAATAAGCTCCAATTTTCCCGAGGAGGGGGTCCACATCCCCTGACCCCCTCCTTTCTAGATCCCCGCGTGAAGATTAGTACATGTATCTAAATAATCTAAATATAAATAATCTGTCCTGTTTCACTAATAAATATAAGCATTACTTATCGTTTTTATGTATGCATACAGTGATACACTAGTATTATGATTATAAACAAATCATTGAGATATTATCACATCATACGGAATTATTAATAAATACAATTTTTTTCCTTTTCCTCAGTAAACAACTTATTATGAGTCTTACTTTTGGAATTGTTTTCAATATAGAAGGATACCTACTCTCTACAATTAAAGGTAGGGATAATAGGGTGCCAATTTGTTCACATTGCCGATTTCTTGTGCAGAGAACAGTAAAACTTTTTAAAAATTTGATTGTGCATGAATATTTCAAAATCAATTGTTATAATTCATTTATTGATATATCAACAAGAAAGAATAAAAGCATATGTTTCACAGCCAAGTTAAGTTTCTCTGTAGTTTCCTACCCCCCCCCCCCCCCGCACCAAAATTGACAATAATTACATATAAGTCATACAAATGTTTACTTTTTTTGTAAGTAAATTTCTAAAGATGTAAATAAGCACTGCAAACAAAGATGTGTGTATTTAATAGTCTACTACATTACACTTAGCCAGATAAAATGTAATCAGGATGAAGCTACAAGGGGTGAGTGGTGCAAATTTACCAATTTGTCGCCATACACACAGAACACCAAATAAAGAAACTGTGAGTGGTGTGTGGAATGCATAAAAGATGGCGGCAAATTATCTCAAATAATTAGTGCAAAAACCAACAAATAGACTGTTATTTGTTACATATCCTGCAAAAACATTGATAAAAAATGTTATCGTCCCATAACATAGCCGATTATGTAAATGTGTACATATGGTCAACGTACATGTAATTCTAATATACAAGAAGGCGGACGTATCTGGCGGGGATCCAGAAAATTAAATTTCAAAAATGATCGGTTGAATTATATTAAATGCTTTGAAAATTGTTTTAAACTATCGCACGGGTCAAAATGCATGATAGAAGCTATGTACAGTTTAATTGGAAACTTTCATTTTATATCAATATGTAGTATTACCTACATGTATTATAACAAATGAGATTGTTATACTTTCATGTTAAATACTGAAATCTGATTGGTTAAGACACAGTTAATAATATTTACTATTACCCTCAGCGTTAGCAACGCACTTGGCAACGGGTAACATTAAAAAAATATTACATGCGCGAAAATTATGCGCGTACGGTTCGCTGTAGATTTCACGTTATTCCTATATAAAAGCAGTAAAATTTTCTTAAAATTTTTAAAAAAGACATTCAGTATAACAAAATAAATAGTGCCTGTTTAGGAGGATAACAGTTGAAATTGACACCCCTCGAAAACCATTGTCAACCTCCGCTTCGCGTCGGTTGACAATGGTTTTCTCGGGGTGTCAATTTCAACTGTTACCCTCCCAAACAGGCACTATTTATATAGTATAGCACAACTGCCACAAGCAATACATGTCCTTTACCGGCACCACCTCCCTCTCCATAAAAAAAATGAAACAACTGTCGTTTTATTTGCTAAAATGTGTGTGGTTCAAGATTTTTCTAAAGGACATACCCGATTAGAATTGAAAAAGAGTCGTACGTTTAAAACTAATTTTGTCAAATTTTTTAGATTCATTTGGTTATATTTTGGTCCATTTGGGTAAATAGATGCACCAGCGCAGCTCTTATTTATATATGATCAGGCCATAAATTCAAAATATTTTCAAAAATTAATAGCTTTAAATCCAGTGGATGAAAAAAAGGAAAGCAAGTCGAACTCGATGAGTGCTAATACCTGTGTTGTATGAATGGTACAGTAGGATATGCGCAAAAAAGTCCCGTCTTCTCTTTCCTACCCTATATTTATTGGAATATTAATTCCGATTATAGGATTAAAATTAAAAATCAAGTACGGATATGTACCTGTTTATCAAAAGTAAAACTACACATAATTTATCTACAGTGCATCGTTATGGAGCTACACAGAAAGTTTTATATTAATTTGCCGAGCCAAATAAAAATAACCTGGAAAACGAAGAGAAAACAAAGTCGGGACAGAATAACTGGCAAACTAATTAGGACTATATAGCCCCCCCCCCCCCCTTGAAATGCATATACTGAAAACAGATTATTGGAGTACAACATCCGCACACAATTTAAAGAAAATGTCATGGTTTTTTTTTTATCATTTTCGCTAGCTAATGTAAGACATCACAAATACCCCAAACCCCCTCACGGAAAAGGAAATGCTAGGTGATGAGAGAGAGAGAGAGAGAGAGAGAGAGAGAGAGAGAGAGAGAGAGAGAGAGAGAGAGAGAGAGAGAGAGAGAGAGAGAGAGAGTCGATGTAAATCACAGGTGCGCTAACACCGTTAAAATTAAAGCTTGCTAGTTGGTCTGCCCTACCCTAGCTGCTACCTCCTCTCTTTTCTCCTTTTAGAGGCTTAATTATTGTCTATATATGCTTGTAACAAATCAAATCAATTTCAAATTCTAAATCAAAACTGATACATGAATTTGACACTACAAAACTCTCTCTGTGTCTGTCTGTCTGTCTGTCTGTCTCTCTGTCTGTCTCTCTCTCTCATATCGACAATGGCATTGCCATACCCTACAATACACTATTCTTATCTGGATTTCTGTCTTTGAGGTTGTAAATCATTATATCTTCTATTGTTTAAAACTTTATCATAACCTATATTTTGACATGGCATTTCATTGAGTTTCGTTTCATAGCTAAAACATTTAGATTAAACAGATCTTTCTTCGCGAGCCGATTTTTACACAGTTGGGGCGAATACACTTCGGGTTAAAATTGTTCGGGAGGGGGGGAAATACATACAGGGCAAACAAAACCACTTAGATTCGTAAAGCCAACAGTGTTATTTCTAATTTAATTGTTTATACTGTGTGGGGTTAATTCATCAATGTTAATTTAACCATTTTATAACCACTATATAAGAGCTATTAAGACATTTATTTGTAGGAAAGAGCATGTACGAATGATCTTTATTTAGAACAGTTTGATGTTGCTAGGATACAGGTTTCAGATCCATGATTTGATTGGTTAATTTAGATATTGAATCTCGAATTTCGAATCTCGAATCTCGTATTTCGAATCCCGTATTTTGAATCTCGAATCTCGAATGATCCTTCTCGGCTTTCGTATTTTTCAATGGAAATCCCTACATATTTTTTCCATTGGTCACCACTATGCATATGGTCAGTGAATTTAAATTGTACATAAATCTTATTTTTTGAATTAAACTTCATATTCATTGAAACTTTTATCTCCTCTTTGATAACGTGTTGGATCCCGAAGTGACATCCAGATGCTGAAATCATTCAATTATGTTTAAGGAAATTATCAAGGAGAGCATATCGCTGAATATATTTTTTGATATCATATATATCAAACCCAACCCATTTATTACGTCAGGCGAAGGGATAGATTAGTGCACCTTCCTTTGCACCTTCTCGTTCTTTTCTCTTTGAAGAAAGGTGGTTTTGAGACATTATTATGTCATCTATAGGTCTTGTATTTATTTCGCGCGTGTTAAAGACTTACATTTAGAACAAATAAAATCAAAAACACTTAATATTTTTTAAAAACCTTTATGACAGCAGTTACAGGCACGTATCATCGTTATTGAAAGTGTGTGGGGGCAAACTCATCCAAAAAATCTTGACACACAAAAAAAAACGGAACTTTCAAAATCATAAAAATCCTAATCCGTGGGAAAGGGGGGGGGGGGGGGGTCAGAACAAAGCATATCTATATCTTCATATAACATCAACTTCCTTCAATTATTTTTTTACGTTCTCCCAAAAAGGGGAAGACAGCTCCATTTTAATTTCCCTCTTTATATGCAGATTAAAAAAAAATGTTTACTGCGCAAAAAAGCAGGGGGGGGGGATGCTGCCACCCTCATCTCTACTCCACCCTCACCCCCGATGCTACGTGCCTTAGCTACAAGGTACTTGTATAAAGGCCAGGTCAATGATACAGATATAGCTGTTTACTTCCATAACTTTAGCAATCGTCATAACTTCGCATTTTTTTCTGCAGTTAATTGTGGACACGGTTAAGTAACATATTCACAAAAATTCCAAGTACTCATGTTGATGTAGTGTATTACTTACCATAACTAGGCCGACTTCATTTGTTGCTTTATTTCTTTTTTTCTTTCTTCATTTATCCAACCGTCGGCATCCATATATATAATTCTTTTCTTCTCTTTCACACACAATATTAAATATTTCGGTCATTATTCAAACAGATGAATCATTATATTTCGTGGTAATTCAAAATTCTGTTGTTGTTAATCCGTATGTCCTATCATTCGTACTGTAAACTGTTCTGTGCATGCCCCATTCACCCAGCCTTCTCCATTGGTTGATGGTATTATGTTTCAGAGGAAGGCACAGCAGGAAGTCTTTATGCAACTGTTATGTGCGATCAATTGGTTCCTGTTTTACAAGTTTTTCCGACCCACTTTTATGAACCACGCTAGTCCATAATACATCATTCTATTCATAATGATAAACTACATGTAACCTTAAAGGGAAACTTGTTAATCTTAATCTAGGATTAAGTCGTTACAAACAATTAATTGTCCTAAATTTTCTAAACACTCTTCTCCTAAAATAAACAGAATTTGATTAGTTCAATACTCTCTCTCTCTCTCTCTCTCTCTCTCTCTCTCAATCTCTCTCTCTCTCTCTCTCTCTCTCTCTCTCTCTCTCTCTCTGTGCAAATTATCTATGCACTTTATTTTTCTTTTCCTTATCTCTCTCGCCGATCTTGCTGACTTTGACATGTGTCTATGTGGGAATTATTTTCTCTCTCTCTCTCTCTCTCTCTCTCTCTCTCTCTCTCTCTCTCTCTCTCTCTCTCTCTGGGGAGGGTTAACTATTACCATGACCTTACATACAGACTCAGGGAAGCCGCCCCTCTCTACTGTTGGCCGCCCCGATTACGACACCGAGTGCTGATTTTGAAGAGAAGAATTTCATCGGATAAAGTTCGGTTTCTCCGCTTCACAGGCGGGCCCGATTTTTTAAAATAGTTTTCGTTTCGTTAAAATACATTTTATTAATACATTTACCGTTCAAATGAAAACTTGTCAGAGTTGAAAGAGTTGAATGCATCAAAGAGAAAAAAAAACTGAGGATGGGGGTGTATAAATTTTACTTATTGTTTGATGATGAAGAGTTTGGGGGACAAAGTCATCATATCGTACATAAATTGCTTTAAAAGCTTATTAAGTGTCTGGTAACTGGAGTGGGTTCTTTCATATCAATCGGATTGTTCATCTATTTTGAGTACAAAGTATCATAACAAAGAGACATGTTTTGAAGGGCACTGTTTAAATCAATATTTTTTGTATTTATTTTAATTAATCAGTTAGCAATGTTTAAGCGTTCTTTCGCTTTTTGTTGAGACACTCATATCACATTGCTGAAAAATGCCACTAAGAAAACATATGCATGTATATAACAAAAATACATACTAAGTATTCTTAGCACTTTCTTCAAATATCATTAGAAAAAAACTCCAAGGTGGATTTAGGTCATATAATATTTTTCAAATTGTAAACACACAAGATAAGGTCGCTAGGATATAGAGGATATTTTGAATTGAGATAAGGAGACACAAAACGCGGTTCCTTTTGTCCTGCACAAGGTCAGCAATGTTTATCCTCCCGCTGGTTTGAAGACCCAGCGAATTCAACAGAATGTAGCCTCCCGCTGTGCCGACCAAGAAAGTGATCTTACAGGTGTTTGTAATTATTTAATCAAAGACCTCACTCTTTGCTGAGCTTCTAGCACGGAATTATTCTGAAATTGTCAGATATTGCTGAATTTTACGTAATTTACATTACGTTGCGATGTTCTAATGAAACATGCTCCTGGAAAGTGACTTATAACTCAATGAATATAAATATTTATCTTTTCAGTTGAATAATTGTCAAAACTTAGAAGCAATTATTAAAAAGTCTTTACGTAAAAAAGTATGTACCTTACAAAAATACGATTGAGTTGAACTGACTGAGCACCCACAGGAATGTTTATGAAGCTATATCTTATAAATAATAAACTTTCGAGAGGCGGGTATGAAGCATCTTACATGGAGGTCCATGTGCTGCTGAATATCTGTCTATTCTTAGGACAACTTCTGATACTTTATGTACATGAATGATGTACTTATTTCTTTTTTATGTATTCGCCGTCGCATCAAATCCAACAGTTTGAGTAAAATATCAAATTTGAAAATAAATTATTGGATTAATTTTTATTCATTTAATGAAAATGATGTTTATTTAAGATATGCATTAAACGGATGCATAATTTTTTCCCCACGCAAAAAACAGAATTGTTTCTGATGCTTTTAATAAAATTTCGCACATACGAACGCGTTCTGTCCGCCGCCACTGTATTTTTCAGAGTTACATGTATACGTATGTCCGCCGGTGGACATAACGTGACGATTTTTTTTAGGAAAAAAGGCAACGGCGAACATAATGTGACGGCGGACAAAACGTGACTGACCCACCTCATATGTAATAAGAAATATGAAAGTACGCGATAAGTTTATAATACAGAATACACTGCATTAAAAAGTGCAGTCTGCCTCCAAAAGACAATGCAGTTTCATAGAATGATTTAGAGGGTTGTTATAGTGGTATGTCCACTCCCTCTCCCAATTCATCCGAGCTTGCAGAGATATAAGGAGTACATACATGAATTGTAGGTAGTATTGAATTAGAACCCCCCCCCCCCCCCCCCCCCCACCATCCTCGGGAATATAGGAACATACCAGTATAGTATACAACGCTTTCTCCTACCGTTGCCACCACAAATGTTTAGTTCTATATACATGCACATTTTTCACATACATGTACATGTGTATTTCCCTTTTTAAAACCAAAAATCATGCATTCGCGCCTGAATATTGAGAGAGAGAGAGAGACAGAGAGAGAGAGAGAGAGAGAGAGAGTTCACATTATTCTGTTACTTTCGCTGCTAGTTAACTACTGTATGACGTGCTGATCATTTATCTATACTTATTAATTTAGACATTTTGCCAATAGCAAAAAAAAAACACCAGTGGCAATGTTCATGAAAGTATATCTTAAAATTTATATTACGACATGTCCTAGATGTAGGATGTCTTAAGACATATCTTATGACCACTCTAAGACGAATCATAAGAAGTAAACCGAAGCAGTCTTATGTATACTAAATCAATTATTCTTAGATTGACCAAATCTCTTATTAAGCAATGAAATATCAATAAGATGTAATGTGAAAAAGTATTTGAGCATTGTGAATGTTTATCATAAGCATACTTGAATATTAACCAATTTCACTTTCAAAGATTTCTAATGTGTTATTTTATTCACCAATGACGATTAGAACCATTTTAACAACAGCTTGGACTTTGGGTAGCTGTGTCAAACGATGATGTGACGAAGGCCTGTTTATTTCAATGTAGGGCTCTTTGAAATTGACAAGATTTGCCTGGCTTTTCATCTAAGACTACGCGATCGGTGTGTATTTCGCGTGAAACCAGTGTCATTTTTTAACTTGTTTTGACGCAAGTGTTCTCGCATCATAAGATTATTTGGACCTATAAATGTTATTTTCGATCAGATATAATTTGCCGCATATTAGTTTTTTTTTAATAAAATGGAAATTGCAAAAGGCTTACTTAGATCTACATGTAAATATTAGACGGGGAATCTTCTTAAAATATAGAAAACAGATTTTGTACTAAATGTATGTAACACAAGTCATGCGTGGATCGGGCAGAATGAATTTAATTTGAATACAATCACATAGTAAAGTTACTGAAACTAGCGCTCGGAACCTCCACCCACCTTTTGCAGACATGCAAATCTAGATATGATCAAAAAATTGTCCTTGTTACAAACCCTGAAACGTTCTCCTTTCCCATTATTTCGGGTGTTCACCGTGCGCTCATAGTGCGCTCATAGTGCGTTCACTTGCGCTCTCCGCTCCGCTCCGTTCGCGCTCACCGTTCACAAAGCTCTCATAGTGCGTTCACTGTGCGTTCACAAAGCGTTCACCGTTCGTTCAGCGTTCACTTATCGTTCAGTCAGTTTTCATTCGGAACTCCAAAATGAAAGAAACGGTCTTTGCATGCGATACACAGCAAAATGCAGAGGTTGTTGAAAATAAATTCTAAAAAGTTTGTCTTCTGCCTCAAATGACATTTTATACAGCTAAAATTGTGTTTATACGATAGAGAGCTCCACAATTTTAAAAAGGCTAGGGCGAAAGTGCCAAGGCGAGAGTGCGAAGTTGCGAAGGCGAAGAGCGATAGTAGTATCGCTCCTTCGCCTTCGCAACTTCGCATTTTCGCCTTTGCATCTTCACGCTTCGCCATCGCATCTTCGCACTTTCGCTCCTTCGCCATCGCACCTTCGCACTTTCGCCTACGCAACTTTGCACTCTCGCATCTTCGCCATATAGGCGAAAGTGCGAAGGTCGATGTGGCCCCATCGGAACAACATAATTTTGTCCTTATTACCGACGAAATACAATGTAAAGAAAATCTCCGAGGCGCTCCAAATATATCGTTTCTCTTGCGTTCACAAAGCGTTCACATATCGTTCATCGCGCGTACACCGCTCATTTTCCGCTCCGTTTGCGCTCTGCGTTAGCTCATCGTTCATTGACGTTCAACAAATTCCGTTCAGTGTGCGCTTACCGTTCGCTCAGAGTGCGCTCACCGTTCAAGTGGGAAAGTAGAAAGTTTCAGGGACTGTACCCCCCCCCCCCCCCGCTATGAAAATATGTACCACGCAACGGATTTGTTGTCCACCTTATGCATAATTTGTAAACAATAAACAAATGGTGTAGATACGTCTTTATGCATATGGATAAATTATTTATGCACAAAACGGGGAAGATGAAGGGGAGGGGGTTACCCCATATCCTAATTTTTTTTTTTTAAAACAGTATTTTATCTGAAAATCTTATTTGAGTGAATGATAAAAATAAAAGGGACCTAAATCACAACATTTTGAGATACAATGCACAAAATATATACCTACATACTGGTTTGATCTAAAAAAAAAATATTTTTTTCAGTCAGCTGCATAAAAAGAATTATGGCCACATACAATATACATAAATCATGAGTTTAGAATTTTCAACCCTATCCTCTCCTATAACTTTTCATTTTGCAATTGCGTTAATTTTATTTTAATTTTAAGGAATATGTTAAGAAAGTTATTTTAAAAAATTGGACACGATATGTACAAAATTAACTAAATATTCAAGAAATTAAGATATTAAGCATTTCATCATATCAAAGTGTAAGTGAAACATGTAATATTCGAGCTTGTGCGGGATAACATCTAGTTTTAATGCAGGGACTTAATATCGGGGGGGGGGGGGGGGAGGGGAGGGGGGGGGGCGTTTTTGTCGCATCAATGATTTTTCTTAAATTTACATATAAAAAATGGAATTTTGGGACCAAGTAAAAAATAATATTGATAATAAGGAAATGAACAGTAAAATCCACGGATTTGTATTTTAATGATTATGGAAAGTTGTCTTTTTTATTTTTTCCTTCCGTTTTTTTTTTCGGGGGGGGGGGGTGCTTGTCAGGATTTTTTGGATGAGTCTGTCCCCCCCCCCCCCCCACCCACACTTTTAAAAACGATGCTACGTTCCTGTTAATGATGGAGACGGGGCCTCTTAATCATAAATTGTTCTTCTCTTTTGTAAATTGCCGTGAATCATATCCTCGGTACTCTTTGCTGCTGTGGAAACATTCACTTTTTTAATAGGTTCTGTTTTTGGATACTGTTTACAAAAAAAAAAGGTCATTGGGAATCAATTCCAGTGCAAGATTTTCATTATCAGGATCAGGATTATTTCTCGAAACTTCTTTACAATTGCTTTTAAATCTGTCATACATGTCAAAAGGATTTCAGGAAGTCGCTGGAAATCTCAGTGTCATTTGATTTCATTTTTACATAAAGCACAGGATCCATTATTTCTGCCAAAATATCCCTGTTTTCCATAAAAAAGAAAAGTTGCGTGCGCTGTAATGCCGTCAATTACATTTGCATCTACACTTAGCGACCTAGAGCACACCGGCGCTGAAAACTACCATGCACTGTAATTGTGGTTGGAACTGCATGCTAGTCTAGGTCCTGATACATGTACATGTAAGTTGAAGTTAAGGGAAATCGCTAGACCGGAATGGGCGTGAATTGTATACCCGGTACACATATCTGCACCAATAATCCGTTCGGAATTTCTTTAACATTTGCTAGTAATGTCCAGTGTAGAAAGGATTTATTTGGAACGATTATCGACATAAAATTACATGCAGCACCACCAATTAGGACCACTGTACAACTCGATCGATCCGGCTGTACTAAAACCCGATTGACACTCGATCGAATGGTGGTCCTCCAAATGTAAATTCACCAAGTAAAATCCAATTAGCGCTTCATCATTTATCATAGATCTGAGATAAATTTTGATTCAGATCGGTGATATCCGGACGACTGACCGATTCCGGCTGATGTTAAGAGTTTCAACAATTTTTCAAACAAACAACTACATGTATATGTACATGTAACATGTGAAAAATGACAAATGGATAATAAATGTAGTACAGACTATGGAAGCTAAGTAAATCCCACTGTAAAATGTAAATATACATGTACAGGCACATGTAGCAAATTAAACCCCTTGGAACAACAAGCAATATAAAGATGACAAATGATAAAACCCAATTTTTGTTCACCAGCTTAGTATATTTCCCGTTCGTTAAAATAGTTTCCTGTGCATCGTTGAACTTCCTCATATAGAAACGAAGTTGAGCTATTCTCTCTCTCTCTCTCTCTCTCTCTCTCTCTCTCTCTCTCTCTCTCTCTCTCTCTCTCTCTCTCTCTCTCTCTGAAATATAATTAAACATGATAATAAAATAAGTAATAAAATAAAATATCCACACAAAAAAAATCCTTGGATATATATTTCATCTGACTTCATGGCCTCATGTAAATGGGTAAATTGCAAACCCTGGTTGCATTTATTCACACCAAAGCCAGATACCCCATCCCTTACGTGTTACGTGTGGATACATGTATATGTGTTTTACTATGATAAAAATATTGGTTGTTGTCATCCCGTGTACAATAAATTGTAATTGATTGAATAGAATTTAGCGAACGCGAATAACTTAATGTAATTTTTTTTAACCTGACCTTGAAAAAAAGTTATTCAGATTTAGCAATTCAATTTAACCCTCACCCTAATCCTGACTCTGTGGAAGTTTGCTTCAGTCTGGACGGACCGGGAACACAAAGACAGTGCTGTTTTGGGCCCGGCTCCGGGTGCGGTAGCCCGCCTCCGAAGCGAACACAGAACGTTCCCGTTGACGCCCGACTCCGCATAGGCTCTGTGGTGATGCTCGTCTTGTCCGACCCGGGGCTACGGATACGGCGGCAGACGGGGAAGAATGGCCTGTCCGCAGAGGCTTTGCGGCTATGGTTCGGCAAGTCTGCTCCGGTTCTCGAAGCGAAGACTTACTCGCAGCACGGATCCACAGACCTTTCGGACGAAATGACAATACCCGGCGCTCAGTGGGTAGATACATGAACATGTATCAAGCAGGGGCCTTCCCCGTGAAATGGAGAAATCGCACTTTCCCTGATGAAATTCTCCACTCATCAAAATCGGAGGGGGGGGGGGGACCAAGCAGAAGACAGAAGCGATTTCCCTGTGTCTGCATGGTCGGTCTGGGTTAGGGTTAACCATCATCCAGACTCAGAGAGAGAGAGAGAGAGAGAGAGAGAGAGAGAGAGAGAGAGAGAGAGAGAGAGAGAGAGAGAATTCAAATGAGACATCTACATGTCGTAAGATAATTATATAGACATATCAGAATCTGTAAGTTTTGGGTGAGATAAAAAAAAGAAAAAACAAAGAGGTAGATATTTGTCTAGTAAGTAAAGCGTTATAATCCAGATAGAGTGGCCAAAAAGGGACGTCTTCAAATTCAAGTATATTGACATCCTTTTGATACGGAAATTGTTTTTGTTTTGAATCATTCATCAAATTTAGGAGATTGCAATAATTATTGCTGTTCAATTAAGAAATACAATTGTTACAATGTAGAAAATGGTTTGTGCTCACGCGATAACCATTGAGACTTAAAAAAAAAAAGATTTCTAAGCCTACGTTTTGCTCTTTTGTAGCTTGATTTAAGGGAAATCAAATACATTTACAAATATTTATACTTACATATAATTAATGATTTTACATTGTTCATATGTTCACATTTGTGTGTATGTAAAATAAATGAGATGGAGATAAGTAAATATTTCCGGAATCAATAAAAATGTTTTCTTCTATAAAATCACGGACTGTGTTGACTCTATGAACAAATGAAAGACTTCCAACCGTAAACCATGTTTAATTCGTAAAACCTCTGCCTATTCCCTGGTCATCGTCGGCACCATCTGACATAGGTATGCCGACAGACCTTCCATATATAGAAGAATCGTTGTTCCTCTAAATCACCGCCAGGATCAACAATACTGCACGTACTTTTGCTTATTTATTGTTTTTAGAGAGAGAGAGAGAGAGAGAGAGAGAGAGAGAGAGAGAGAGAGAGAGGAGAGAGAGAGAGAGAGAGAGAGAGAGAGATTACATCCTTACAATTATTAGGCTTATAATTCAGATCAATTATATACGTATAAGTCATCAATTATTATTGTATAACGTCTGTCCATCGCTGGAGGTTTTTTTCCACATTATGTCATCTTACTCGTATGACAACTTTCTTTGTTGTTGACTATTTGATCCCAAATTTCATTTCTAAGCAATTATGTAAATTTTATATACTTTTATATTGCCTTAAGATCTGATAAAAGATCATTACAAAAGTTGATGTTTTTTCGTCGCCTCAAACGCTGACGTCGCCATTTTACTACGAAATGAAACACTTTTTAAGGGTGAAAAAAATAAAAATGAACAAGTTTTATCCTCTTTTTAATTTCTTTATTATTTAATTTGAAAAGTACTTTTCGTCACGATATTCATTTCTTTATGCTGATTTTAACTTTTCATTTTTTATTTTCATTATTGAGTGAATAACGCTACTTATCTACGCAATTTTGGGACAATCCTTGTATAACATTGTGAGTTAGTTTTTGATATTAATAAGAAATATTATGTGAACAACCCTGTTAGCGTTGCAAAGTTTTACAAACCCGAGAGTCAAATGTCATGACTTATCTTATGGCTGTATGCTTACAAATTACAAACAGTGTCTATTTGTCCGTTTGTTTGTCTACATGTAAATGTACCTGTCTCTCTCTCTCTCTCTCTCTCTCTCTCTCTCTCTCTCTCTGATATAAAAGTGTGTGACATAAAGTAACATCTCTTCCGTTTACCAAAACACATGAATAAAATGAGAGAGAGAGAGAGAGAGAGAGAGAGAGAGAGAGAGAGAGAGAGAGAGAGAGAGAGAGAGAGAGAGACTTTGATAGATCGTAAAGCCTGTTACATATCGAAAGAAGACACGTCTGTTGTTCATTGGGAAATAAATCTAGACTGAGTGGTCTAAGGTGCGGCCTAATTAGTGTAGAACGGTTGCCGTGGAGCCATGCTGTGTCGTTTTTGTATTAGAATAAACAGGTCGGTCCGCGCTATAGAATTGTGTCAGATGTTTACAAGCTTTGCATTTCGAGGATGCAAACAACGTATTTGATTACTGCATGTAAACCATGGATGAAGAGGAGAAAAATCATAAGTCAAAGGTACGTTTTTTTAATTTTTGAAGTTAAAATATAAAGAGAAAAATAAATAAAATAAAGACTACTTTGAGTACAAATTTTACGTCCCGCATAATTTCCTTTTTTACGAACCAATAAGAACATATTCTAAAGAATTCCATTTATACTAACGATGTGGACGCTGAAAATATGGGTCAAGGAACAGACGATTGTGAAGATTACTTTTGACGTTTCTCTTTTGGATAGCGGGTCATGCCGAGAACAATCCGATTGTGTCAGAACATCGGAAGGCTTCGAAAACCTATCATGCCTGTTGGCAAATAACTCTATAGTTAAATTTGGAATTTCTATTTCATGCAGTGCATTTTTAGGAAAAATATCTCAATAACATTGGTGGTAATCTCGGCATTTCTCTTGGCGATTTGTCAAATACGTCTCCATTGACCATGTTATGAGATGGATCAACATCACTGCCAAATTATTATAATGTTCCTTTTTTCCGTTTAGAAGACTCTTACAAAGCCTCCTCTGTTATGTGCCGTGTTTTTCTCGAACACCACGTAAAAGGCTACACGCTCAGACTCGGAAGTTGCTGAGATCATAATCCTACGTTTGAATCAGATGTCACAATCTTATTCAAGCGCCTGTTAATGAATCTACTGGCTGAAAGGATCCATTCAAAAGCATTACCGGAGGGTAGGTTGTCATACACTAAACGTTTATAAAATATATCCTTTTATATAGTAATGATTATGTTTATAGTCTTCCTTTAAAAAAATCACAATATTGCATCAATATTCGGACATGAAGCTACCGAACTTCGAGCTAGATAAATTCGTCGTAGTCTTCAAAGGTCTGTCAAAGAAACACAAGTACATGTAGAACGGTTTGATTTTCATAAACTAAAAAACCGTTTAGTACAGGCTACATGAAAATTCAGAACATTTTCGCAAATTCGAAAAGAGCACACATTTAGTTTAAAGCTGCTTGGTCCGAATTTTTGGTAATTACAGTATCAACATTTTTTCCATACAAATCATTTATCTTAGAAAGTTATGGACTTTCTCCTATTTACACCAGCAGAATCAGTCTCCTTTCCAAGTTAGAAATATTCAAAGTAATCAAAAATAGTTTCTCTTTGGGCAAACGAAAAAACAAACCAAAATGCATCACGGGAATATTTAGAAAAGGAAACCGCTTGGTTTCGTCCCCCGAATGATTGGGGTTATTCAACCCGCATGCTATGCATCGATTGTAAAGAAAGCAGACTTTGGAAATATTAGCGAACAAAACGTACACATGTTATTTGTAATTTGTCTGATCATTTCGACCTTTATTTAAAGCGATGTCAAAGTCGTAATACAACCATACCCGTCTCGTCGTCAGGGGTGAAATTTAACATGAGGCGAAATAACGCAGTACCTTTTAATATCGTTTGTTTTGTTTGCAATTTTGTACGTATTTTTCTTCATTGAAATTTGGCATAATTGATGGGTAAAACTACTACAATGTCTATCATTATACATATACTAAGCATAGCCATTGTTTAAAAGCGTGCATAAAATTTGATATAAAATCGGACCAAGCAGCTTTAATGTGATGCATACCGGTATTTATAATGATATATTTGCCTCTAAGATTATAACACATGTTTTGATGTTGGTGTCTTTTACGGTAGATTGCTTTGTCTATATTTATGAAAGAAATGAATTGCAAATATTATTTGCAAAATTTGTTTTTCATATTTTGATTCATAAAACATGGATCTCGAATCAAACTTTAAAATGCCCTCCCCCCGTCCCCCACAAATTAAGTGTCTTGTTTATATAAACATGTACAACATGAAGTTGGGATAAAGGCAAAACCGTTGTATGGATTAAGTGAACATAGCTTTTTCTATTTACGTATGACCACTGTTCTCTATCATTTAAATAGTATTGCCATACAGAAAAATGTTATTTATGTAAAGTTTATATACAAAAAACTGCATTTATGTATAAAACTCAACGTCACTGAGGATCCCATATTCTACAATAATGTATGACAGATAATGATCACATGTTAAGTAATTCAAGGTCACTTGAAGTATTAATGAAATTTAGAATTGAACAACATGAATTTACAATCTCCCAGAGCTCTGATGCAAAACAGAGTACTGATTTTGTATGCATCATACAGATCAAGTTTTGTGAGCAGCGATATTCATTTTTTTGTCTGTAAAAATACCAAATATACAAGGCAAATCCCTGTTGAAAATCAAATAAATGAAAAAACATATGTCCAATTATATGAAAGTTGCAATAAAAGAAATATTTTAGAACTTGTAGTATACAATGTCCTTATAGTAAGTAAGTAAAAAAATCCCTAAAATAACTACTGGTCTATTAACTAAATTAATAATCTGTCGAAATGAGAAGTTAATTTTTGTCATCCAAACAAATATCGGACTTTTATCTTATTCTTATTCATGTTATTTTAAGTGCCTTGCCCAGATCAGCCGAGATACACACTGCGCATTATCTCATTATTTCATCTAAATTCAAGTTGAACATTGATTTAGATACTTCTTAATATTAACTTAAGTCACAAACTTAAATTGAAATAATTAAGATTAGCTGGACTAGAAAAGAAATAATATTATTTATGCAGACGCCAACTTGAACTTCATAACGATTGTTAATTGTTGAAATTTGTGCTGGGGGATAATCATGACAATAATGTATATCTGGTCATTTTTGCGATAATCAAATAGTCGCTTTTTCGCAACAATTATATTCAAATTTGAATGCTATTGCCTAGTTTTTTTAAATCGTAGAAAATGGCTGACTGTAATACAAGAAGTTACAAAATTTTCACGTTTTTTGCAAATGTTGTGACATACGAAGACGGTTGGGATATAAGGTATAAATATAGCTTCGAAAAAATCTCCAATTTAACAGCATGGCTAAAGTTATTCATATGATCGTTTAGGTCGTGTGGCCTCATGTAAATAAAAACGTTGTTTCCCCAGCTTAGTTTTTTTATAACAAAAAATAAATATGACGTGTACACAAAACAATGAAATTTCATTTCAAATTGCTTTTTATGAATCAAACTTTGCGACATTTTGATGTATAAAGTTAAACGCTAAATTTTAATTAATGCATCAGCTGTTTGTAAAAGTTTTTACATTATAGAATTGTGTCCTATTCAAGATTTGATTTTCATCGAAAAATTGATAACAACTGATAAAGAATCTGTTTGAACTATATTAATTAGGTTTCTGCTGATTTGCGTTAGTTAAGGAAAAAAATATTCTTGACAGTCTCTATGTATTCTGATTATTAAAGTCATCTGTATCCAAATTGACCGCAGCTGAATTGAAATTCAGATTTTATTGATTTTCCCAAAATATCTTACTTATTCAATTAGCAACAACTTCTTTTATAAATAGTAAAATGAATTCACAGGCAGTTAACATGTAAATTATGGGATGGAAGTAGTAAAATAAAATCCTGTTTAACAAATGATACGTATTTGATATACTAGATGATAAACATTAAGGGGCTTTGTGTGTTCATCAAGATTTTTTTGTACGTTATACTGTGTCCGAATCTTTCCTTATTTCTTTTCCTTGACTTATGGTTTAAAAATGAAATGAAGTAGCAACTTATGTGATATTCTGAGGAGTTGACAATGCTTAAAAACTTAAACTGAAATTGATCATATATAATTGTATTCAGTTGATGTACATGTATGTTTCTTAGATTTTTTTTGTTGCATCTGACGGGAAAAAATACAAACTTTTCCGGCTTTCCACTGTTCAATATGCAGTTTAATGATGCAGCTGGAAATATTACCGTTTTTGCGATATCTATTGTATTGAATATGAACCCATAATCGCATAAATACAGCTGTACATGCATTAGGACATTGATTACAGAAGGGAAAGGGGATGATTAGTGGGACGTATCTCTTCTAGATTTTGTTCTTTAGATTAAATGTCACTATTGAGTTTTATCACCATCCCAAATTGAATGTATCAGATAAAAGACTGTTTTCGAGAAGAAGAAAAAATCCCCCACACTCCTGGTGCCCGTTTCACAAAGATTTCCAAAGATGATTCATTAGATAGAACTTAGGTATGCCTAATTTATAACTTAGGAATTTACTGAGGTTTATAATAGCTGTTTCACAAAACTTTCTTAGCGTAGCACAAGTGAATTATCTTAATTAAGATACATTGTAAATCACTTTCATATCATATTGTTAATTTTAAATAAGTACCGATCATTTATAAATTGTTTTCAATATGACACGATTGTAAACTTTATAAGTGAATATAAAAATGCATTCCCTTATTCACCTAGAAAAAAAATGCGTACATTGAGTGTAAATAGTATAATGTCTAAAAACATATACATGTACTGATATTTTGTATCAAATTTTCAATTTACATGGAAAAAAATCTATATGAAAACTATATGAAATCTAAACCAAAGAAATTAATAGACGATATATATAATGTATATTTTTACTTCTAAAGTTTTAGTTTAGAAGTACTAGTAAAGTGAAAAAGGTTTTGATGATGCGTGTAACTTGTTATTTTTGTTCAACTTTAATGTGCTTTGATTTGCGTATAATTCATTTCAGAAGAACATAAACAGTCGTCATGTTAAGTTTGATAAGACATCGATTTACCCGTCTTAAAGTGAAGATATAGCTTAGGAATTTCCTAAGACAAGACTTGAATAGTGAAACGGATAAGTAAAAGACTTAAGAATTTTTTTTTTTCACAAAATATACATGTAACTTAGTTAAAATCATGCTTTGTGAAACGGGCCCCTAGGGATAGATTTTGAACCTAAGTTGTCCGATCCAATGTATATGCCCGAAACTTGATGAACCCGCCCTACGCTATCTTCTATGATTTTTTGTTAGTTAATCCACGTAAAAAGTTCTCGCTAAATAATTCAATATTATTTTATTTCAAGTATATATTTTTTATGGTACATGTAACTACTACTGACATGGATACGCCAAAGCATAACCACTACCTCACTTCCATTTATACTATTGCAAAAATGATAGTAGGTTTTCTTTAATTAATTTTACAATAATTACATGTATTGATCAAGCAAAAATGAAATTATAGCTGAAGGACATTTTCTAACACGACTTAAAATACCGAAGGTGTAAGCAGTTACTTCATTATTTTATTGGCCAAATGTATTCATTAGTAAGGATAGAAATGCATTATCACTTTTGATATATGAAACATAGATTTGTTGCCTTTATCGAAGATCTAATTAAAAAGATTGAAAAAAAATTATGTATTTTCAGGTCCATATTTTCTTATGCACATGAGGATGTCAATGCATGATCCAGCAACGAGGCTAAAAAACTGAGGAGTAAATGATGCCGAAACGTTCGATGATCCCATTGAGCTACTTCTTAACGTCAACATGATTATTAATTTAATTATTACATTAACACCCTGATGCAAAAAAGTATGTGTGAATTAAGAAAATTTCCTCGTCCACTTCACTACAGGATTACAAACAACGATTAGATAGTGAAAACGTTCTAGATAAGGATGGATGACTCTCCTACATGTAACAAGAAACCCAAAGGAGGTAAACAAACATGGTTTAAGTGCCGAAAAATTCGTAGCATAAGAGGAATACCAAAACTTTTCCCATTACCTTTAACGGCATTTTTGAAGAAAGAAGTTTAATCCACTTGACTGATTTGAAATGGTCAATAAGTTGTCATATTGATTACTACAAATCATCTGTGAAAAAAACTAAGCTATATAAGAACAGTAAGAAACAATGCTGTGAATAGATAGAGACATTTTTTTCGCACAAGAAGGAAATATGTCAAATGTTTTCTAAATAGTCAACTCTTCATGAAAAAGAGAAAATACGTGCAGACACAATACAAAACGTGATCATGGATGATGAAAAAGTTACAAGTAAACCCTTTGTTTAAAGCAAGTAATAAAATGTTTCACTACTGTAATTCTAAAATACTTCATGATATTTCAATATTCTTTGAAATTTCTTTCTACACGTCTTTCTCTTTTTTTGATGGCAAAAGGCAATTATGAGTTATGATGATATGTTGATCTTTCTGGTGGATTCACCAACTTTCTGATCTTTTATGTAAACTGAACATAGCATTCATATTGGTGGGCCCACCAATTATGTATTCAATAGCAGCAATAAACTAATTGTTACCGGCAGGGGGTTTCTTTGGTGAATCCACCAACTTTGTAATATGTTTTTTAATAATTCGTATAACTTGATATGTGGTGGATCCACCAAGTAGGGGTATTTTGAATTTTGTCAATCTTTTTGGTGGCTTCACCAACTTTCTTGTTTTGTATATAAACTGACATGTGTTGCGGTGTTTTTGTTTATTGAGTGCCATCGATGAATGTTTAGAAACTTTTGGTGAATGCACCAATTTTGTACTCTATATTTGTTTGTTTAATTCATTTTGGTGGATCCACCAAATATTTGGATAATGAAAGTCTGTATTTAGGTGGAATCACCAATTAAGGTTTCTTTAAAACTGAAATGTTTGATAACATGTGTTGCTCTCATTGCTTTGTTGGTGGGTTCACCAAATCTTTGAGTGATATACAAAACTGTATGCGGACAAATTCACAATTGAATTTTGGTGGAACCACCAGGGCACTGTGTGAATGAGATATTTGATGCTGTTTAAAAAAATAGAACCGCCAATATTTTATCATTGGTGGACCCACCAAGTTTATTTGTAAGTGAGATATTCGATGAAATAAGTTGGTGGAGTCACCAATATTTTGACTGTTATTGTGGAATATGAAGGTTTAAAGGTACTGTAAAATGTGCTTTTGTGTGAAAAAGATGGTGGGTTCACCAATTTATGTTGTGTTCAACAACAAAAATGAATAAAATTTATGTTCATTTCTGTTATTGCATTGCGTTCATTTTTCATTTTGCACTGAAAAAAAGAGGACACGAATAGAAAATCCTCTTTCTTAATAGAAACAGTTAAATGCGTTAGATTTGGAACCAAGTTAACAAACTTTAATTTTTTTTTTCAAAGTGAGTTATGTAGGTAAATTGACATTTTTAAGTATCAAGATACTTAACGCACTTTGAAAAAAATATGTGTTAATCACAAATTTTGGAATTTATTCTGAATTTGTTAATAGTACGAAAATTTGTAAACACTAATTCATCTAATATACTGTCTTTGAGAACGGGGATGGGGTTGGGTTCAACCAAATATGAAGGTCAATTACTATTATATCATTTTATTGGTTACAGAAAGAAGGCCCCCTATCCCTCTTTTTTCCTTCCAAAACGTTACTATATGATATTCAGCAACAAGTCACTTCATTTAAAAAAATTACATGTACATTGAAAAACATTTAATTATTATAAACTTTAAAATAAGCATTAAGGTGTAGCTTTTTTCCCTCGCACTGATATCCTTTAAAAGATCATATTATTACATATTAGGTTTGTTACTGACTGTTTAAAGAAATTTGTGGGGTCGGTAAAGTCCATAGAAGGCGAGGCGGAGCCGAGCCTTCTATGGACTTTACCGACCCCACAAATTTCTTTAAACAGTCAGTAACAAACCTAATAAGTGTTTTGTTTTGTCGAGGACCTAAAGTTTGATATGTAAACAAACGTTTGTGTAGAAAATCAGTTCAAATAACGTTACGTCCGCCATGTTGCGCTATAAATTTTGACGCTTGCCTTTTAAAGAAATTTGTAAGGCAGCCACGTGACGCGTTTCATCCAATGACGTCGCGACATTCTAGTCCGAGGCAAAACAATGTTTTTTATAACCATAACTAACGTATTCTTTTTTAACATCACGTTTGTTTATAAGCACATGGAATTGAAGCCAGTCAAAATATATTATACATTATCTCCATTATCAATGATGAATTATATCATTTTCGTTTCCGGCAAAAGGAATGTACCAGAAAAGAAAAAATATTGCTGCATACACAATAAAGGAAACTGCAGTTGCTAAGCGATGTAGATGTCATATTTCGACAATTCAAATCTCTCGAGTTGTTCTTTATGTAAATTGTCACACTACGTAAGTTTACGGGAAAAGAAAAAAATCTAATCGAGAAACTGTTTATCAAGCTAAGAATGCATTGGGGTTTTTTTGAAATATATCCCAGTAAGCTAATCAATTATTATATACTCGTATTATATTATAATCATATATCATTTTGACTAAACCCTAAACAATTTTTTTTTTCAAAGTGCGTTAATATCAGCGATATCAACGCACTTTGAATTTTTTTAAGTGCGTTGACTTGGTCCCAAAATTAACGCACGTTTTTTTTCAAAGTTTGTATATAATTTTTCAAAGTCCGTTGTAACACACCGCTGTCCATTATTGAAAACGTATGTACTGATTTAAAAGCAATTAACCGTAACTATACCTTAGTGTAAGCACGCTTTGTTTCAGGACAAGAATCATTCACTATGTGTTATTCGAGACAGATGCCACGTAAACAATCATGCCGAGCAAAAACTGTTCCGTTTGCCTTTTCAGAACATCTATAGCAAATGATAATAGTATTCGAACACCTTCTAAAGATCCTTCTACATTCACTCTTCCTATAATTTCTGTTGAAAAACTAAGACGTTGTGCATTATTTGTCGCAAAGAGTCAACGTAGTTTATCATGTGCAAACATTTTTATACAGCAAGGTGTGCTAGTTCTACATTGGGTCAAGTGTTGTGTTTCTCATTTGAGAGACAACCATTTGCGAGTGGGGCATGATATTGAAACGTCTTAACATGGAACAAGTTTCATCAGAAGTGAATCAACATAAAATCACGGATAAACTGAGTTAAATGGGAGAAGAAATATCACAAGCTTTCTTTAAGAAACTTGATTTTAGAAAACAATAAACGTATGCAACGAAGAGTTTTACAATCTAATGGGTCTTTCGTCTGTTCCTCCATTTACTGTTCTATCTACCCGAGAGGCCACTGATGTATCGTAAAATTAAATGTATTATCCCCCCCCCCCCCCAAATGGGTTTTAAAAGGACATATATGCACTAACGGGATTGTTTACTTTTTACTGTCATGTATATATACATTTATTTCGAAAATATCATGCACGAGTTGCAGATTTCGCGTTTTCCTCTAAAATTTAAGAGCATATTTCGTTAAACATCCGTACCAAGGATCTGCGTTATTACAATAACATGAGTTTTAATCGTTGTGAAATAAATATGATCAAAGAAAAAAAAATCTTTAAAATTTCCTCTGAAATTGTTATTTTTGTTGATATGGATCTGTGTCATGAATATTGAATTATCATGTTCAAGACTGAAAGAGATATGAGGTTAATAAATACCCAATTTAAACATTATTGTGGACACGGCATGTGCCGAGTATTTAATCATCATAATTATATGTATGATCCTATACGGAAAATGAAGTAAAATAACACACTTTTTAAAGGATATTGTGTTAATATCTTTAATAAAATTAAAGAAAAAAAAATGCATAAAACCACCCTTGAAATCGCGTCACGTGAGACTTTCGATAGTTGCTAAATAAATAAGTAAATATGTATCGTATCATAGAAAGTAAACTGAAAATTAAATTTAAAGATAATTAATTTTAAAAAGCGTCCATATCTCATACTGCTCTGACAACGACTGTGAATTTTTTTCAATCACTATACATCATGAGAACTAGAACTTTAGACTTCTCTGGGTATGCCCTAAAATCAAGAAGTGGGAGTGATATGCTTTTTGTAAAGACAAAAAACCAATACCGGCCCTATAGGTCAAGTCTTTTATTATACATAAGTGATCCTTTCTGGCACTATAATTTTAGCTGCGGAAACAAACTAAATAATATGTTTTATGACTGTTCTATTTATCATCCACATTCCTGTCAAAGACCCGATATATTGACTTGAAAGCGAAGATATACACAATTTCATACAATACAAGGTTCATGCAAATATATATATTTATATATACAAAACAATATAAGCACTGACAGATTTTTTGAGTATCGTCGGTTCATTAACACACATGGCCGCGCAGACAAATAATCATTACGCCTTGACCATGCAGACAAATTATCATTCATAATTGATTTGTCTGCTCGACCAGACCTAGGTGTGTAATAGGACCGCTAATATACAAAATAAGCATTCAATGCTTAAAAAAGTCATTGAACATATTAGATGCAAATACACAAAATTACATTCGAACGAAATTCGAAACAATTACTAGAGATGCGCGTGAAACACCAATGCCCCATTTCTTGGAGAACTCTGCCAAGAAAATAAACGAAAACTGCAAACAATATTTTTAATTCAAACGGGCATAACTGTAACAAAAAACCGCAATCAGACCCTGAAAAATACTTGATCTATATATTATATGATAAATAGGTATACCAAATTTCATATTGTATGTACAACCTCTGCGAATATAATGAACGGAAACTGCAAAATATTGGATTTTCTCTTAAGTCCAAGGGGCATAACTCTGTAAAAAATATCGATTGTACCCCAAATCTAACTTTACCTAGATAAAGCTGTATACAAAATTTAACAGTATGTGCAACTTCTGCGACGAAAATGAACTGAAACTAAAAGAAATTAGAATTTCTCTTCGTCAGAAGGGCATAACTCTGAAAAAATTTATCGATGGTACATGTATAAAGAACGGAAGATGACCGATGTCATTATGACTGATCTCTTTACAAAATCTCATCACTGTATGTTTAACCCCTGCGAAGAAAATAAACGGAATCTGTGACACATATTTGAATTATTTTAAATCCCTGCTGCATAACTCTGTCAAATATTGATTGATTGTACTTAAAATCAAATTTGACCTAGATATTCCTATTATTATGATAAATCTGTTTACCAAATCTCATTTCAGTATCTGCGAAGAAAATGAACATAAACTGCCGGTAGACTGATAGACAGACATACGGATAGAGAGCGACAAGGGCAACAGCAAAACAAAATTTCCTTCATTCTACGACGGGGAAATAAGTACGTATTCATATAACATAATAGACCAATTATAATGGCTAAGCAAATTTAACGTACCTCTGAAAAAGACTCCTCTGAACAATTTCTAAATTGATGTCAATGTTTAAGATCCTGTGTAAAAGTATACATTTATTCCTTATTTAAGGAGAGTATGGTATCATGGTAGAGTCATTGCAAAATCCCAATAACATGTTTGAGTTCCATTAAAGAACTCGCTGTCGTTTCAGTGCAAATTCAGCGCAACGTAGTGTTTTGTTGTGTTAGCGCGGCAACGTGTTATTTGAATGTGTATAATTAGTGCGACGGCGTGTCTCGTTTAAACGCTGCAACGTAATTGTTTTTCAAAACCAGTAATGAACGAACTTTAGCAAATGGCCCTTTCCGAACACCATAGAAATGCATTTAATTTTCTTTCCCATATAGAATTACCTGTATGCTTTATGAACCGCGAAAAAGAATAAATCAGCAATACACTTCAAAGGTAAATGTCAGAGTTTTACGATACACATAAGGGGGGGGGGTGTTAATAATGGATCATATCAAACTCTATTTTTATTTACCCTGTGTGTTCCTGATCCCCTGAATCCATTGTTGTCTTACTAATACAAGTGTTTCACTTTGACTGGCGGTCTAAATTACAGGAGATGTAGCTTATCCATATTTAAATATACATTCTTTATATATTCATGATCATGCCTGAAACCTTAAGTGATGAGTTTTAGGTCTCTTTGCCATTCAGGTGAAAGACTTTTATTTATCATAAGATAAACTGGATCAATATTTCTTTATGAAATGGTTATTTTTACTTTGCGGAACGAAAATTAGACAGTTCAGTGGGGTGTTGCTAAAGAGCGGAAAGGAAAACGGAACGGAAAACGGAACGGAGAGCGGAACGGAACGGAAAATATCACATCACGTTTATCGGTTTTTAAAAAGGGTATATACTGGCCATAAACGATTAACTGTGTATCATTTATTTTATGTCTAATGAATGATTATCAACATGTGGCTGTCTTATTGATATTGTGAATGTCTATATTGTATTCAATTTGCGGAAAAAAATCAAATGTATACGAATTGTGAAATATAGTTGTGGATATAGTTGCACATAATAAAAAAATGTACATGTTTTATCTATGAGGATGTATATTTATTGGTGAGTGAAATGCATTACATAATTCTCAGTTTGTAATTTTAAAAAATAAAAACAGGCTCATGCGATTTCACAAACATGAAGAAACACGCTACATTAATGTCATATATTGACGTTTTTCCGTTTCTGCTTTGATTGAAAAGAAGGGCACACAGGAATGTATGATGTCCAAGAAAGTTTGTTCAGAAAATCCTGGAAAAACGGGAAATCATACACATTTCCCGATTTCGTGTTTTCTTTCAGTAGAGAAGTGCTTTTCTTCCAGCGAGTGAAACCTCTCTCTTCTAGAGTGCCTAGAAATAAACAACCACAACAGTAATTCGTGATAAGGACATGCAGGCAAATATTTGGGTAAGCACAACATATCTACGTATGGAAAGTTTGACATTGTACAGTTAAAGTATACCAATGTGGAAGTAAGCAAGATTCGAGTTCAATAAGGGCAGATCTTTTTCTTAGAGTAAAAAGCCAAAGAAAAAAGGGTTGCTTGAGGGGAACTGAATCTTGCGTTGGCTCCTTGAATGGTATACTTTAACTGTGTTTTTATACCGATAAACAATTACTAGTAATCAGAAAAGGTTCAAATTGATAATTAACATTATAGTTTTAATTCTTTATATACAGTATCCAACCATTTATAAGGTGAAAATAAATAAAATTAAATTACACGCGCTTCGTATTGTGATGTGGGCAATGATGAAGAATGAATATAGCCAATCAAAAAGGATGTTGCATCTAGTATTAAATTATAAATTTTTAGGGAGTGTATCGGAATTATTCCTTTTATTAAAAGAAACTACGAAGTGTTCCAATAGATGCATACATGTACATGTATCAGTTGATCAAACATACGCGCGTTTGGCCTGAAGTCAGTCTCGTTTGCTAGAAATTAGTATGTCTAGGTTATTTTCAAGGAATCAGCAAAATGTATCGAATGACTCTTACATGAATGTAGTGAAAAATAATTAGAGTTATAATAAATGTATTTTATGTAGTTTAAACAAACAATAAGTGGGCACATATACTTTGAAAAAGATAATGGGAAGTGGATAAATATATACCCATAGTAGATTATGAATTATGTTGCATAATCGATATTCAAATTGAAGTTAAACCTGAAAGAAAAGAAACATTTTCTAAATGGGGATTATGTAAGGGCGTTGCGGTGGGAATGAGTGGGGCATAAAACTGACCTGGCACCGTGTTATCCAGAAAACAGGCCGCCATCCCAGCTACAAACATGTGGGTGCCCAGTAAAACGTTGATGACTTGGTCGAACAGTGTGCTCCCTTAACCAAAAAAAAGAGTGCAATATATAGCTTAATCGAAAAAAAAAAATTAAATGTGTTTTACGTGCATTGCAACTTTTATCAAAGACAAGTCTCATCGGGCAATGATGCATCCACATTATTGAAATATATCGACAATTGTTTGGCAATGTGAGTTTTTCACTGTGACCTCGTCAATCAGGCAATACATGTAGGTATCTGATTCAATATGATTATAATTAATGCATGAGTTAATAATTAAGATAAAATTAAGCTTTTACCTGTATCAATACTGGAGATGTTAGCGTTCAGCCAGTTGGGCAGTGTTTGTCCAATGGAAATTGACGTCCCTACTACAAAAATGTTTCTTGGAGAAGACATGTCTACAAACTGGAGATTAGAAAGTCCAACGGACAGTACCATTCCTGGATTTGATAAATAAAGATATTATTTACATTGCAACACTAAAAAGTATCATTTTATTAAATAACAATGCAAATATTTACTTCAAATTTTAAAGAAAAAATAATAGGCAAAAGATTGTTTCAGAAACAGGAACCAATTAAAATATGGTTTTAAAAGTAATGATCAAGACTATTAGATACAGTTTTACATAGTTACAGACAATATCATAAGGTTACAGCACAAATACACACATACGCTAATAAACATACAGATACAAAATTTTCCACCACGAATTTGTATTCATAAACAAAAAGTAAACATTCTAAGAAAGGCTAACTATTAATAATATTGTTTGGTTTTCATGAACATGAACTTCGCATCAGGTCAAATGCTACCGCAATGATTCAATGAAAAGTTCTATGGTGAAAAGTAAAGAAAAAAACTTTTTAGATCAATTTTCTGCATCAAATTTATACATTTTATAATATAGAAATCATATTCTTTTTGAAAACCTTGCAATACAATAAAAAGAATGCATGCAATATTATCATGTTTTTGCCCTGAAAAATTATAGACTGATTATTTGTTTCGTCTAACGTTGTATCAACTTACCATAAATATCATTATCTAAAAAGAGGGCTACATGGTTGTTGCCTTTATCAATGTTCTTGAGAAAAAGAGTTTTAGCTATATATTTAATCGATTTCCTTGCCAAGAAGAGTTCCATATAAAAATATAGGAAATAATACAAGTTTCAAAGTTAAGATACCGTATATGATTCTTTTTTTCATGATTAATAATAATTCATTCAAACGAAGCTATACGTAAAATTCTTACAGATAATAGATGGGTGATTTGCGGACCAATAGACCCCCCTTACGTCATAATCACTCATTCATAATAACATTCTTACCCAAACTGACATGAAATAGTCCTCCAAGCACTGGATCAGGGATAGTAGCAAAAAGGGCTGCAGCTTTCCCTATACATCCCAATGTCATAAAAATGCAACCAGCAACCAAACTCACGGCTCTACTAGCGACCTTTATAGTGAATATATATGAACAGAATGCAATATAGTTTTGTTTTTTTTTTTTCAAAAATAAGTTATTAGGAATAAATTGAAGTACTAGAAACAATAAAAATCGTTTCCAATGTAAGCTTCGGTAAAAAAAAAATAAAAGATCAGTACCATATACATAAGGATAGTTGCATAATACATGAAAAAAAGAAAAATGGGCTGCAGTGGTTGAAGTTCAAGCAGAAGAATTAAAAAATAAAAAATTGGGATATGACTTATTTGACGACAACAATGAAGAATAGAAAGTAGATACTAAAGTAGAAATCGTACATTATTGTATTAGTCACCGTTTCACAATTAGAAGAGGTAGAAGAGGTATAGTGGCTGTTGTGTAGAGAAGAGACTAAAGAAAGAATGACAATTATTGACGTACCCGAGTGATACTAATAGCTCCAATATTCTCACTGTATGATGTTGTTCCTATGCCTGCTCCCCAAAATCCACACAATAAACAACCCAAACCCTCAACAGCAATTCCTAGGAAGAATCTTATGACATGGAATAACATTATGATACATTATAACATTTACAATATTTATAGGCAATCGATGCAAAATAGAAATTTAGTCAAGTAAATAAGTACCCCTATTTATTGCATATTTCGGTGGCTTTCCTGCATCTGCTTGCAAGGCGCATGCATAATAATCGCCGATGGATTCCATCACTGATGCTATAACACCAGCTATCATTCCACAGGTTCCCGCGATGCTCACGGTGGGCCATCCAAACTGACCTATATTATCATTAAAAAGCAAGCGACATTAAATTTACTCCGAGCAAATGAAAACTGTCACATTTAGTATTGTTGTATACTGTTATGATTTTTAACAGATGTTCATTTTAAAGTTTTGTTTTATTTATTGTTTACTACAAAAGTAAATATTCATATGATTTGAAAAAAAACAATTTCATCTTTGATGTTTAGTTGGTTTCAGAAATACCAATTTAGAATTAACTTCACATAACCTATGTGGCACTGGGTCAAAATACACCTCATTACAATGAAAAAAGAAATGTCAAAAAATTCCCACGAAACTGTCACTGCATAGTTAATAAAGTGGTGCGAAACATATCAATGCATGGACATGTTCGTGTGCCCAAAAAACCCCCAAAAAACAACAACAATTGTTTGATGTCACATTCAAAATCAGTGATCAGGCATAATCAATCACAATAATACCTGGATATGGAAATCTAAACCAGCTGGTTTTTGTCAACACGTCAGTTTTAATGTCAGTTCTAGCACCGTATCCCCAACCGTTTGGATCATTTGTAAATACTCCAGTGGCAGTCAACACAAAACAGAGGAACCAACTTAAGCCAACTGATATCAAAATCTGTGTAAAAAATGAAATGATCAAAGAAATTCCGAAATATTGTTTCCACGTCAATATCAATCGAAAAACAAAACATATCTATAACTATTTTACCCATAAATTCATTTTGGGTTAATATTTTAGGGATTTTTTTTTTATTTCTTTGTTTGTTTCTTTTTCAAAGATTTGGGTTGGAAATGGTTTCCAAATCTTTTCTCAAATTCAAAAATTATATTGATGCATCCTTTTTTCAACGAAGATATAACCAAATTTTCTTCTTACAGGTTAACAAATGTGTTCGTAAATAATTTAGCAATGTCTTAGCATTCTTATTGTTTTATTCTTACCGGAAACAGTTCGCAGATCTTCCATCTCCTGAGATATTGCGAGAAGATAACCACCAGGGCAATTGTTCTGAAATCAAAGCAATAGGTGTTTATGAAAAAAAAGTTTTGTGCTTTAATTCATGTGTTGTGTAAAACTTTAGCACATTCACTACTGACAGATTATCTTTTAGTATCTATATACAATTGGTATGGAAGCCTACTAGTATTTATTTTTGTACAAAAAAACCATTATATATTCGCTATGTTACATATTTTTTGTTCATATACTTATGTTACTTGATAAATACGAAAAATAAATTTGCTCCAACAAACAGTTGTCTTTTCAACGCTGATAAATTAACTCATCAACTTACGCGAAAGCTATATACCACTGCTTTTGTGCATATGTCGTTATAATGGGAAAAAGAGACAGCGATATGGATGACGTCACAACACTGATTGTTAATGGACCAATAAAACGAAGTAAAAATCCAACCAATCCTGTCAGCCCCAGAAACATTTGAAAAAGGGATGCAACCATTAGTGAACCTGATATCTGGAATTAAATTAAAACATTAAAATTCAGTGCTGTTAAAATAAAATAATAACCATGCTTGCGTATACTTGAAACAGTGCTAAACATATTGTACGAGATCATCAATAATGATAACGGTTGCAAGTCTTCTATATTTCCATTTGCTCTAATAAAATTAAAAGCTACATGTACCGGAAGTACTTGGTATACTCACCACAGAGAGTCGGCTTGTCCAGAGAGATCTGTGCTCTTGGCTTCCAATTTCCGGTAAGTTTATAGTTTCGTTATCTATCAACTCAAAATGTCATATGGCAAATTCAAAAATGTGAAACTAAAAGTGTGTATTAATTAAATACATTTATGGGAATCATAGGGGAAAATGTATGGGTCGTCTTATGACATTTTTTTTATCATATTTACTAATAAAATCAAATAAATTTAATGAAAAGATAATACCCATACCCTGAATGCGTAATTATAATCATTTAATGAATTTAGAAAAAACTGTGAATATTGGATGATTCTAATAATATAAAGAAAATGTAGTTTATTACTATGAAACGACTAAGTACTCAATAGAAATATAAAGTAATGATTTTTTTTTATAAAATCCTACAGCGTAAAGGTGTATATAAAACATTATATCAATTATATATGTTGCATCTGTAAAATTCAATGCCCGCAAGTGAGTACACGCATAGCGTGCATTTACTACAAAAGATAATTCATACCGTTTGCTTGTTGGTCAAAAGGGCAACTCCATTCTGGTTGTGACATCAGTGCAAACACAGGCATAAGGAAGGCAGCTGTTGCCCCTTGTATTATAGGGAGTCTACGAGGCGATAAAACAAACGTGCCTTTTTGCATAAAATTCAAGTCAAAAGACTTGGCACCTAAGTTTTTTTTTAATACATTACGATACATTGACCAAGACTTGTGGGTTTTTTTGTTAGTAACTCGAATATTCATTATACTTCTACTAAAATTGTAAATCAAGCGGAATAAACATTCGTTTTGGATCAGTTCCTCAATCGCAAATATTCGCCTTTTTGTATGATAAAGCTAGATGATAAAGTTATATCTATATAGATCCAAATCTTGATTACCAATGATAACACTGTATCATTAGAGTTTGCTTCAAACTCCAATATTTGTTTTCAATAGCTAGATAAATCATTTCTAGAACCTTTCACTAACTAGGTGATCGTAAAGAGATTGAATAAATTTACCCTCAATATTTACTGCTGGTTTTGACAGAAACCATCCTCCATTCATCAGAATATGATATACAACACTCGAATTAAAAAAAAAAAAAACCAAACAAACAAACAAACAATAGGTTTGGTTTTGCCTACCTTATACCAATGGCTGATTGGGTGATGGTGGACATCCCCACCGTGAATAGGGCGGTCTGTATGAGCTCTGAGAGGCCCACAGTGTCCCCGCCCATACACATGCTCTTGTGAATGATGACCGGAAGCGCGATGATCCCGCTTATTGACGTAAAGGCTTGCTGAAACAAGAGTTGTGTACGTTTGCATTTCCAACTTCTTGGTCAAAAACGGGCAGACAAGCATTTATTATCATTACTCAATGTTATACTTTATTTACTAACAATCTTTGCTAAAACACAATAATTACACTACATTGGTTTCCAATTATTAATGTTAACGCTTGCTACAATAACTATATAAAATTTGATTTCCTGAATGAAAAATTATTGGATAACATTAATTCTAGTAATTGAACTGCACATAAAGATTGCTTTAAAGGACTATTCCATAAAATAATAAAGCACTAAGTGCTGACAAAAGCAAGCGTCAAATATTCACTCTACCAAGTAATGGATATGATGTTATATTTACATTCACTTTCTTTCCCTCTATTAAATTGCATTGTTTGATTTGAGTGAGTGATATTTACGCATAACACAGAAGACCCATTCACCAAATCTGGGGCGTATGAATACATTAAGTATTCTTTCAGTATTAATTTTCTCGAAGAACATTAACTGACTCTTCTCGCGACTTCAAACCGGATCACGACCGAATATTATTAATACTTACTCTGAATAATAATTTCATTGATGTAATAAATTTTGACAGTTAAAATGAATTCAATTGATTAATTTATTAGTGTTGCAAAAGTAGATTTATTAAATCACAGAAAGAAAAATAAAATTGTGTTATTAGAATTTAAAACGCTGTGCACTATTTTTGTCAGCATAATTTGGCTTTCCAATGGCTTTTCCGTTAATTTTGCTTTACTCGTTGAATAACTCAGAGCTTTTTTTAAAACAAATCATATTTACGGGAAAGAAATAAACTTTAATGTTTAAAAACGTAAATATGAGCACTGAATCATTATTTTTTGAAAAATGTGGTCTCATAACTACAACGGTGTGTGCAAACAAATTATCATAACGCGCTAGCGTGCGTTATTTAAACTTACCGAAACTTAAAGTTAATTCATAGCTCTATTGAAACAGCCAGACTGAAATATATGCGGCCCGTTTATAAATTGGTCGAAATATACAGCAGTTGAAACTAACAAGACACTGACAAGACTGAAAATTATACACGTCACGTTTATTAATTCGTCAAAACCTCTAGCTACCTAAGAACAATCACGCAGTGCACGCAATAACAATGATAATGTCAGACTTAAATTCCGATAGAAAATGATTTCGCTGTTTCTTTCAGCAAACGTACTGATATACATTAACAGTAATTTAGTGAATTTTACTAACTTTTCATAATCAATTTATTTTTTATTCATGTGGGTTATGAAGGTAGCGATCGTTAAAGAAAAAAAAATTACATAATCCGCAAACCCGGATTATGTATTTTTTTCTGCAATGCCACAATTCATATCCCACATGAATCACCGAAGAAAGCATTTTCTTTTCTGAATAAACCTTGTTCTTACTTGGAACCCCAATATGAGGCACAAGTACCACGGCGGCACATCATTGACCTTATACAACAGCTTTTTTGATTGGCTCTCGTTGATGATTTCTAACGAATTGTCGTGTGGCACAGATCCATTTTTGCCATTTACTTGTACGTGCATATTCTGGTCTTCATGATCACATATCATTTCATCATGATCAGTTGTAGAGAGAAATCTGCAAAAAAAACACCTATCATTGTAAACATTTTTGATCCAATCTTTTGATGACTTTTGTATTATGAAGAGTAAAACAGGGTAGATCCGTTTGACATGACGTTCTATACGTAAGACTGATTACCTAGAATATGCTTTTCACAATGTAAAAAATAATTCAAAGTTTTAGCAAATACAGTTAAAACTGAAAAAAATAGTTAATCTAATTCATTCAACAGAACTATTTTCATTTCTATGAAAATGTATAACTTAGGAAAGTACATGTATACTATTATTTTGAAATCAAAACAATCTGGAGTCATGGAACTCAGAGATGGCATTACAGTGTATGCACTATAAAAGCGGTCTTGCAAAAGGCAAGCATGTATTTTAGGTTAAATTCGCCATCAATCGGTAATTTTACTCTGTGGATATACCGTTATTAATATTATACTCACGGCGGCTTATTGTAAGGGTTTATGTAGGAATCCTTTACCACAAATAAAAATGTCTGCCAAATTCAAAACACAGATGTTCTTTATTGTATATAGAAGTACATTAATATACAAAGAATTGTTTTAGGTAAATTTTCCAATTTCCGAATCCCCCCCCCCCCCCATATCCCATCCACACACACACACACACACGCTTAATTGATTCGGCAGTATTTGAAAATTTGAATTTTCATTTACACATAAGACCAGTTATGATATTGACCAAAAAGATGCTACGTACCTCAAAGAAACCACAAAGTAATCCTGAAACTTATGTTAATTCAACTCTTTTCTGTGCTATGTAAGTACAATGTACACGGTTTTTTTCTCTCAATTCAGGACTGTGTTTTTTTTATTCTGTCTTTTATTACATTACGGTGTAAAACAGCGTCACCGTAGGGCATTTTTTACGCGTTATGAATCGCTTTATGATCCCCCAAAAGATATAAAAACAGCAATTGTATGTTCAACGACAATTGTATCATTTATCGTGTGGTACCGGATTAATAAAATAACAACAATTAATTGTTTTTGAGTTTATCCTGTCTTTTCCGGATCCGCTGAGTCCATTGTCCTATCATTGAGACTAATTAAGGTGTAGACAGGTGTATTATACACCGCAACTATTCGATGTTACTTATCGATAGCTTAAATATGCTTTCTAATATATTCGTGGTCAGGCCTCTCGACCTTGAATAACAAGTTGACCCTTGAAATCTATATAGGTCGACTATTACTGTCTAAGCTTATAAAAGCTCGATCAGATGAAAATCTGTTTTCTCGAAAAATGTATCTTGAAAAGGGGGCATCAAAATATCACAACCACAATATAAATAGTGCATGTTTGGGAGTGAAACAGTTGAAATTGACTCCCCGAGAAAACCATTGTCATCCGCCGCGAAGGTATGAAATACAATGTCCATCCATAAAGAGAGTTCTTATCAAAATTCAATTATTTGTAAATATTTGTAATTCCATCTTTCGATGACTTTAGTATAATGAAGAGCAAAACAGGGCGGACCAGTAGACATGGCTATAGATTGTACAGTAGACTATACGTAAAACTGATTACCTAGAGGATGCATTTCACAATGAACAAATTACTTTAAAATTTTAGCAAAATACTAAAGGAAAGCTTTCTGTTATTTGAAATCAAAACAATTTGGAGTCAGAAAAACTCAGACATAGTGGTGTGTACTTTAAAGGCGGTCTTGCAAAAGGCAAGCGTTTTATGTTGACCATCATTAAATTCATTAGGTAATTTTACCAATATTCATATTCAGGGCTGCTTATTTTTTTGGGTTTATGTACATTGTAAGAATTCTTTCCAACAAATTAAAAAAATCTCTGGCAAATTCAAAACACAGATGTTCGTCATTATACATAGAAGTTAATTACCAAAACATTGATTCTAATACGTTTTGAAATTTACGAAATTCCATTCCCCATCCACCCATTCCCTCCCTCACCAACACAAACACACACAAACTTGAATGATTCAAAAGCATATTCAAGAATTTAAAATATTATTTACACGTATGACAAGTTATGATATTGACAGAGCCAATGATACGAACCCTCAAAATTAAAACCACCATGTAATCCGCATAATAATGTCAATTCAACACCCTAGCTTTGTATGCCCAATAAGAACCCACGTTTTCTCTCAATTCAGGACTGTGAGTATTTTTTTTTGGTCTTTTATTACATGGCTGCACGGTATAACAGCATCACCGTAGGACTTTTTTTTAACGTTTTTTCAACCGCTTTATGAACCCTAAAAAGATGAAAATCAGCAATCGTGTGCTTCAACGACAAGGGGCAGCATTTATCGTGTGGTACCAGATAAATTAATTATAGAATAACAAAAATATTTTTGAATTTACCCTGTCTCTTCCCGATCCCGTTTGTCCATTGTCCTATCACTGAGACGAAACAAAGTGTAAACAGGTGGATCAGACGATGCAACTATTAAAGTCGATGTAACTTATCGATGTTTTGAGTTTACCCTGTCGTTTCCGGATCCGCTGAGTTCATTGTTCTACATGTATTATTGAGACTAAACAAGGTGTAGGCAGGTGTATCAGACACTGCAACTATTCGATGTTACTTATCGATGGCTTAAATATGCATTCTTTATATATTCTTGGTCAGGCCTCTTTACCTTGAATAACAAGTTGACCCTTGGAATCAATATAGGTCGATTATTACTGTCTAAGCCTATAATAGCTCAATCAAATGAAAATATGTTTGCTCGCAAGATGTTTCTTGAAAATGGGGCATCAAAATATCACAACCACAATATAAATAGTGCATGTTTGGGAGGGAAACAGTTGAAATTGACTCCCCGAGAAAACCATTGTCTTCCGCCGCGAAGGTATGAAATACAATATTATACATGTCCCTCCATAAATAGAGTTCTTATCAAAATTCGATTATTTGTAAATATTTGTAATTCCATCTTTCGATGACTTTAGTATAATGAAGAGCAAAACAGGGCGGATCAGTACACATGGCTATAGACTTTACAGTAGACTACACGTAAAACTGATTACTTAGAGGATGCATTTCACAATGAACAAATTACTTTAAAATTTTAGCAAAATACAGTTGAAACTAAAAAAAATAAAACAGTTTAACTAATGCATTTAACAATTTTTTTTCATTTCTGTGAACATGTATAACTAAAGGAAAACTTTCTGTTATTTGAAATCAAAACAATTTTGAGTCCGAAAAACTCAGACATAGTGGTGTGTACGTTAAAGGCGGTCTTGCAAAAGGCAAACGTTTTAGGTTGGCCATCATTAAATTCATTAGGTAATTTTACTCTGTGGTGATACCATTATTCATATTCAGGACGGCTCATTTTTGGGTTTATGTACATTTTAGGAATTCTTTCCCACAAATTAAAAAAAATCTCTGGCAAATTCAAAACACAAATGTTCGTCATTATACATAGTAGTTAATTACCAAAACATTGATTCTAATAAGTTTTGAAATTTACGAAATTCCATTTCCCCATCCACCCATTCCCTCCCTCACCAACACAAACACACACAAACTTGAATGATTCAAAAGCATATTCAAGAATTTAAAATATTATTTACACATATGACAAGTTATGATATTGACAGAGCCAATGATACGAACCCTCAAAATTAAAACCACCATGTAATCCGCATACTAATGTCAATTCAACACCCTAGCTTTGTATGCCCAATAAGAACCCACGTTTTCTCTCAATTCAGGACTGTGAGTATTTTTTTTTTGTCTTTTATTACATGGCTGCACGGTATAACAGCATCACCGTAGGACATTTTTTTAACGTTTTTTCAACCGCTTTATGAACCCTAAAAAGATGTAAATCAGCAATCGTGTGCTTCAACGACAAAGGACAGCATTTATCGTGTGGTACCAGATAAATTAATTATAGAATACCAAAAATATTTTTGAATTTACCCTGTCTCTTCCCGATCCCGTTTGTCCATTGTCCTATCACTGAGACGAAACAAAGTGTAAACAGGTGGATCAGACGATGCAACTATTAAAGTCGATGTAACTTATCGATGTTTTGAGTTTACCCTGTCTTTTCCGGATCCGCTGAGTTCATTGTCCTGCATGTATTATTGAGACTAAACAAGGTGTAGGCAGGTGTATCAGACACTGCAACTATTCGATGTTACTTATCGATGGCTTAAATATGCTTTCTTTATATATTCTTGGTCAGGCCTCTCGACCTTGAATAACAAGTTGACCCTTGAAATCTATATAGGTCGACTATTACTGTCTGTTTTCTCGCAAAATGTTTCTTGAAAATGGGGCATCAAAATATCACAACCACAATATAAATAGTGCATGTTTGGGAGGGAAACAGTTGAAATTGACTCCCCGAGAAAACCATTGTCTTCCGCCGCGAAGGTATGAAATACAATATTATACATGTCCCTCCATAAATAGAGTTCTTATCAAAATTCGATTATTTGTAAATATTTGTAATTCCATCTTTCGATAATTTAGTATAATGAAGAGCAAAACAGGGCGGATCAGTAGACATGGCTATAGACTTTACAGTAGACTACACGTAATTAATGTCAATTCAACACCCTAGCTTTGTATGTCAAATAAGAACCCACGTTTTCTCTCAATTCAGGACTGTTAGTATTTTTATTTTGTCTTTTTTTACATGGCTGCACGGTATAACAGCATCACCATAGGACATTTTTTACGTTTTTTCAACCGCTTTATGAACTCAAAAAGATGAAATTCAGCAATCGTGTGCTTCAACAACAAGGGACAGCATTTATCGTGTGGTTCCAGATAAATTAATTATAGAATAACAAAAATATTTTTGAATTTACCCTGTCTCTTCCCGATCCCGTTTGTCCATTGTCCTATCACTGAGACGAAACAAAGTGTAAACAGGTGGATCAGACGATGCAACTATTTAAGTCGATGTAACTTATCGATAGCTTAAATAATTATGCATTCTTCATATATTCGTGGTCAGGCCTCCCGACCTTGAATAACAGGTTGACCCTTGGAATCTATATAGGTCGATACTTGTTTATAGATAGGAAATGACCTTTCTATAAAAACTTGACATTTTTAATGTTAATTGATCACTGCTTACTATCTATTTAAGATATATTTTTTTTTCTAGATGATAGCCCGTGCAAACTCGGGACTTTACATCAAAATGATACATTTTTTATGATGATTTTTTTTTTCATTTTTGTTCATACATGTACTGTGCCCAATTTTTTTTTAAAAAATGCTTTCTTAGCATATTCTTAAAAATTGAAATAAAAAAACCCAGCATGTCTGGATATTTAGAGAAGTGGGCAGGGATGAAATATAAAAACTGAAATTTATGATATATACATTTACGTTTTCTTAATTCATTTTGTTGTAATTAATTTCAAACATGTGAGTCGGTATTAAGCGCGTCGTACCCTTCATTTTGTTTTTTATGTAAAAAAAAATTCTATTTTTGTCAATGTTTCAAAGTGAAATTTTAGATAAAAGGACAGTTTTGAAGAAAAAAGTCCTTCAATTCAATTTCCTTGTTTAATGGGTACATCAATTATTGATATAGACGTAGAACACATTGTGTCCATTGTTTACTAATAAATCTATAAGGTTTACTACCAATCTGTGGTGTTAAAAATGTTTGAAATAAAAAAGTAGTATTTGCATATATCAAAAGTATAGATCTGCCCAGTGGTTATCTCGCCCTTAACTGTCCTCCTTGGCGTTTAGTAATCTAACTGCGTTCCTCGTAACCCGTTCTGGAAAGTTCTTTCATTTAATACAGAAATCGTATCAAATTATTACATGTGAATATGTGAATATGTGATGTGTATGCACTGTAAACTAAATACATAAGAGGATGTAAATAACTTGTACATGAAAGTTTGAATAAAAAAAATAAAATTAAAAAAAAAAAAAGAAAAAAAAAATATTACATGTACATTCTTCGTGACATTATTTAATGTAAATGGGCAAAGTAAGCCTGTACCTTATGAAATGCTGAAGTTTATGTTGCATGAAAATCATTGTTTAAAAACTCCTTTTTAAGAATGAACTAGCTGCAAAATTGGTCATATTTAAGTATTTATATTTTGTACTTCACATATGTTGATGTGCTTATAAAAATATCCTATAAACACTTCTAAAAACATATTGTGTGTTTTAGAAATATATTAGGCGTTAATTATTTATACGTCTTATAGAATGTTTATTGAGTATCTAAATTTTAAACACAGTCAGTGTGTTGATAAAGTTATAACCCGTTTTTCCGAAACCTAGAATACAAGTTTGCATGATTATTGACAGCGTGTGTTTTGTTTATAAACATATCAGTTTGTTTATTTATGACGATGGAGAGGAAATGTTGCTGACAATTATAACTCTGTCCCAAGATATTTTAGATTCACGTTTGGCTTAATTGTTTGATATTTATAACTACCTCAGGATTCAAACGATGTTCATTCAAAAGTATGAAAAATTTCCAAGATTTCTCAGTCAAAACGCCCCTGTTAGCTTATCAGGTTTCAATACAATGCTAAAAAATGTGATGTCTACGGAGATTTTGCATTGCAGCAAGCCCGGATGATAACGTTGAAATATTGCGCGATGTATTCCGAGTGTATTCCGAATGGAGGAAAGATGTAAACATTCCTCATTATAAATATCCGTAAGGAATCTGTTTTCGTTCCTGTGAATTTTTCCGAGTGAAAGATGATAATGTGTCAATGAAATTATCTTGGAAAATATCCCTTTCAACTATTTGAATTGCACTTCTTTCACAGGTAAGTGTATTTTTGTTAAAAATCGTCCAAATGTGCAGCATCAATATCTTGGGACAGAGTATAGAAAAGGCATTGATAAGTGTGACGATCGGTTTAGTTCAACTTATTTGTGACATATGTGTGTATACTTAATATTCTTGATCATGTTTCTGCACCCAAAAAGCAGATTGACCCGCCCAGTCTAAATAGTTCGAAGTGTTTGTGAAAAAATTGATAAACAATCGTATTTTATAAAAGTAGGTATACTACGGCGAATTCAGAAAAAAAATTATAACAGGGAGAGAGGGTGAGTCCTATTTTACAAAACTTTGTAATAAGGAAAGACAATTTAAAATTTACAAAACTGTCCACGTTTAAAGAAAAATCACATTCATCAAACAAACCTTGGCACAGATGATCAAATACGTGTTTCATTAAACAAATATAATTGCATGTTTGATAAATAAAAAATGCATGGAATCTAGTTCTGCAATAACTGTATTCAAATTAACGTTATTCCTCTGGAATGAATAAGGTCGATGCAAACAAACTGTAATATTTATGGCTCATAAACATATGGACTATGTTGGACATATATAACACAGTTTGTAACTGTATTTGTGGCTTTTTTATTTACAAAATTTCTACTGGATTGTTATATACCAGTTTGCGTATGTTTGATATTATCTTGCCCTAAACTCAGACCAAAGGTAAGAGTGTTTACAAGAATTTAAGAGTAAGTTAAGCTATCATTAATTGTCTAAAGAATTGTAGGTAGTATTTAGACAGCCCGCAAGCTGATTAAACAAGTTAGGATTCAACTTCAAATGCGCTGGTGTAAATTGGAATTCTGGGAAAGAATTAGTTTTATTAGAGAAAATCAAAGATGTTACAGTGAACTACGTAGAAGCGTTTAATAGGCTTTAACTTTAGAAAAGTTTTTACGTAATGATTTGACTGTATGACCTTTGTCCAATCAGATCATAGTAGGGCGGAGTTAAGACATTACCGCTCGTGACACTCTCTCATTCAGTCACGAGCGGTAATATCTTAACTCCGCCCAGCTACGATCTTATTGGACAAAGGTCAGTCAAAACATTACGTAAAAGCCTTACGGAGTTAACGCCTATTAAACGCTTCTACGCAGTTTGCTATATAAAACTGTACAGTTTCTTAGTCAAACTGCGCATCGTCGTTTTGTTTGACTGTCAATGAGTATCGTCTGCAGCCGAGGGCCGGTGTCCGCATACATATATCATCCCGATTCTCTTTGTGAGATTTGAGAGGAAATGCATTGGCGACGGGACCATGAAATTCAGAGAGCAATCTTCGCAAAGTAACAATTTTAAGTGATAAGTAGGTTTCCAGCCATACATTGTATTTATACTGCTGCAAGCTGGTCTGCACACATGTGCATACAATTGTGACCGCGTAGATTTTACGGTGCTAGGGAATTCTTCTGGATCTGCATCGGTCGTGTGCAGTACGAACCGGGTGAGGGAATGTTGGCGTAAAGGGTATAAGGTATAAGGTGTAGGCGCGCTGTAGGCTGTAAGGTAATAACGAAGGGTTGAATTGCCGTATTCCCGAAGGTCCACCAGTATACAGTTCCAGAGAAATAAACAGGCAATTGATGCAGGATTCCACATTTATTGGACGAGACTCAACGATGACAACATTAAAACAAATTAACAGACAGACAAGTTACAAACAAGGCGGATATGGCCAGTAGTGGCCTCCGGACTCAAGACTTCGGGTGAGTCGGACGTGGCCGAGGCTGGCCGCCGTATCCCAGACTGCCGATTGACAATTGTACATAATTATTTATAAGAATCTGAACAATGAGTATAAATTGACAGGTGATGACATAAGTAAGCTTAGTGAAAGGTTCACAGATATAAAATAATTAAATAAACTCAATGAGTCTTTGATATCCAAGACATGAAAAACTGATAATTGCACAATGTTGTTTTAAGAGATAAGCAAATGTTGAGACATGTCACTCTGTCTCTTTGAAATCACATATAGAGTCCGAAAAGTGTCAATCACAAAATAAACTTGTAACTTTGTAAGAAATAAAGTGTGAGAAAATATTACGAAACAAACGTTGAATTTTAAAAGTAAAGTGCAAAATAAAGTTATAAGTAAACAGTGAAAGGACTATATATGATAAGAGCCTAAAATGGCCCCCTAAAATGAACATCATCATTTTACTATCATTCTTTGTTTTCTTATTACAGATATGTATGTGATGTGTTTACGTAATATTCATTTTGGTTCAAGTTCCCACAATTTAGAAATATGACATTGTAAAGACAACCTTTTCCCGCCATTTTTGCATTTTTAGCGTAAAACAGGGTTTTTTCAAGCAGTGTTTCCTTCCGAAAACATAGACCGCATTCTTGAACAAATAAAATATTTTAATCAGAGATGTATCTAGGCAAGACTAATAAGTGACAAAAAAATTTTCCTCGTTCAAGCATGCGCTCTATATTTCCCATTCATAAATAGATAAGAAAAATGTCAATTTTTGGCTGATTTTGATTGAATTATAGAAATGGCGTCACTTCTGACGTCATATATTGCCAGTGAGTGCAAATAAATCAAATAAATAGATGAAAAATATATTTTATAACAACTCTTCTTAAAAATTAGTTAATATTTTATTGTACCCGAAACACTTAAAAAATGGCGAATTATGGGGGCCAAATTTAACTCTTATCATATATAGTTCTTTGCACGGTGATACAATCATAAAAATAAGCGTGCAAACCAAATATACACTTTCATATTTTTATTGTTCTGGAATTCATATAACTCTTGCCAACTTCCTTAGCTTTTTAAAAGGTTAACAATATGTATTTGTATTTATGTGTGCAGCATAAAGGAATTTATACCATCTCGAGTATTTTTGTGCCTTATATATTGTTTTGTTATTTGTCCGGATTATCATTAATAGGTGTAGAATATCAATAATTGTGTGATTTTGTTTTTTGCTTTATCAAACGAGTTGAAATTGTATAAAAATATTCTCTCGGCAAGATTCGCAAATGTATATTCACCATTTCCACTCGTTCGATAAAACAAATATAAAATCACAATATAGATATCCTCTATATATACCAAAATGCAACACAGCAATACGTATAATTACACAATAAATACATTCATATGGTTGCAAGGCGTGTTCTCTAATAACTTCAGTTCTTTGATGCCTTTAATATTGTATTTAACACCTTTCTGCAAATAAATAAAAAGCAATAAATGTTATGTTTGTGGAATTTTTATTGCACAGGACTTCACTTTAATGTATAATACAGGAAATACCATTGGATTATGAGATTGGAATGCCTTCCCTTGTCTCTGTAAATATTGGAGGAAAACACAAAGCTTAAATTCACTGATTATAAAACAGAACAATAATTCATGTAACATTTGCAAAGTAGATATTTCTTAAATTTGTCCTGGATTTTTTTTTAAGATGATTGCAGCCAATTTTGACTATGTTTACCTCCTCTACATGAAGAGTTTCGTATAAGTCTACATAGGGAAATGTTCAAATTTTATATATACATGTATATAGCTAAGTAATTGGATTTTTTCCTTAATAAAATAATGGTTTTGAGCACGAATTATCATATTTACTTTTAGCTTGAGATAAAGCTGTAAACATTCACTCTTCCTAAAAGCTCGTAAGACCATTAATATTATTAATCTGTGCGTTATACGGTAGATAACTTCTTAATGTACGAGATATTCATAGTATACAAGCGGGAGTAAATTGAATGTGTTTAATCGGTCTCTCTGCAAAGTGTGCAAAGAATCATACCAACCGCATTCACTGAACATCTCCTAATAAATTACCTTTTTGTATTTTATCTGAAGAGCTTTACTATTCTTGAAAAAAGAATTGGCTCAATGACTCTCGTGAAAGAGCAGTAGAAAACTATTAGTGAGGGACCCTCAATACAGTAACAGTGAAAGCCCACATGTGTAACTAAACACTCACACGTGTCGATCTTCTCACAGACAAACCCAGCCTCTGTCGAGCATAAGACGTCGTCCCAATAACCCATGAAGGTGTCCCTCATGACCACGCAGTTTTCTAAAGGTTTCCCCGAAGGTTCTGTGGAGTGCCAGTAGGAGGAATTGACGTAGCTTGAGTCAGAGGCAAATATCCAGTCACCTTCAACGGCGATATCTGTGACCCCGATCCAATATATGCCTTATGAGAAGTTTTAAAATGTTGAAAATTTATAAATTGATAAATTTTGCGAAAACTTAATCATTGTACTAATGAGGAATTTACTGCAATAGAACGTTTTTGAAAATTGAGTGATTGTATGTGTGCATGCAAATAAAAACATCTATATATGAAGGTTAATCGAATGTTGGGAATAGAATATGGCGTTGCTTGCATCGGAACCAAGCTTTTAGATTTTTCCGAAGATGGGGATAGTTCTGTTTCTGTTTTTGTGTTTGTTTAGTTTCAAAAGGGGGTCTTTTTATGAATGGCAAGACTTCATAGTACGTCAGAAAATAACCACTATAGTTTTAATTGCATGTTTACCTCCCACGGGATACGTCATTACGGACAGGAAGTGAGCCTCTTGGACTGTCCTTGGTTCCGCCAACTTGGCTCGGAAGGCTTGACAGTAACTCTGAAATAGTCAATATGAGCAAAGCTTTCTCCAGTGAGCCTAATGTACCTATTTGTTTGCAATAAGGACGGCTACAAGCTTATTGTTCCCCAAAACAGTAACTACATTTGTAGCTAGCACTAGTTGCTTTCGAGCAGGACTTGATATAAACTTGATTTTGTCAGTAAATAGGTTTTTCATAACATCAAGGAAATCTTTTTTTTTTTTGTGCAGGTGATACTGAGTTTGTTGCTAGTTAACAAGTTAGAGTTGTGATTAATCTAGAGGAGTCCTGAGACCTTGTGCGAAAGGAATTGAAAGGTTGTTGGTTAATTTTTCTCGGAAAACGTTATCTAGATGGACTAGCAAGTTTATTCGTAGAAAAAAATACAATTTAAATACATACAAAAATATACAAAAATGAATTCCTTAGCGATATTTGCAACTTGCAAACTGATAAAGTTCGTTTAAAATTTATTGATAAATAATCACATGTAATCAATTACTGCAAAAGAGGAGTATCGCATTTACAGTGAAGGGTATTATAGAAAACAGTTGTTTCTTTTTATAGAACGAATAAACAACGAAAAATAACAATAATTTTAGATAAAGTGAATTCTCACCGAAGCGGCCCCCCATGTCGCCTGTATCGTCAACACCAAGTAGCAGTTCTGGTTATATGTAATCCAGCCATTTGGGCAAGCTGTGTGTACAAGTAATAGATAAATATATCAGAGAAAAAATATCAATGTTCAGGATGCTGAATGGTTAATAAATTATCCATTGATACCCTGTAAGCATTAAAAATCATTCGTGATAATTCTGGTCCTAATTCATTCATTGTTATAGAACATATCTACATACTGTATACTGGGTTATTTTCGCCCTATGTTATTTTCACTCTTCTACACTTGTACAAAGTTGCCCCGTTTTGAATGACACAGTTGTGTTTACAGAGAGATGATTTGAGACATTGGAATTCGCCCAGTCTTAAATTTGCCCGCTGGCGAGGGCGAAAATGGCGAATATAAAACGGGGGCGAATATTTCCCTGTATACAGTATATTAGGGATAAAATTAGAATATTTTTTATAACCGTTATTCTGAGCTTTTCGCTTATTATGGCCACCACTACTCAGCTCTCTAAATATAAAGTGTATGTATTAAGTTTTAATATCACAGAGGAAAGTCGCATGTTCATGTAAATATTGATGTCAGAGAAAAAAACACATCATGTAAATATGTGTGCACATGTGAGAAAAAGAATAGACATATATCAATAAGAATTACAATTTGTATGATTATTTAATTTGTTTTATTAAATGTTTTGATTTGCCCCCCCCCTCCCCTTTTAAATAAAATTAATGTAAAATTAATTATTATATTGTTCCGTTGTGCGTGTTTTAAGAAAATTTCGATTCTTCCTTCGATTTCTTTTATCTGCAAAACCTGTGAAGCAATAGTTTGTGTTTAATTATTTTGTTTTATAAGGTGTTCATTAAGTCATTTGGTATTTGTCTAGTTACAACATGTTTACATGCCTTCTTGTTTTTGGGGATTTTTTAAAGAATAAGACACGTTTCCATAATGCATGTACATCTAGTTTCGATGCACTGTGCGTGTATTTTGACGTTTCACATCTTTTAAAGAGATTAGAGGTATCACTTTATAAAATGCATAGTGTTAAAAAGAAAGTTTATGGATTTCATTTTAAAATACAAATTAAATAAAATCATATTTCACAGGACATTCCCGTGCCAAATACTAACTGAAAGGTCTGGAATGGTGACTTAGTCTTGTGATTTTCTCAAAACTTATATCAGGCTATACGTGATTGTGTCATAAGATCGTAGATAAAAACAGATAAAAATATGAATTTTAGTTTAATTTTTTACCAACGGAGTAACAATTTGTTTTATCTAGTATCTTTATTTATTTTTTTCTTTCTAATTTTCTGCTACCAAATGAAAAAAAGCAAGAACCTACCATAGCATGACGCTGTCATAAAAAGTATGAAAAGACACTGTTGTTTTTTCATCTTTGTCTCTGTGACCCTACACGACTTGTTGGGATTGATAAGGTTTGACTGACTTTACCATAGTTCACAAAGGCCACGTTACATAAACAACACAGATTTCTACATGTAGTTCCATTAGATAGACATTACAAATTCCACTTTGTGACATTTTATCTATCATCTGATCTGTTTTACTGAACAGGAATAGTCGTAATTATTGTGATCAATTCTCTCTCTCTCCCTCTCTCTCTCTCTCCCTCTCTCATTCTCTCTCTCTATTTCTCTCTCTCCTCTCTCTCTCCATATCTCTCTTTCTCTCTCTCTCTCCATATCTCTCTTTCTCTCTCTCTCTCTCTCTCTCCATCTCTCTCTTCATCTCTCTATCCTCTTTCCATCTCTCTCCATCTCTCTCCATCTCTCTCTCTCTCTCTCTCTCTCTCTCTCTCTCTCTCTCTCTCTCTCTCTCTCTCTCTCTCTCTCTCTCTCTCTCTCTCTCTCTCTCTCTCTCTCTCTCTCTCTCAAACAATTAACGAATCATGTTCATAATGCTTAAATGGGTGTGTGGATAGGATACATTCTTTTCGTTCAAAAGAAGCCGGTACCGAGTAACTCATGTCATAAAGAATAATTGGTATTCGAAATTGTTAACTGTTCATAAAGTATGCAATCTATGTTATGTATCAATAACCTACTGTATGACACAGTCTTAAAAATAATATAAAATCATTGTTTCAATTTTTTTTATCACAATATTTATTTTGATTGCAAATAATGATTAATGATAAATAAACGGAAGTTGTAACAATTATCGTTTTTGTTGAGCTTTCTCTTCCAGCTTCCATCTACACAATGCATAAATGTACATTTTTATAAGTTATGGATACTTGAAAATTCATGGATATTTGTCATATCTCCAAGTATAGCGTCGATGAACATATAAAAATGTTTACTCGCAACGATACACACATAAACATCTTCTACTTTTAGTTAGCAGAATGTATCAGTCGTTCCTTTCTTTGACTGTGTTGAAAATCTCGATCCTCAGAGCGCTGTAGATCACATAACAGTGTATCACTTGTGCATGTACATGTATCGACCTACATGTACTACGTGTATCAACTAAAAAAGTATGAGTTATCATACTTTCCCCCGACACTTTGAACGGCAGTATGCATGCATGTACCTTATTGGCCGCTTGGGAAAAGAAAATCTGTGACACTTTCCATATAAGGCCAGCTAAGCTACACTTGTTTGTCAAATTCTCGTATAAATCGGGTTCGGTAGACTAGTTTTAAGATCACATCGGGTTCGATGTTTTAAAATTCGTGCTATGCTTTCATCCTTTCTATATGTCTTCTGAAGCTGATCATGTTGTCGAGGGCTTTTTCGATTCCCTCTCCCGTCAGAGCACTGGTTCTTTGGACAGTACAAAGTCTATTCGAGATCTCGTCCAAGCAGAAATACTCTATCACGTCCTTTTCAGTTAGTGCACCTATAGTAAAATAAATGTGTATTATGATATTTGATTAAGCATAATTGCACTGAAAACGACTGGAAATTGCTTTTTCAAGCCAGAATTATATCAAGAAAAAAAATGCACTGTACCTTCTATATCTTTTTTGTTTGCAAGAAAAACCATTGGAATGCCGTGTAACTCTTTTTCCATTAGCAATGATGTCAGCAGGTCGTCTGCATCTTGAAGTCGGTCACGTGCGGATCCATCAATTACAAAGATCATACCTATTAACAAAATCAAAATAAATCAGAATAAATGTATGAAAGCAGGCTATTATGCATCTCTCGAAGTCCAGGGTTTCTGATCCGATCCGCCCTACATTGTGAGAATTATAGCGGAAAAAAATAGTTGACTTGAGAAGATGACTATTGTCATAGTAGCAGCTCATGTAATAAACGTTTGTATTGTATCTTTATAAGAGTATCAGTAATATAAAAAAATCTGCATGCGGGACCTGCGATACTATCACTGTATAATTTCTGACTAAAACTTATGTGGACTATAGTTCGGGAAATATGGCCAAATAGCATTTCTTTCATCCTATGATTCATAGTCATTGCTGAGTAAAACATCGCAGTTTGATTAATCTGTAAATAAACAAACTAAATGAACCAATTTAAAAGGTACTTCAATTGATTTTGAACTCAATCTTAATTACCGATGACATAAATAAATACACTACATTGTAAATAAATAAATCAAGAAATAAATAAATAAAAAAAAGAAATTATTAAATAAATCATCATTTTAAATGTTGTACTGTTGCCTCACTTTTTACATGTAACTGTCATTTTGTCTTTGACTTGATTATTTAAGCGAACTCTGGAAAACTGGAGCGTGATAAGGCACAATTGTCTAAAGTAGTCGAAAGATAACACGCCCATTTAGAACTATAATGATAATAATAAATCCTAATGATACGTGTGATATAATAGACATATCCATAGAGGAGCATTTTACTACTTATAGTCATTTCATACATATCTTTTACAACGTAATGCTATGCTATGGTATGCAATGGACTATGTGCGGTATGGTCAAATATCTGCCGCCGATTTCAACCAATTTTTAAATAGTATCGTATGAAAATGAAATCTTCACAAATCATTGTAAAGAGGATGCCTATAACTTTAATCTTGATTTTAGTCATCATTGCTCACTCGCTGTTTATCTATGACGTCACTTTAATGACCTAATTCCCGCACATTTGCAAACAAATGAAGATATTCTCATTTTTGCTCTATATTTTGCATTCGGAAATATAGAGCGCAGGTCTGCTCAAGTGCGATTTTTTAACATATGTTTTTCTTCAGATAGTTATACATATCATACTAAAAATGGTACTTGAGCAAGCCTGCGCTTGATGTTTCCCAGTCGAAAAACCATCGGAAAACACCCATATTTTGCTACAAAACATCAATTTATCAAAATAATGCAATATTCATTACGTCATTTCTACATTATGACGTCACTGTGGTGATAACCTTTCACACCTTTATTTCCAATATGATTTTAACTATCTTTCATCTTATTTTAAAGCTCTCTCTGAAACTTTGATTTTGGGGGGCAAAAATTGCATAAAACCGCACTTAGTCCTTTAATGATAATTATGAGATTTCAACGGAATGCTATGAGATTCGTACGTATGCTTTGTAATGAGGAATTGAAATAAAAGGCTAAAGGATATGGTATGATACATGTATGCTATGATGGTATGGTATGCTATGAAATTTGAAAAAAAACGCCTCCATAGTTCTAAACATATCGAAGTAAAATGATAAGAAATCAAAATTTACAAAACATCCGCAATGTGAACATTTATTCTTTGAAATATTAAAAGCATTTACACCCAAGTTAAAATCATGTTGTATGAAATGCAATGGTATGATATGACAAATGACAATCTATGAGATTTTATGCTGTGGTATGAGATCCTAATGCTATATTATGATATTTCAATTTCAATGTTGAAAAAGATATGATTGAACTGACTGTAAAATCTCTGTATTGAATTCATACCTTCAAAGAAATGTTTCAGAAATTATATTACTGTTTTAGAAACGTTCAATCTTTGATCAATTGAAGGAAGGTCATAAAAGTAGCGAGCTAAAAAAGTGAATATTTACATGCATTTTACGACCGATTGTAGTTTATCGAATCATTAGTATTATTTACATCATATTTGCATGTTATATCAATCCTCATAATGTGTTTGTATAGGCTTGTCTAATTCAATATTAATCGTATTCTTTACTTGTTGACACAAATAACATAAATGGCTGCGGTTTATAGGAAGTAAAAACTCTCCCCCCAACTCAGTTTATATCCATATTAAGAATTGTATGTATTTATCAAGTTTATCAACGGTAAAGGTTTTACGATCGATAACTCGATAAATTATCAAACTCTATATCAAAACACGTTATATTTTGGTTTTTTTAAAATGTCCAAATACTAGACAGACATTTAATACAATCGCTTTTAATGCAAGTGTGAACTGACCCAATGTCAAAAGTTTGAATGCGGATTAAAAGTTAAAGCCTCTGTTATATCGGATTAAGATAATACCCGGTAATCAATGTAATTAATGACAACATTTCTTGGTCTGTATGTACAAGCTTAAAACTGCGAAAAATTTGTTTTCCGTCGACCTCACGTTTCAAAAAGTTATTAAATTGTAAATTGTCGGAGACAGTCGTGTAATAGTAGATGAGAACATACTGAGACTGTCCATAACAAATGAGATAGTAAAAACGACTGTCCGTAACAGTTTAGATGGTAGGTCTAGTGGTTTTTACTGTGACAGTTGAGATAGTATAAGGATTTGCTGTCAGAGTAGTTTATATCATGCATAGACTGACCGTGACAATTTATTTAAATTAAGATAGTAAAAAGAATGACCATGAAAGTTGAGATAATACAGAGATTTACCGAAATATCTGAGAAAGAATTGAGACTGACCGTGACAGTTGAGATAGTTGTAAGATTTACTGTTACAGCTAAGATTGTACTGAGACTGAACGGGACATTTTAGATAGTATTGAGGCTGATCGTTACAGTTGAGACAGAAGTTTAGATAAAGCTTGGCGTAAAATCTGAGATAGTAGTGAGACTGACCGTGACAGTTTAGGTAGTAGTGAGATTGACCGTGAGAGTTGAGATAGTTTTGAGATTTACCGTGACAGTTGAGGTACTAGGGAGATTTGCCGTGACCGTTGAGATAGTAGTGACACTGATCGTGACACTTGAGATAGTAGTGAGTCTCACCGTGACAGTTAAGATAGTAGTGATCCAGACTATGACAGTTGAGATAGAATTGATACTGACCGTGACAGTTGAGGTAGTAGTGTTTCCACAGCCTCCTGATGCTGGGTGTTCCTCCCATGTCCCACAGGGTGATGGTGTTATTGTTGTAGCTTATAGTCTCCACGTTAAATCCCAGAGTCGGCTTTGTGGTCACAAAATCACCCAGGGATAGTTTATACAGAAGCGAAGTTTTACCTAAATAACGAAATACATTTTTTTTTACAACATGAAGAAAGTTGTCTAATGTTAGCATAAAACACTAAGTCTTAATATAAGAGATATTATTTTTTAATGACATTCATGAAGATAAATACAAAATGTGTTTTTGTTCTTATTTGTTCAAGGTGGTAGGGGTTCAACGCAAAAGCATAGAAATATTACCCAATTAACCCTGTAGATTTGTCAGCTGTAATTTGTATATTTTACTGTTAATGTTCTGCGTTGCCTTTGCTAACAAAATACATGTCAATCATAGCTTTATTTTGGTTAATTTCACTCTAAAAACAGAAAAGCATTGCTTTGTCACCTTCCTGACATTTAGGTGCAAAAACAAATCCGTAATCAAAAGTTGATAATATTAAGTATCACTCAAATAGTGAAAACCATATATTGATTCCTTTGATCATTGAATACTTGAAAACTTAATATCTTTTTTTCAACTGACATTAACAGATAATAAAATTTTGTTCATTTATTCACAAAATTACAGCAAAACGTTTACGTACATGTACTGTTTATGTACTATTAATAATAGTAAAGCAGTAAGTTACTTTGCAACGAGTTTCTGGCCAATTATCAATAAAATTTCTCAATAACATGTCAGCGTATAAAGGTGGAACTCGCTTTGTACTGAACTGTGTATCTGATATACTGAAATGATTTCATTAGCTACTGATAAGCTTTCTGATGCTTCATACTGTTAAGGAGGCGGGGAGGGTGTGTCAACGAATTAGCAATTAGATCTTCTTCAAATTAGTAGACAATTTATTTGAAGCAATAAACTATTTATTGAGTAAAGAGACATTTCATAGATTTGATTTTGTTCCAAACATTTAGCCTGTACAGAGCTTTCGTCTATAACAGATCAGTATAGTCTATAAATAGCCATGACAATCCAGCTATCTTTAAAAGAAATAAATTTATGGATAACTCTAATAGATACCTGCCCCATCCAGACCGACTAGAATCAACCGGAAGGAAGTGGCCTCAGAGTTCCTTCTGGACATGCTCGAAGTACATCCCATGATGTCAGTTTCATGTCTGAAACGCATGCGCACTGAGAAGCATCTTTTCAAGTTTCAGTCAGAATTGTCTGTTCAAGCATCCCAGCCAATCGGACACATTTCTTTAATCTCCGTTAAAGGGAGATAAATCCGGCAACAAAGTAACTATGGTAGATGCCTAATGCAACTAGCGAGTAATACTTAAATAATTTACAACACACCCGCTGCACGCGATATGAATACACCGTTGCACTAGGTTGTCAGTATCAACAAACAGTCATTCAATGACAAGACTTTGAATCATTAACTTTCCTTGTGTCAGAGCCGCCTGATAACTTGGTCTATACTGGAACATTTAAATCGACAACGCGTCAAATGAATTCAACTAATATTGAGTCATGTAAGGAGTTTTTTGGGTTCGGTATTTAAATCGAGTATTAAACTCAACGCATACTAAGTCCGGGTATGTATATAAAAGATGAAAGAGGATTACAGCACGGTTTATCGAACATATTAGAGTTCCCCCTGAATAAAACGCTAGCCAATTTGATCTAGAAGCCAGACAAAATGTGTTAGAAAGTAGTAATTTGTTTTTACGTGTTTGACTGCTAAGGGCATGCATGTGTAATGCAATAGTGACTTTAAAATGCAATCATTGAAAATAGCCACTCAAATACCCGATTCTCTTTGAAAATACTTTATGCAGTGTGAATTTAATTTGTTCCTTTGAAGCAAGCATGCAACCTGAACACCGAATAATGTATATTTGAAAGGTGGCGCAAAAGTGCGACGAATCCCTTTTGGGAAATTCCTCTGTCTGGTGACGTCTGAAGAATATCCCAAATCACGTGAAATTTCATCACAAATTTCATTTAGGGCGAGAAAGTCGAATAATAAAATGTGGGAAAAAGTAAATTTGCGAAACTAATGGTCATGAATTTCTGAAAATCTAAATTTTGCTGATCCAGAGGTTGTTCAAATTAACTTGACATGTGTTTGCTTCATTAACGTCGAAGTCCTTGGGAAGTTGGTTCTCCTACACAAAGCTATCTCTTCTGTCTGGTGACGTCAGCAGAATATCCCAAATCACGTGTAATATGTCTTACATCATCTAGTGACGTGCAATATTGTGTGTGTATATATATATATATATATATATATATATATATATATATATATATATATATATATATATATATATATATATATATATCTTTTTTAAAATTCTTTTATTGTGCTGCTATTTTTTTCTGACGTAATAGAGTAGTGTACCTGAATATCACTAATTTAATGTAGTAAAAATGTTACATTTATGCGACCCCATTTATGTCCTTAATAATTTGTGGGATGCACAGCAAAATATTTTGTTTTGCCTCCGACTAGAATGTCTCGATGTTATTGGATGAATCGCGTCACGTGATTGTCTTATAAATTTCTTTACACGGGGAGCGTCAAAATGTATACGGCAACATGGCAGAGGTAACGTTATTTGAGCTGAATTTTGAACACAAACGTTTAGCCATACCTTTAATTGTTATGCCCCAGAATATTTAGAGTGATCCCTCTTTCCCCGTGACGTAATTCTACAATGGCATCCAGGTTTGCACAGACGACTGCCGTAGACTAAGAATTAACCTGTGAATTTTAACTGTTATATATTCTCTTTTGTTTGTTTACATATCCAACTTTAGGTCCTCGACAAAACAAAGCACCTCGCCTTCTATGGACCTAACCGACCCCACACATTTCTGTAAACAGTCAGTAACAAACCTAATAAGTAATACTGCACTGTGAAGAAGTCAGATTCCTAAATTCAGCAGACAAAAATAGGGACGAGTGGATAAAAAGTAATTGCAATATGAATAAATCTGAATCTCCTTCGTTCTTCGTACTCAGCAAACAATCTTTTTTTCATATGCAAAACACACGGCACTCAGAGTTATCGCTCATTCCCTTCCAAATGGACAATGTAGATATTCAAAGTATCGTGTATTGTTTACACTGAGGGAAATAATTACAGGGGATTCCAAACACATAGGCAGATATTCAAATAATGTTGAATTCGAACGTTATATATTGTGGAATTTTCTTTTTCAGATAAACGTAGAGGCTTTAAAAATTCTAGCTGCGACGTATGGTTGCTGATTTACCGACCACACAGCCTCCTTAATATGAATCAGAATCATACCACGAGAAAACAGTTAAACGCACTGTCTATATTTACGAGTGCTTATGGGTAAAATCAATCTAATATTTGAAATTTAAGTTGCAATTTCAAAAACGAAGAAGAGCCGTTGACGTTATGTTTGTCGTTCGACTCTATGATTAGTTTTGCTCGAGACATATATTGTGACACAAAGGTAATGTAAGTTGGTGTTATTTATTTATATTGAACAGTGATCGTCCAAGTTTGATTTATGTGTATTTTCTAGACACAATAACAATTCCGTTTTTCAAAATGCATTAACGTCTTTTATCTTTAATGTTGTAAATATAAAATTTATCACATGGTAGTAAATACAAAATCTACAAATTTCAAATCGCAGAATGGGCTAAAAATGCTTAAGAGCGAAAGTTTTTATTAGTAAATGGAGTATTATGTATTGTGTTACCGGTCTTTTTATCTATTAATTATTATTTTTTTAAATTTGGCAGTAAACTTTGATTCGGATTATTGTCATTTTCAATCGAACAAATTGCGTTTATCGAGTAATTAAAACGGTCTAACCACCCCCCCCCCTTCCCAATTCTTTGGTGACGTGTCATTTTGTAAATCTTGAACCTACCGTGTGGTAGTAAATGCAAAATCTTTCTGTAAAGTTGTAGGAAGGTTTTATATCGACTGCCACCTGAACAAATTCAAAAGTTACATTTAAGACCGTTTTGTGACCCGAAAATTGGGAAGCGTTGTGGAAGGGTGGGGGTGGGGGGGGGGGGTGTAGGTTAGGCCGTTTTGAAACTCGGTAAAAGCAATTTCTTTGTTCAACTTAATGTGGTAATAAGCCGAATCAAAGTACGTATATTGGTGAAAAAAGGCTCAGAAACTCTATACATATATTCCATTTACTAATAAACACTTTCGCTCAGAAGCATTTAACAGCCCATTCTGCAATTTGAGTACATTAACGAGAAATTTCTATGTTAAACCAATCTCTTGGGAACGCCAATCATAAGAGCTCCAAATGAGTCCCGGCTCATTCCGAATGAATATGGCTAATGCACGGGCTCCCGGGACCACATTTTGTTAATTGGCTTATGCATGGGAAAAATACATGTATTTGCCAGGATCGATAAATTATATAATGCAATACACTAGAGGGTGCATATGGTAGACATGTTTACAAAGAGGGCTTGATGGCCGTTGCCATAATAAGACTATTGTAATCTCCTCAAGACGAAAAGCTCTCATACTGTATAAAGATAAGTACACATAGAAATGTCCAAAACATTCAATGTTTCAAGCCGAGAATATTTGATATTTTTTTTATTTTTTTATTAATGATACAAAAAAATTATTAAAGGCTGAAAATGGTATTTTTAATGTAAATGTAGAACTGCTGGGTAAATAAATTTGTTCAGTATCAGGCCACCTTAAATATCTACTAAGTACATGTAGTTTTCCTGTCCTCTCAAAGTATCAAGTTGTGTTCACACTGCTTTTGATAAAAACAGATCAGTTTAGATAAAAGTACATAGATTCAAATGAACATAACGCTATTCCTCAATGAACTACAGTACAACGATGATACATGCATGTGTGCATAGAGAAGGATCAATTTATACTCTCTCTCTCTCTCTCTCTCTCTCTCTCTCTCTCTCTCTCTCTCTCTCTCTCTCTCTCTCTCTCTCTCTACTATTCAGTCCTAAAATAAGATAAGGTACGGAAAATAGGAATTTGATGTCAAATTGTCAAATTGGCATTTGAACCATAATGGAATGAGTAATTTTTCAGATCAACAGCTCCATTTCTGTGTTAGTTTTTTTAATACAATGCTGACTCATCATCAGCGCTTTATTGATACGCCATCTTATGCTATGCTAAAATATTCCTACCAATTTGAAAATAATTATTCATTTTTTATATTTTACGAATAATTGTTACGTTCAACTTGTCTAAGATTAAGTGTTATATAAGGCAAATTCAAAGAAATGGAACTGCTGGTGTATACTTTATACTGTACATAGGGAACGGCAGATAGAAATTAATTGTGCCTAGCACACCAAGGTAATTTGAGATCTATTTTAAGGTTAGATGATATTGTAATTTTTTAGACCGTATTGATTTCCTTTAGAAGAAATTTAAAGTTCTTTATAAAGGTACAGGAAACTACTCAAATTTAAAACCTGACATTTGTGAAATTTTACTTAACTACATAATAGTTTATAGCTTAACAAATCATCTAACTTCTTAAGATAAATACGATAGTAAAATTGTTGACCCATTTTGATGTACATAATTGATATCAAGATCACCCCCTCCCCCTCAAATAAGAGAAGAAAAAAAAATAAAATATAATTGGAACTGCAAAAGAGGGAAAAGAAGCTACATGTTTACTTATGAGTGACATTTATTGTTCTCCTGGGTACAACTCATTTGAACGTAAACGTGGTAGCAATCGACCCGATGCAGATGGTATGGTGCTGTGCACTCGCATATGATGAGATTTTTATCAGATTATATGACCTTTTTTTGGGGAGAAGAGTTAAGTATAATTTAACAATGTTTAGTCATTGAGGCCCTTTGTTTCAGTTAATAATGTATTGTTGTATAGCCCTTCCCTCGCCGTTTCTTATTGTTAATATACAGATGTGGTTTGTTTGAATAAACGTGGGTTACATTTCGAGAGGCGGGGGGGGGGGGGGTGGCATTGGTAAACGTACTCATATAAAAACACATCTAGGAACATTCATGCTATGTTCATTTTTATTACTTCCTTGACTCAAGCCTCTTTACGATTATAGAATCCAGAAAATCTTCTTATTAAAAACCCCGATCTTCCCCTTCCTAAAAGGAGCAACGATTTATGAAAAGTAAGAATGGCTTACTATTTTCTCACCTTCGTTTTTTTTTCACACAAAAAATTGTTGAAGAGCAGATCAGTCTATATTGTAGTCGTAAAATCTTTTTTTCTCCCCTTGTAAAATCCCTTTTCCACTGTAAATTAATCTAAAACTTTACCCGAAACAGATATAATGAGAGAGAAGTTCGGACCCCCCCCCCCCCCCCCCCCAAAAAAAAAAAAAAAAACCAACAGACACACCGCCACCACAACCACCATAATGCCTGCACATTTAAGGCATGTATTAAAGTAGTACTACCTAAAAAGCAGTCAATTAGCAGCAATGAGCAGCGAAGAAAAATCCAAGATCCACGCCTTGAGATGTTTAAGAAAAGATTTTCGTATACTCGTATACTCTTACTTATGCGCCCCTTTCGAGTAAGAGAATTATAATCTACTTGATTATTCAAGTAAAATCAGCTCAATCTGTGAGTGGATGGCGTGAAAAAAAGAAACACGGAACTGATACGACATTAGAGCACAAAAAGCACATCATGAAAATATCGTAAAATTAATCATTCTGAGTGTATTTATACTTGTATTTTCCCCCATATAGACGTTATATACGTAAAACAAAGTGCTTGTGAACGCCTCTATATAAATCCGACTAGCATCTGTCTGATTCAATGCGAAGTGGTTCGACTTACGCAGATATAATAATTTTGCACTCATCATTTCCGTCAGTTTCCAGCGAGATAATCTCTCCCCAAACTGAGTGGTCTTCCCTCAAAAGACCGGGGTTCTATTTATACTAACACAATGATGTGCCCTCCCAAAGCCACAAAAGCTGTCAGCCATCCCCGACTCGCCGATCGATATAAATTTGATTAGCAGCCTCGTTTTTATCGAAGGCTTTATCACTTTCTGTATCCCCATGGTATAAGCTTTTATAAAAGTGAAGAAAGGAGTTTGAGAAAATGCTGACGATGTGCCATTTATAATAAGTTTGATACCTGTCGAATTAAATCTTTCGGAACTGATGGCGATTTCTACGGTGTTTATGCGCACATATATATGATATCAATTCGCTAAATTGTTGCGTGTTCTAGAATACTCATAAACTTTTGAACAAATGCATTTCAAGTCATACGGATTCATCTCGCTCATTAACTGTATGGCAAATTACAAGAGAGGTAGGTAATGGCCACATCGCTCACCTGAGTAACTTTGGCCAATCTCATCAGATAGCTGCAGCCTTTGGAATTAAGGTCATGCTATTCAGTTTATTGTTAAATGTTAAATATCAAAGTGCAAGTAAGCAAAGCCAAAGATCCCGAACAGTGTCAATCGATTTATTTTAGCTGATTACAAGCCATCAACAACTTCTTACTAAAGGTATGCCAGCTTATTCCCCATTCAAATTGCTAAAATACAACTTACAATTCCAGTAAAAGATAGGTTCCATATCATACAATTATAATGACTTTATACAGACAACTTTCTGAATAAGAATTGATTTTTATAAAGATATTACATATGCCATCAGATGTTATTTAGGCGTGTTACAAAATTTTAGTTCATTTTGAAAATTTAAAACTTTACACGTATGTGTATTTCTACCTAAACATAGGTAAACATAGTGATATGCATACTCTAGGTGTGACAATTCATGACTCTTCATGTGAATCTATGTGAATTATTGATAGAACTTTCAATCAGTTTTGACACATTTTTATTGCACGATAATCTTTCTTCAATCTATCTCGCCTGCCAGAGGGCTCATTAGATTTATTTTATGGTTTGCCAACTGCTGTAGTTTTGTTCGCTCATGTGCCATTCTTGAATGTAGATTTTTTTGTCAAATATGATAATAAACAGCGTACTCTAACTTAATAACCAACCATAAATTTACGATGTAGACCACAAAGGGAGAGAAGAATTGGAAAACAGACTAATTTGGTGTTCCTACTGGGGAAAAATAATTATTCTCAGGGCTTGTTTCTTGTCGTTTTATTGTAATGATTGAGTTTTATTATGAAAGTCGTTTACTTCAATATGAAAACGTCAACGAAGTTTTTTATGATTTTTTTTTTATGATTTCACTAATTTTTTTTTTTTTTTTTGTTTTTTTGTTTTTCTGAAAGGTATCTCTTCATATTGATACATGGTCAACTGAATATGAAATCACGCAGTTGACTTCTCAATAGGTTATATTGGCAAACATTGCAGTAAGACAAAAGAATAGTAAGAGTTTTATTTTTTATATAGCTTCTCTGTTTTGAAGAAAGAAAATATCGATTGATACCAAGAGGCTAAAATAGAGCTATACTTGTGTATATCTGAAGAAAAATGACAACCTTATCAATAATATCAATAACGTCATAAAAATAATGTTTTCTTCGAACGCATAAACGATAGAAATAATCATACCAAGTATTAACGGGTGCGGTCATGCGTCGTAATTAAGAAAAAACTGCAAAGCAAAGTCTTTGAAGGGATCGAGCAGTTACATATATCAAAGAGAACAAAGGCTCAATTCTCACTTCAATATATGTTGATTTGTAGGACTGCAGTTATAAGAAAATCGACCAAATGCCGTTGTCGACACTCTTTTCTGCAGTTGAACTATTGTCAAGGTTTACATTTTTAGAATTGATACGAATGCTGCTTCGATAGAGTAGGTCGATATCCATATAAGCATGTCATACTTAATCAGAGATTCGTTTGACATTCTATGCTTTGCTTTTCTGAAAAGCCACAATTTTGTTTCGACCCTCTGCTGATTTTGTTTAATACTGTTATCTTGGAGATTGCACTTTTTCACCGTGGCATCTCAACGAAAACAGGAATCAGAAAGCAATAAATCGGAAAGTACAAACTTATAATATCAGCAGTAAAAAAAATGTCTATAAAATGAAGTTGACCTCTTTATTTAAGAATAATAGTCAAAGGAGGTTACCTTACGATAAATAGCATAAATGATATATGAATATAAATCGGTTTTTTTTAAACCCTGAATTGATACAACCCATGTCAGCAGTAAATATATATGATTGAATCAATTCAAATGCAATCGTTAGTTCAGACTAAGAAGAGGAATATTACGTACTTGTATTTAAACGACCATAGCTGTGCCGTACTTTTGTTTCATGGACCATTTAAATCATCAATTTTATAGTAAGTTTCTCTTTTTAAAGCATGTCTCTATTCTACGCACAAATGACTTTTGAATGAAGGATTGCATTGACCTTGAACACAAATTAAAGTTAAAGATCTTTTAAAACGACTTAGACATTTGTTATTTGCTCTTATATATTTTCAATCAAATTCGCCCTGTCTATCTTATACAAATTAACATAGTGTGCGTTGATTTTGAGCAAAATTTTGTTGAAAAACTAGTACTGAAGACATCTGCAAATCTTTGTAAAAGATTTTCCCTCTCTGATTGGCTTTATTAAGCCATAATCGTTTCAAATCAATGCCTGTAGGTAAGGGATATACAGTGCCATTACATCAATTTCTTTGTGAGATGCCAAAGACATAACAGACCTTTGTGTACAAAGCTTAGCTATAGGTTCGTCTATCATTTCCTATATTCACAGAGTGCTACATAAATAACATGTGCAATGATTTTGACTTAAACTCTAGGCCAGAAGCTAGCAAAAAAAAAGATAGTGCATTGTCATCTAAACTGCTATTCATCCTAATTTCTTTTAAAATTTAGTAAACTTTGCAATCAATTTTGTCACACGGCTTACATTAAAATATCTGTCTAGCTAAATATATTTAAACAGAATTATAGACATACTTCAGCTGTGGAAGTAGTTTTAACTATTCGTTTTCAGTTAAGAAATGGGAATTGTTTTCCTATCCAGAAAAACATTGCGATCAATTTTGACACGTCTTTATTGCACGATTGTCCTTTGTCAATATCTCTCGCTTGCCAGGAGGTTCATTAGATTTACTGTATGGTCTGTTCATTATTGTAATTTTGCTTCCAATTTCTTCTGTTCTTGGATATTGTTTTTCCAATTATGACGAAAACTATATTCTTTTAACTTAATAATCATCAATTGTTGACCATGCAGAACACTAAAAAGAAGAATATAAACTGGGAAACAAACTAACTGATTATTCTCACCATTGGAAGTATTCATTTCCATCGCTTGTTTCGTGGAGAAAATGTTTTTGTTTAAAAATGATTTTTTTATTTTATCAAATGCGTTTACTTCAACATGAACATACTGGCAAAACACTGTGAAGGGGTGATGATTTTTACAGAAATTTCAACCCTTATTTAGAAGACGTTCAGTCTAAGTGGTTTGTGATCATATACTATCAAGCCGCCTACTTTGAATTCTTTACTTATATCCCTTAACAATTGCTGTACATTTGAGACAACGGTATCGTTCGAATTTCTAATTTCAAGATAACTTCTCTCCTTCAAAGAAAAAATACATCGATTGACACCAACAAGCTAAAAAGAGCTATGATTGTATATTTCAAGAAAAATGACAACCTTATCAATAATATCAATAACTTCATAAAAATAATGTTTTCTTCGAACGTATACAAGATAAAAATAATCATACCAATTATTAACTTGGGCGGTTATTGGTTATAATCATGGGAAAATGCATAGGGGTGCCTTTGAAGGAAAGAACAAGTTACTCAATATATCAAAGAAAACATAATTATCGCTCTCACATGTATCGATTTTGAATTGTACCAGGATGCAATTATAAAAAACCGTGTTTTATATGCTCTTTTTGCGGTTGATCTATTGTCAAGATTTACTAAATTAGAAATGATATATTGCTGAATGAAAAAAAGATATAGGTCGATATCTATATAAGCATGTCATTCTATATCGAAGATTAATTTGGCATGCACTCCATCACTTTTCGAAAAACACCGGATTAACTTCCTTCATGCAGCTGACGATTGTTTTTAAGATTGTTATCTTGAATATTGGTCTTTTTGGTCATGGCATCAACGATACAGAAATCACAAGATGAAGGCTGGAAGTACAAACTAATAATCATATCAGCAAGATACAGTATAGAATCTCCTGACCTGTAGATAAGAGAAAAAAGCCATGACTTTATATATTAGTTATAATTTGCTAGCCTACTCTTAAAAAACCTTACACTTTGGTTTTGACACGTTTTTATTCCATGATAATCTTTTGTCAGTTATGGGGCTCAAATGATTTCTTATATGGTCTGTCCATTATTGTAATGTTGTTTCAATGTGATTAAAAAAAAAGATTCTTAACTTAGTAATCAGCCATTGTTGAAAAAGAAACCTATAAAAAGGAAGAATGTTTTTAGTATAACCTTTGGTGCAAAGTAATATTTGGTTATGAAACTCGTTTACATTGTCTTGAAAACGTCGACGCCATTGGAAAGGTTCCATGTTTTATTTTTAATGATTGCAGTTTATATCGTTTTTCTGGAAATATATCCTTCATATTGATATATAATCAATAATTACGCAATATTACGACCGACCTCTTGCATAATGTTGGCCAAATAATGCTGTATAAATAATGTGAGATAAAATGGTTGGACGAATTTTAATTTCAAGATACCTTTGTTCATCTGTAAAACTGAAACCTATCGGTTGAGCCCGACGGGCTAAAACTTTATCGATAATATCAATAACTTCATGAAAAATAATATTTTCTTCAAACGCATGTTAGACAAAAATTATCATGCCAATTATTACATATGGTGGTCAAGTTTCAATTCATAATGATGAGATAATGCATAGGGGTCACCCGGGTGTCTAGAAAGGCATTCACCATTTACTTACAATGTATATCAAAATAACGAAGACTCCCGTACTGTTGTTATCAAAACTAACTTCATGCTGTTGTCGATACTCTTTTATGCGTTAGCACAAATCTCAGAATTTACAATGTCAGACTTGATATGAATTGTGCAATGATGAAAAATGACCTATATCTATTTATTAAGCATGTCATATTTGATCAAATATTCATTTTTCGGTGCATCTCCTCTCTAAAAAGCCATATTTTTCTCTGACCTTCGATTGATTTTTTGAACTACTGTTATCCTGAAAATTGCACTCTTTGGCCATGACATCAACGAAAAAAGGAACCAAAAAGCAATGATTCTAGAAGTACAAATAATAAATACATCAGAGAGATACCGTCTAGAATTAGTTGACCTGTATATAAGAGAGGTTATATCATTATTGACTAAATGAGGTTACCATGGTATATGTAATGGAATCTTTTTATCTCTTATATAAGATATAATGTGAAAGATCGCAATTGCTTTTATCCTTTACGCTTGAATTTATCATTTAATCGTCACATCACTAAACTGATTCTAGCCACAATTTAACACATTCCAGAGTTTGTATCAATTTTTAAACAGCAGAAATACTATAAATTTTAATTTTAATACATTTTACAACATTTTAAACAAAAGATTGATGAAGATAGGCAGTCAATAAAAGAATATTCTCTGTAAAGGCCCATACTTATTCTGTATGAGAAGTTTCCTTACTTTGATGAAATATGTATGAACTTTCGATTCAGATATTTATTAATAAGAACTGTTTATACTGAGAGAGAGAGAGAGAGAGAGAGAGAGAGAGAGAGAGAGAGAGAGAGAGAGAGAGAGAGAGAGAGTTAAAAAAAACATTTTTGTAAAATGGTCACCACCACATCGCCGCATAATAGCCATTCTTTCTTTTGAAATCAGAACAAATTACGGTATCAATTAGTTTTTGTTCTTTGTTATATTAATTAGAGTCTCTCAACATTTAATTGCTGTCTGGTTTAGCAAAAAATGAAAGTATATCTCATTATACACATAGCTTCCGATCTTTCTGAATTACAACAGTTTTTATGACTGAAAACCTGAGAAACCCAGATTTGTGATCAGTATGATTTGTTTTATTTAGTTATTTATTCTTGACTATATTTTGAATGTGAAGTTCATGCATATTTCATCAAAGTAGGGAATAAGGATCGTTTTAAGGTTGGGCCTTTACAGAGAATGAAGTTGCTTTTAAATCAGGTATTTTCTTAAAGATATCGTAATAATCAATTTCAAGACTTCTAATCAATGACATTTTTGAAAGATGCTACAAATTACAAATAACCTCAACTTCTAACTCTGAAAAATCTATGAAATGGATGGTTATTGCTATTTTTAGGTTATATTTATTTCGTTAAGATGAAGAGCTCTTAAACAAATATAGGAAAATGCTCACATTTTGAAGTAAAAATGTTTTGATTTTTCCTTAACTAAATATCATTTGGTGACAAAAATATCATCTGTCAAAATTAACCTAGATCAAATGGTTAATGGTTGATTTGTTGATCAGTCAGCCTCTTTAAAGAGGCATGATCACGATTTTGGTCAAAACTTATTTTCCGATTTAATGTTTACAATCATTTAGAAAAGCATTTTAAATAGTCAACCAATATTTTAGTGGCATTCGTTGAGATATAAGCGAGTTACAGAGCTCACAATTCTTTGCTATTTAAACAAAGCTCTTTTTACATTTTGAATGTTGAAGTAAAAAGGCCTGTCTTAGAGTTTTTCACATAAGGAACTGTTAATTTAGCCTAAAAGGAATGAAAAGATAGACAAATTAGCGTAAACAGAATTTTACAGTAATGAATATTGAACCTACACTGTATGCAAAGTGCACGAACCTTTTCCATATGACAAAGAACTGTGAACCCTATATATTGCTTTTTACTCTACGACTGACTCTCAAATTTTTGTTGATCATTAAAAATGCATTCCTAGAGCATTGCAAATAATAAAACAGAAAAAAAAATAATTTTACCTATATCGTGACCATGTCCCTTTAATACAAATACAAATATACAAATATTTTATTGGCACAAACACAATTACAACAAGCATTCTGAGAATATTGCATAAGCAATACACGTCCCCTACCGGTTTGTGGAAATTTTGAAAACAATGCACTGTTTTGCAGAATATCGAACCCAAACATTAAAGAATTGGAATATAAAAAATTAATTTTATCGAAAATATGTCAACCAGACGCTACAGAAGTGTAAACTTGATCTGTAGTTTGACATTTTGAAGCTGTTTAGCAAAGTTCATATTATTCCTCAAACGCATAAAGAAAATAAGTGTGGAAAACTGAAGTGGGACAGCAAACGGACGGACGGACAGACAGACGGACTGACGGACGCAGAGGAAAGCTATAGTCCCCTCCGGTGAAAACTGGTAGGGGACTAATAATTAGCAAAAGCCCATTGGATATACAACATTGTATGTTTACAATAACTGCATGAACAGTAAATATATTTTTACTGATCTATATAGATCAGTTTAATATTTCCTTAGACTAAATAACATCTGTGTTCAAATCAGTCATTAATGAATTTAACAGTAATTTTTAAAATAGTTTGTATTTCACTATTTAGACCTAAATGTAAAATGTATTTTTCTTTGTCCAAGTTGTTGGCAATTTTATTTTAAATATATTATAAAAATTACTAAAAAGCTGTTCCGTAGTTCCGTAGATAAGAATAGGCTTTACATTCAAAGAGAAAATGAGTTTCATTTTCATTCATTTGCACCAGTATTATAAGGATTACAATATCTTTCATTCCTAAATGTGGCATTATATCTACCACTTTCTATTGCACCTTAATGTGCACTTAATCTTATTCTACTAATAGAGGATCTCTCAGATCTTTTTCTGAGTATATCAACATAAGGACTTCTTTTTCTCATAAAAATATTTGAAAAAATAAAAGTTTTTCTGAACCAAACATTTTTAATGATTGCTCTTGGATACAATTGGTCAACGATTCTTTGCTTTATGTTTGGTAAAAAGTGTTGAATCGTGTTTTTATAATTACTAATGTTTGAGACTACGCAATTATCCAGCACGCCATAAGTTTTCTTAGCCAGGAAATGGAATTGATTGTTCCCTGATATAATTTAAATGCCAAATAATTAGAAGTTATCAAGCGATTCCAATATTTAATGCTTGAGAATGAGAGTTTAGACCAAAGTGGTAACGTGTTTAATTCTGCCAGACAACCAACATTAGATGCTTTGCAATATAATCCAAGTATTTCTTTAAAAAATTTTACATGAAATTTTTCGATAACTGAAATACCTTTCAATGAGAGATCCACTCCCCATATTTCACAACAATAAAAAAGTACAGGAAGTACAATAAAATCAAAAAGTTTTTCTAAGAGCTTACATGGATTTTCAATACAAATTTTTTTTGTTCATTTTAAAATATGATTTTCTGGCTTTCTCAACAAGCACAGATGCTACATGAACTTACTAAGTTAATACATGTACTTACTATAAAACACCACATGGTATAATAAAGGATGTAACAACGACAGACTTTGATATTCTGTATACGAATTTGAAGACTTTACCTAAACAGCTGAATTGAAGTTCCTTCGAACAACTAAAAATATCGCCCTTGTACAGTTACTCCTGCATTTTGTTAATTTGTTAAGGCTTTGTTTTGCGATTGGTCCATCCGTCTGTCCGTCTGTCCGTCCGTCTGTCCGCCTTTTATCTCCTCGTCATGACAAACATACGCGTGAAATCTCAGTCAGAACAGTATATTAATTTTATTGGCAAATTTACTTCACATAAAAAGTTCTTTGGGGTTTAAAGTGTGCAATAAATTTAGTTTCTATGCTAAAGTGAAGGCCATAGGAAATCTTTGTAAAAAGCCTTTTCTGGACAGTAGTTTCTCTATCCTTGGCCCAGTATACCACAGTCTTTATAAACAGGCTGCCTGTTTGTAATGGGCGTTCAGGGACCTTCTTTCAAGTCTATATGAAATGACGTCATAGCAGACCACAGTGTAACGTCATACCTTTGATCTTATTTTTCTAAAGTTGTGCATTTATCTACTACTAAATGTTTATCCTAAGACTAACCTAAAGGAGAAAATGTTATTCATCTTAGTAATTGTTAAAATTTTTCAAAAAAAAAGCAGTTGATTTATAACTATCTTCCCACGAGTATTTTGTTGTGTTCAAAATCAATAATAATCTTTTGGAACATTTAAGATTATTCTTTAAATAAATGAATCTATAGAATTAATGACATAAAACAAACGAGAAAATCAATTACTCTTTGGATAATGCCGCTTTCATTTTTCCCGGAAAAGAATGGTTTTGGTGCGCAGTGGGTGTCATGCATTCAATTATAATGCTTTCAATTTTTGGAATTAATTGTATCTCCAAATAGAAATTGGACTCTCTCCGTTAAACGAATCTTTTGTTTGTATTCTCTCCATGTGATGGTTTTTTTTCTCTCTTTCAAAACCGAAGACGAAGGAATACAGCAGTGATTGTGCAATTATGAAGCAGTTTATCTAATGTACATCCGTGGAATTATGCATCTTTATTTTAAGTCCTTCACAAAAAGATAATTAGCTAAAAAATTCTAGTCCTGACGCACTAATTTATCGTTTTTTTTTACATTCCATCAATAACATGTTGCAATATGTTAGCACTTAAACATTGTTTATAATATTTTTTTAAATTAAAACACATGCTTTTAAACACAATGCACCAATATTCTATCATACTACGGATGTATCGGATATTTTACATAATTTACACCAAGTCTAGTGTAAGTATGTAATCTGGCAAATTTTCTCAAAAGCCAAAGGTTGTGCGTCAAGTTCAGTTTAAAGGAACTGAACATTGGCGTTTGTCAATAATATCACTTTCAATACATTTAATCTCTTTTTCTCAAATGAATTGAAGTGCAAACGAACTAGTACAAAGGGGCTTACGTAAATATTAGTGGTATATATTGTTTTGTAAGTCTTAAAGGGGCATGGTCACTATTTTAGTCAAATTCTATTTTATGTTTTTATTATTAATTACAGTCCCTTCGAAATGAATTTCTAATCATCAAATAAAATTTGAGAGTCATTCGTAGAGTTATAAGCACGACACAGGACTCACAACTCTTTGTCATGTAAACAAGGTTCGTCCCCTGCTTTGTTTTACATAGGTTCGATATATCAGTAAAATGAATTACCAGCTTGTTTGTCTATCGTTTTTTTTTTAATTTTAAACATAGACAAACAGTTCCTAACGTTTAACACATTCGTTTTAGGTTTAAAACTGAAATGTATACTTCAACATTCAAAATGTATGCAAACGCTTTGTTTCCATAGCAAAGAAGTTCAGGATCTTAACTCAGCAAATGACACTCTAATTTTGGGTGCCTATTAAAAATGCCTTTCTGAAGCATTGTAAATATCAAACTCGGAAAAATAATGTTTGACCAAAATCGTGACCATACCCCTGTAATGTATCAGGAAGATTCATATAAATTGTATCCATTTATTGTTTACAAAGCTATTTCGGAGTTTATTAGTTGTGTAAATTTGATATAAAGCATAGATATCTAATTGTTAAAAGCATTCTGGTGAATTATTATGCTTTTTGGATTTTTTTTTTATATTTTCGTGCAATGGTTTCCTTTTTCAGAATCAAAATTGTTACATTTGATATAATTGTTTTTGGACCAAGTAACATTTCCCACTAACCGCCAAATAATATTTGTCTAATACATCAATAGGAAAGTGCAATTATTTCTGATTGAGATTGATTTTTCTTGAAAACAAAAGCATGTTGCTCTTATGTGTTCGTTGTACTTGAAAATTTTTATTAGATGATAAACTCCATTTTGTCAAGATAGAAGTATACATTGACTTTTATTTTCGTTTTATGTTTTTGACAACGAAAGATAAAGAACTTCAAAAAGTTTGCATCACTTCATTAATGGCATGATCATGTATGGTGCCCCGTAACACTCTAGACAAAGTATTAAATTTGTCTTTAAGATGTTTTGTTGACTTATGGAATTAAATAAAGTTTTTTGGTTATTTTATTTTTGCTGGTTGATTCGTTGAAGGTGTTGCTGTTGTTGGGTTTTTTTCGGGGGGGGGGGGGGGGGAGGGGGGGGGGTTCTGGGGCGTGTTTTTTTGTTAGTGATATAATTTGTTTTGTCAGTTGAAATGTGGGAGGGGTCGTTTTTGTTTTTGATTCAAAAATAAAAAAAGAACTGTGACGCGTTTGATAAGTTCAACGGTGTCTCAGTACAAATTAGTAATTTCCAATTTCTAAAAGATAAACAATAGATGGAAAAATGGGATATCTTGTTGTTAAGTTTAGTCAGTTCCGTAAAACAGTTACGGTTTGTTAGGTTGCGGGGGGGGGGGGGGTACTTCATGTATCATTATATCTAAAAATGTCCATTCTTAAGTTGAAAATAAAATAAGTCACATGAGGAGGCAAAAAAGGTGTTATTACTGTTAAATCAGTATTGACTTTTATTTTCGTTTTATGTTTTATTTTATTTTTATTTTTATAACGCTGAAATGTAGCTAGATCACACAGTTGCCTTTTTCTCAAGAGTTAATCAATGCATACAGCTATCATTGTTGCTGTTCAACGTGAATTTTCTGAGTGTGAAGAATCTATAATTCCATAGAATTCGCTTCAAATCCCCAACCACTTAACACAACAAATGTCATCCTCTTATTTTTCCGGAAACCTCTGAATCTCAAATGACTGTTGTTATAGCCAAAATAAATATGACATTTTCTCTGCGAGGGAGGCTTAAAGCGGACTGACTCTTTTCGCACAACGCGCTTTTGCAAAGTATCAAGTAATTTTAAGTTTTGAGGAAAGACTTTTTTTGAAAGACATTTCTTTTTCCCCTGGGTGTAATTTGACAAATTACCGGATGAAATCTTCACGCTCAAAGAGTTCCGCGTAGGATATATTGTTTTCTCTTTCTCTGTGCACAAGATAGATGTAGCAAAAATAAAACAGCGTGTTTGTTGTATACCGTAATTTATATACATTTTTTCAAAGTGCGTTGTCACAATGCATATGTGTCACTTGTTGTATAAAACGCCTTATTTAACATCGGTACTAGTGTGAAACCGCAAAACATCGGGATAAACTATCTTATCTGAATTAAATCTGATCATCATTTGGTGGGATGAAAAAAACCCTGTGTGAAATTCTAAATCCATATTCGGGCTTTTAAACTGGCTAATTGCTATTTGTTTGCGACAAGATTTAGAAAATTGATATAAGCCGGGTGATTTGCATCTTCATCAATTTTCAATTAAGGCACACCATTATAAGTTTTATTTGGGTTCCAAAGCCCAAAAGAGAAAATAAAAAAAATATTCTTGAATTATTCATTGTGATATTAAAATTCAAGAAGTTTTCTTTGTTAAAATTTTCAAAGAGTTCCAAAAAAAATGCTTCAAAGAGAATTGTATATATGTATTTTACATTTGCCCGTACTAAAAATAGCAGTGGATGCACTCTTGATTGGATTCTGTATGTATATAGAGATTCTATATATAAGTAATCAGTTACTCAGAATAGAGCACAGAGATATCGAGTTTTTTAACATTTTGTTAAGAAATGAACATCTCTGGACGCATTAAAATAGCATCTCAACAAAAAGCGGTCAACAAATGAACTATCAAATTTAACTTAAGATTTTTATATGTTTGGCTAAAAACTGTAACTAAGGTTAGAAAAAATCTAAATACTTTAGATTTAAAATTTGAAGATATTTCAATATCTTTATACAGAGCTCTTCATTTAAAGGAGGTAAATATGGCCTAAAAATGGCGACGATCATCCAACCTACTTAAACGTTTCCCCTTAATGGTATCAAGCGAGAACCAGAAATCGCTTGTGCTTGTGATCAACGACTGAGTTCCGAAGGACAACTAAATACATTGTCGAAAAGGCATGAACTATGAAACCGGTATTGATTTGCATTACGGAAACGGAAGAATTGGCCCACGATAACGTTTTAATAAATACATAGCCATTCATTATTCAGTGAAAATGACGGGAGAACTATGACTCTGAATTACCATGTTTGTGCGCTCTCTCTTCTCCTCTCTCTCTGTGATCACTCAAATCAGCTCAGCATTAGTTAGTACACGATAGCAAGGCTTTGTTCGCGCAGGAAAACAATAGTATTGAACGACTCGATCGTTGAAAACCAGTAATACGGTGAATGACAACACCGAGCGATATACGACTTGGATGGGATTTTTTTTTAGAGGTAATAATTATCAAGCAATTACCTCCCGCTGCCTGAAGAAAAAAACACAACAGAGATCAGATGTAAAGTTTTTGCATTCCTTGATTGTTGTGAGTATCATTGAAGGTATATCCATTGCCCTGCAACTATAATACAGAAGATCCCCTGTGTTGAAAAAAAAAATAAAGGAAAAAATATTGGATGTAGTCAAGCTTAGTGGAAAAATACGTATCGCAAACAAACGAGTTCGTTTGCTCGGGGAATAATAATTTGAGGCAGTATATGGATTGATTTATTGAAGGAAAAATATTCTCTCCCTCTCTCCCTCTGATACCAAAGCCAGAGAAATTATGGAAGCAAACAGAGCATAGATTGTGAACTGAGAGTAAACCAATACCGCATCAAGAAAGCCAGAAAGAAGGAAAAGAAGGGTGTCAGCTGTCTGTCGTGATGCGACGAGCTAAGGATTGCTGTTGGAATAAAAGGTAATTGACTTACATTTTATTTTTAGTTAATTGCCCAGAACGGTTAATATTTCCATGTTGATTAAAGGGTATTTATTTTTTATCTTTGACTATGTTTTTTTCCATCTTTTATCATGTTATTTTTTTCAGTGCCTGAAAAGTTTTCGTCATGGATTATGAAAACGAGTCCCCGCCGGAAGTGTATCATCATTTGCTGTTACATAATCGACACATTGTGTACGAGATCAAACTGTCCCTGATTTTGATTCTAGGAACTGTAATTATCTTAATTTGTGTCATGTACATCGTATCTCAGTGCAAACGCAGGAGGGCGGTCGCGGGTATCAAAAGTACCAAAAACCGTTGTAACGATTGTGACCGGAAAGCCTTATTACGACATTCATCGGAAGTGTCGCAAATGTTGACTGACAACGAAATCATTGGCAAAACTAAAATCGGCAAAGAATTTTTCGTGTGAAACGATTGTTCTGCCAAACAACAATCCAGCTACTCAACGCAATATCCATTCTATCACTGCCAGAATTATGTATTCATATTTGCATTGTGTGTTTACTCTAAGTGAGGAATAGAGTATTCCCTTTGGAGATTTCCGTAGTGTGTGGTTGTCATTATTTACCAATCGTAGGATTTATCGACTAACATATAAACCCTATGAAAAAGTATTACATTTTACAAGTTGTTGGTGAATATGCTTCATAGGTGCAATTAATGGGTTTTTTTCTTATGAATTGAATAAGATTTGGTGCGGATGTGACTGAAATGGTGTGATCTGATCAATTTTTCATTTAAGATTATTAATTTTTTTGTTTTTTTTTTTCATTTTTTGTATGAAACTTTTAACCTTGTATATAACATTTTCAAAGTTTTAAACTTAATGAAGTTTGAAAATGAAGTTTGTTTTTAATCACGATAATGTATATATTCCTTTACTTTTAAAAGCGGCCACTCAAATACCGTTTGTAAATATGTCAACTTTACTTTCATCTGTAATTGTATAAAAACCTTCTTTTTATACACCTATATAAACATATACACAAACAGAAAGTATCGTGTTTTCCTTAACGTTCTGCAATCTTTCTTAACCACACACACTAATAGCAGTGAAAGGATTCATTTTTATTTCAATTACACTGGTAATTAGTTTGCATAATTAGTTTCCTTGCGTTTAATGAGAAATCGGTAAAAACAACAGATAAACACGGTTTTAAATGTGACATCTGAAATAAGTCTTAAAACTGTGTAATTCGACTCTCGAAGATACGCTTATCAAAATGTTTTTGATGAATAATTAATTTCAACCAGAAGTTTTTTTTTTCTATTTTGAGCTCACCTGGGCTAAAGGGGTCGTAGAAAGGCCACTTGCGATGCTGTTTTAGTGTTCATCAAAGAAAATATATAATTGTGAGTTCTAATTGGGTTATTTTCGAATTTTAGCCCTTTGAAGCTTTTCAAATTAAAAAAAAATAATGGTAATTATAACTACACTCATCTGTTAACAACAGCATTTTGAGGAAAAGCGGTTTTTTTAAATTATTATTTCTGTCGAAAAAAAATGAGTGTAACACTTTTCTCCTTAACGCAATGCTCACTATTGCTTTTGTGATGTAGAAAGATAGACTGTCCATTAATTATTATCGCCATTCCAAAAAAATAAACAATATTAAGATACACAGTTAGTCTGTCAGTCACTTCATCAATCAAAGTATACAAAAAAAAATGCATTCTTGAATTATGAAATATGTTTGAATGTTACGTTTACATGTCTTAAAATTTCATTTTTTTATATCCTTCATAAGAATACATCGAATAACAAGGAATATACGTTCACACACGTTTGTAGGACCAGTACTATTCATTGACAATTCTTTGGTAGTTCGTAAAAAATCAACCAATATTACTAACTTGTACTTTACTTTATTCAATTAATTAACAATGTGTGTTAATGCCTGCCCCGCGGGTCCCCCCTATGTAAGCCATGTGCCAAAGATCAAGCCCCGCTTGCACGCAATGTGGTCCCTGGGTGAGTCGCTAGGGGGCAGGCATTTATTATATTACTGGCAGAAATGTCAATAAATAAAGCGCCTAATGATCTCTCATCATGAAGGCTTTGTGTTATGGCATAATTATGGTATCTCTAAGGACTCTTTTATAAATTTACAAAGTAGAAAATAAAGAGAGAAGACCATGGAGGAACAAATGAAGAAAAAAACATTTGTTTTATATCCTGGAAAATTAATGCGCAATTAGTCAATATAAAAGCTGCTTTTGTTTATACGCATAAACATTTGGAGTTTGCGTAAAAACAGAACGGTAAAGAAAAAAACCTTACAATGTACTGTATACATTGTATTTGTGATATTTTAAACACAAGGTTACAAGAAATTGAATTTATTTTTTTTTTTTGAAGAAATTTGAATTTTTTTCTTAATGTCAAATTTACTTTTGTTTAGGTAAAATGAATAATTAATGTCTAAAAATGTCCACGTAGCGAATCTCTAAAATTGTTGCAATAGTTTGCATCCAATATATAAATACGTAGACGAACTCACGTTTGATAAAGTCTCATATTTTATGAAATGTTCAATTATATACCCATTTTATAGACACATATTTAAAAGTGAAAAAGTCTAAGTTGTCTGGGCCGCAATCTCAGACTCAATTGGCAAAATTGGCATATATGGCTCCGAGCATTTTATTCTCTGCAAGACAATCATAAGAGGCGTATATTTTAATTTATTTTTTTTATAATTTTGATCCAATTCAATGGAGTTTGTCATGAGAAGAGTCGATACGGATGGGACTGGAAGAAGGATGAGTTCCTCTAAAGAAACGGGGAGCACGTACTGACGATTTCTGATATTTAAGATTGTGTGATACGATGTATATAACAAAGCTGTCGGACAATCTATGGCTTTTCTTCATAGCTTTGGAAGGTTTTGGTTTGGTTTACAAATTCTCAATTAGAGCAACCTACAACTTTCAGATATGATTTTTTTTTAACAATAACTTCAATTCAGTAAAGAACATTTTCTCTGAGTTTAGCTTTCATATCTGAATATTTCCCAATGTCTTTATGCAAATCCCTCTCTGTAAAGGAGATTGAAATGTTAATGCTCCAAAAATTACCATGATCATCTTGCCCGTTTTAGGTTACTGTTTACAAGGGAATATTCGCCTCGTTTTATTTTCGCCCTTTTTTCCCTCATTGTCAATGGGCAAAATTGAGACTGACCGATTACTCATGTCTCAAATTATCTCTCTTTAAACACAGCTGTGTCTGGGCGATTTCAAGACGGGGAGAAATTGTTTGCAAAATGAATAAGGGCGAAAATTACACGGGCGAAAAAAAAACCTATACACATTAGTTGTTGTTTGATTTTATCGCACCTAATATCAATTACAACTGCCGTCGCTTCCATTTAGTTTTGTCAATGTCAGTAATACCAAAACTATATACAAGCGCAACCTCTTTATTTCGAATGTATCATTTTTATAACTATATAGGAAATATTGCAAAAGTTTTGACTGCGCTATGTACATGTGCGCGGTTGCGACTTACTTTGAAATGCCGAAATTATTAAGTTAGTCTATCAGTTTGTTGTTTGTTTTTTAATAGTTATTGATGACACATTGAATCAATAGATACATGTAATACTGACATAAACACGCCTGAATTAATGATTTGATTGATTTCCGTCTTGGACTTTTAGATTTACCAATAGCACGTATAGGAAAAAGCTAATGGGCATCATCAGAACAAAGTAAAATATTATACTAGAAATTTAGAAGGTTCAATTAAGAGTGCTGGTGAGTTGTGACCATTATGTTGGCTATATTAACCTCCTTGTGACGAAAAGCTCTGTTTTTAGGAATATCTGTATAGAAATAAGCTTAAAAAGCTGAAATATTTGGACTATTTCTTTGTTAGTTTATTGCCAAAATTACCATAATGACAAAGTTTGAGGCAGACCTAATGGAAAATTTGTTTACCACCCAGTCTCCTTAATAAGCTCAGTATTGAAAAGTGTACACGTAGGCACAATGTAATGGTAGGGAACTATATTAAGTGGCTCTGATAGGTGGCGCCAAACCGAAATGGGGTAATTTTGGACAAAACAACTACTTGCTCGACAATGTTTTCTGGGACAATAATGAAACACAGTCGTCACGGGAAATTACATAGTAGTAATTTTTAAAAATCGATCATTATATATTGCTTATGATTTTTAGAAATGTTCTCATCTTTGCTGCGGCCCTATGCTCCCAATGGAGCGAACAGGAATAAGTCAAGTAAGTCAAATCAAGTAACCCTTCAATATGGTTTAGCAATTTTATACAATACAATATGAATGATATGGGAATAAATCTTAATGTTTGCGTTAAAATCAATATAAATTAATGTCAGAAAGAAGTACATTTTGCATATAATTAATAGTAATATATATACTGAGTATTTGATCGGAAAATATTAATCATAAAATTTATCTACAACAATTACACAGCCAGGAAGAGGTTATATTTTGCTTAACGACTGACCTAAACAAAGAACCCTATTTGTGACCAAAACAGGGAACTAAGTTCATAAATTCTGATGGGTATACTGTGACCATTAATTTCAGACTTACCTTCAGCTTTATATATCTCTGTAGAGTAACAATTAGCTGGATTTATGATGCATGAAGGGAAACATAATACATTAAGACGTTTTCTGTGAAACGGATTTTAGAATAAGATGAAAATAATTCATCTAATTTTTTATATACAAAAATATACCAATTGAATATTCGAATAGGGTCTGTGACAACAAAACATCTTATAATTAACACCCGCTTTGTTTATCCGCACAATATGGTTTGAAATGACATTTTTAAATGGGGGATTAGTTTTATGATAACTTCTAAATGTTTACATATTGAATTTTGTTCCCTTTTCCTTAACTTTCATAGTGATATAATTATCTAATTTAAAAGATGATCGAATATGATTTAATTGATATATATGGATTTTGATGGAAATAACCTTTCGCTGTGTTGTACGCAGAGGGCAATTTGAATCAAAATCAAAGTAATAAAACAAATCTCATTTTCAGTCAATAATGTCTAAGATTTCCTTTGTACAATGTATGATCTATGGTTCCTGTATCTTTATGCAAATTTGAAGCTTCTTGCTCTGCAAGTAAATAATCAAGACAAATATTTGTGTTGAACGAATAAGACCTTTATTTATAGTTGCAAATCTAAATTATTTTTATGTCTATATTTTTATGCATCTAATATTAAAGACTAGCTGTATCTGTATGGAAAGTTCCTCGTCTATATGAGTTAAATACAGCCTAAAATTGGCCATGACCTCCCAACCCTCTTAAACACACATTAAAATACATGTATTTTGTACATTTCGTACATTTTATGTACATGTTCGCTGGTGGATCAAGACCAGATAAGTCAAAGAGAGACAACTATATCATTTTAAGCATCACTAAATAAAAAAAAAAAGAATGGCGTTTAGAGGGTTTGATGAACATGGCTATTTTAGACTTTCTTGATCTCTTTTAAATGAATAGCTCTATATAAAAATATTGAAAAACACCCAAAATTAAAAGGTACAATATGTAGAATTTTTCATTAATAAATAATAGTTAATAAGCTAAACAAATCATATCTTAACAATTTAGGTAGATATGATGGTGAATCGTTATCATTCTAGCCTCCTTAGATTTCAATTTCGCATTTGTGTAACGTTTTGCTATTAGACCGCCTAGTTTGGTAAAGAAAGCCATAATTTGTCTTTCAGTAGTGTTGTTCTACTTTGCCAATGAATATAGTTTAAAATACGTGTGTATGTAAGTGTGACAAGTAGAAGATTTTCTTCGAGTATATGTGCACGCTAATACTTATTAATATAGTCGTATGTATTACTTAAATTATTTTGTGTTAAATATATCAAGGGGTGTAATCTTATTCTCTTTTCTTAAAAAGGAATAATGAACACTGTGCAGAATAACTATTACGGTGTCAAGGTGACATTTTCCACCCGCTTAATTTGAGCTTTCATGGCCTGAAAGTTTTGAGAAGAAGATTTTTAAAGATTTTCTCAATATATTTCTATGTAAAACTTGATCCCCCATTGTGGCCCCACCCTTAAATTGTCTTTATTATCAAGAATTTTAAAATGTTTTCAAGATTTTTAGCATCTTTCGAAAAAAAATCACCTTATTCTTATTTAAGGAGGTTGGATTGTCAATAAAATACCATCAGAACTACTGAAAATTTTAAGATATGCTTAGTTTAGTTAAAATCGGTTATCAAGTTAAGAAAAAATCCATAAATTTTAACTTCTAAATTTGTGTTATTTCCTAACTCTTTATATAGAGCTCTTCTTCGAAAGGAAATGGAAACGGTCTAAAAATGGCCATTATCATCCAGCCCTTTCAATAATTATTATTTTGATATATAAAAAGTGTGCTTAATTCCGATAGAATATTAAAACCTTCAATTAGTTGCGCTATGCTAGAACGATAAGGATGGATACAAAATTGGTTTAAGAGGACTGGGTGGTCATGACCATTTAAGCTATACTTAGAACCTCAGTATGATGATATTGGAAAATTTTAGAATTGGAAACCTAACATTATTCCTTTACTTAATAAAAGTTAATTGTCAAAATAACATATCTAAAAGTTTAAGGTAGATCTGCTGGTTTATCAATTGACCATCCCGTCTCCATGAATAATCTTTCTTTGACCTAGCCGTACATTCATATGCTCGCCATTCTGTACTGATCTACTACGCCTTAGCTCATATCTACTTGCAGCAAATGTTTCTCCTCAATTTAGTAATTAAAAACGGACATATGCGCAAGACTAAGTTGATGAAAATTTACAGAATAATATCTTTACTTTTAGACTGGCAAAAGTTGATCTTTGTCTGCAGGTCATGAATGATCACATGGGTGTCGTTATAGAAACATCTTTAAAAATATGGGTTTTTTTTAAATCAGATTGGAACAAATTATATATTTATAAAATAAATGAAACTGAAAACGAGGAATTCTGATTAAATTATATTCAAGCTACAATTAGGATTTTTTTTCATGATTTCGAGAATTCATCCCTTTTTTAAATTGCTTGTCAAGATGTTTTGATGAAACTGCCCCAACACACCTTTAAATACAATGCTACTTGCTTGAATATCCTTTCCTATTACCTATGGTAGGAAATAGGAAAAATGCCTTGAAGTTGATTTGCATCTTAATACAGTATAACAAATACAATTTTAAAATTTGACTGTTTTGTTTTGCTTTCAAGGTAACATGCAATTATTTGATATATGTACATTCTTAAAATAAACTAATTTAAGTTTACGTGAAGAATTTATGATCAGCAGCGAAAATTAAAATTCATTTCTAATAAGATAGCCTATTGATACATGCTTGCTTCCAATGACTAATTTTGTTTAGTCAGGCAAGCTTTTTTTTTAAAGCAATTACTTGTACTTGCAACGTGTATTTTATCCTCGAATATCCTCGATTATTTCGTCCTTCAATGTTTAAGTTAGTTCAACTCTATGATATTCATAATCGCAAACAATTGTGCCATCTCGCAATGTATCTGTGTGAAGCAGGCAACAATAGGAATGTCAGACTACTAGTACATCCAATTAATATCTTATCACTATTTTTATTTACATTACTATTTGCTTACTATTTGATTCATTGATTTATAGGGTTGCTCCTCCTATGAATGTACATGTACAAATAATATTTTTTTTTTAGAATATTGTATTACGTTAATAGTAACATGTGTGCTTCTACTCAGATAAGGTGTAGCGTAATATCTTTATAAATTTGTACATGTTACAACTGCTAATAATTCAAATGAATTTTAGCAAATAAACAATACAATACTTAAAAGAATATTTATCTTTTTCTGAATGATTTCGCTGATTACGCTCTTGATTTTCTTTATAAAGAAATCTTTTTGTTTTTTGGTTTTGTTTTTTTTTTATAAAAACTGAATTATTGCTCTATTTCGTTTAAATCAATTTTATTTTTATTATTCTTATTGCATAATATTATAAATGGATAAAATATGTCAAGAAAAATTTTAAATAAAAAAAATCATTTCCAATAAACAATAAAAAATACATCCATTCTGAAGGCCTTAATACCACATTGCTTTCAAACCACTCAGACACATTTAAAAAAGGAATAAGGAATCATTCTTTGAGTATTATGAGATGATAATTTCGGTGGGGGCGTGATCAAATCCAATAAAGCCCGAAGGGCTTTATGATAGATTTGATCACACCCCGACCAAAATTATCATCTCATAATATTCAAAGAATGATTCCTTATTACTTATATTTATATAATATAAAGCCATCGTACCATTATATATTTAAATGATAGATAAGCAAACCCCGCTGGCCCCTCGATTTGGCGTCATTTGTATTATGGGTTATATAGTACAAAATCGATACGTAGTGGTATCACAGGCGAAGACACTGGAAAATGTAAATATATGACAATAAGGTTGCAAATGTTTTTTTTTTAAAAAAAACAACAACCAGTTCTGATGCGCATACATATAAGAGCACAGTTTCTGGCTACAGCATGCAATTTATAAACAAGTTCAGTTAATGTCTTATAAAATCACTATTTTCTTTGTGGCATAAACTGTACACAATTCGTTTACATATATCCGATTTTCTTGACCTTACCCGTGTCACTCTCGGAAACAAAGAGGTTGTTTCTGGTGTCCACACATAAACCGTATGGACCGTCCAAACCACCGTCGTCAATGTAGCGGAGGAACTGTCCGTCCTGATTCAGGATGTGGATACGGTTGTTTTCACGGTCTGCAATCAAAATTTGACCATGACTGTCTGTTGTGATACCAACAGGTCTGAATGATTCCTTGGTAGCAGAGGGATGACCATTGTAGGTAAACCGGAGGTTCCCAGCCTGATTGACAACCACTACTGCGCGTGCGTCACGGTCGGACACACATATATCTAGGTTCCTGTTCTCGCTGATGTGCTTATAGTAACGATTACTAGTAGAAAAAAGAGGTTGTCCTTTGTCATTGAATTGGATTGTCTGTTTTTCTGTGAAGTCAGTGTAGCGCACAACTTTTGTTTCTGTATCATCAACACTGTCCATGGCAACCATGAGGTCACCAGAGGAGGTAGAGCAAATACCGTGAGGTTTCCACCCCTGTAGTTGTATAGCAGTCTGTGTCTGAGCATTCTTCACAATGTTCACAGTGTTGTCCCAGTAAGCAGTGTAAGCCAGATCCCCTTCTCCTGTCACTGCTATGTCCTGTGGTCGGTTACCTGGTTTGGTTTTGATGGACTTGAATAATGTTCCGTACATGCTATAGAGTCTCAGTATTTTGTCATGTCCATGCGTCCATATTTCTTTGTTATTTAGACAGGACACACTGTATAATTTGTTTTTGGCTCCGTAGTCGGTTTTTATTACTGTGATGATCCGTGGCTCATCATTGATCGGTTTGTGTATAGGAGAGGACTCAGCACTTGGAAGTTCCAGTGTGTAGCCATGTTCCTCTATTCCGATAGAGAAAGCTGAAAGGGAACCAAACTGTTTATGAAGCTGTTCTGGTTGTATAACCTGAGGTGAAAATTCTGCCAAAGAAACTGTGAGTTTAGGTGGAAGTCTTTTGAATTCAGCATTTCTGGATTTGTAAGCAAATACACGGGTAGAATCGGTATAACTGCATTTGAGTAATTTCTTCAGATCAGCAATGCTCTTTGTGATTTCAGAAATAGTGCTTGTAAGGTTGTTCTTGTGTTTTTTTAGGACTTCAATATTTTGGGACATTTTGTCGAGATCAGATTTCATCTGCTTGATAATGTTGTCAATTTCTCTGTGCAATTCATCCCCATGCTTATCGATAGCCGCTGTCGATTTCCGGATGTTTTCTTTTATATCTTTTTCAACTGGGAAATTATTTACAATTTTTGCAATTTCGTGATATTTTGGAAGAACAAATTTCTCCAGTTCCTGTAAATCTCTATTTAAAACCGCTTTTTGGCTATCTAATGCTTTTACCATGCCTACATACCCATGGCCGCTGTGCTCTTTGGAAGAAGCACACTTCACACAAATGGGTTTCTCGCATTGTTCACAAAAAAGTTCACATTCTTTTGAGGAATGAATTCGACATAAATTAGGAAATAAATGATTTTGAAACGGTATGACGCTATGTTCGTTGGGTCGATCTGAGAGGTGTTCATCCACACATGCTTTACATAGATATATGTTACAAATGTCACAATACATATGAGGACTCGGGGTCTCACAGAGACGACATCGTAACACATCCTGGGCCCAAGTCCTAGGGTCCATGGTCAGACACCTTGACAGGTATTTAAGTTTGTTCTGATAAAAGAACAATCAATGAATTTCCTTTTCAATCAAGTATTAATGAGGATTCATATGATTGGCAGTGGTTTAACCTGCGTTTAACTCTCACATATACACGTACACATAAACCAGTTAGCATGCTTTATATTTCGCTCTTTTAAGACTTATTTGCCATTTACTTATCAAATAATCGATTCCTGTGATAGAATGTGCACATGTCATTATCTTCCAATTTCGTAGAGAATAAATAAAAATTAGAAACAGACTACAAACCTCAAGATTCCAACATGGCGATTAAACTGGTGTTATTTCTTCCGGGTCTAGTGTTGCTATCACGTGGTTGCTTTAGATTAAGAAGTGGTGGATTTAAAGGCCCTACGAATCATTTTTGCAATGTACAGTCAAATAGATTCAGTTGACGTATTTTTGTTGTCTAAGTTGGGCGTAGATAATTAAAAAAAATTAAAAATCGCTTTGATATGTCAATGCTGTAATATTTAATCGTACCATTGTAGTAAATTATATAAATATAAGTAATAAAGAATCATTCTTTGAATATTATGAGGTGATAATTTCAGTCGGAACGTGGTCAAACCTGTCATAAAGCTCGCTGGGCTTTATTAGATTTGACTACGGAAAGCTGTGCAATTTGTCTCAGTCTCTTTTTAATTTTTAGACAATTTGTTGTCGTTTTTTTTTTTAATATTTTTAAGATTTTCCTAAATGTACATTTTTGGGGTGTGTGACCCATTCTCTCTCCTTTTTCGCACACGTTTTAGTGTTTCTCTTTACTATAATAGATGTTTGTCATTAACGAAGCCGCAGAGAGAAAACCGTATGAAAAGGCCAGTATTTACCGCCATTCATAATTGTAAACGATGATAAACAGGTACAGCAGGTCTTTTTATTTTCGGAAACGGGCAGGGGAATATATGACACATACGTCACGGCGCGTGCAAGTTTGGTCCAGGCGGTATCCGGGCGATTCGTGTCCGTCAAAGGATCACCACAATGTATACCTGTACTAGTTTGAATTCGTTAGGGTCACATCTTGATTAATTTTCTTTTATCGAAATCGGAGGCATGCACAATGTTTTTGTATCAAGTGTCTTTTACTCCATATGCACTACGACACGAGAGAAAAAAAAAGATTTGTAATCCAAACCGCTTTGAACAATTACAATGTGCATTTGATTAAAACATAAGATATCTCTTATAAATGCATACTATAGTGTAATTAAAGACCCCGATTAAATCTTCCGTCTTCACAGGATTACATGATATACACACTTCTACTCATTGTTAGGGTCTCTGGTATTATTAAATTGAACGATTAGCTAACAGATTGGCTACACCAACACAGTATGCATTGCATTAACCATGCTCCACTAATTCAAAGGATGACCCTACCTTTAGGAGGATTTTTTTTCAGTTACCTTTAAGTTGACTTAATGACAGACGTGTACCCTGTAAGTCTGATAATAACCACTGTTTATATATATATATATATATATATATATATATATATATATATATATATATATATATATATATATATATATATATATATATATATATATATATAAAATATATATATATATATATATATATATATATATATATATATATATATATATATATATATATATATATATATATATATATATATCGATTATCAAAATAAGCGAATGTTGTAATGAAATTCAGAATTGTTAAAGAGTCATGTTTAATATATTCTGTATTCGTAATAGACTTGGTCACGGGGAACTGGAATCTTACTGACTCCATCAGTGGTATGCTTTAATTGTATAACAATGTATTAGAAGTGTTGCATAAACGCTACATGTAACTTTTTTTATGTGGTGCGCTTCTGAGAATCTTAAAATTGTCCTGATGCGAGTAATAAGCATAATAGAAATTGTTATGTAGACGGTGGAACCGCGTCGATCCGGGCTGTTTATGCCTACTTGGAAATTTCCGGATAAATGATGCATCCAGATCCTAAATAGCAAATCCCAAGTGTGTCGATATTTTAGACCATTTTTAGACCTCATTATGTTACACCAAGTATTCAGGCCGCCAAAACTTAAATCTACGTTTAACGTCACTTTCAAAATACAAAAAACCTACAAGGCAGGACGATAAAATTAAAACAAACAACATTTTCAAACAAATAATTTGTATCCATTATAAATACATTAATACATGTACAGTGAGTATTAAACCCACAAGTAGGTTACCTCTTTCATAATGATCTTTTCTGATAATCCCATTGAGTATCTAATCTATATAGTCTTAAATATGTTATATACATTTCGAGTTTCTACACCTTCGCTGGCCAAGGGTTTTCGGTCCACTCTGCTCCGCATAAACTTTATGTAGAGCAGAGTTGACCGAAAATCCTTGGCTAGCGAAGGTGAGTTTCTACAGATTACAGTATTTTAGTAAAATTAATGGTAAAGATTGAATTACTACAGGAGTTTTTTTTTTCTAAACATAATTTCTCTTAAACCAATTCAACATGCGTGGGTTACGTTTAACATGAATTAACTTTGGACGGCCTTTACGTAGCGGAGTTGATGATAATACACCTCAGTCTAAATTTGAAGGATACAACAGTACTGCAGCAGTCTAATTTTAAGAGGGGCTGGATATATATGTAGCTGTGGCCATTTTTAGGACTTTGTTTTATGTTTCTAAAACACAATTTATCCTAAACCTACGCTCGTGGATTACGTTAAACATAGAATTAACTTTCGACAGCCTATATCTAACTGTGCAAATAGAAGCTTGTTCTTTTAATAGGTTTCAAGTTGGCTTGTGCAGCATTTAGGCTAAAAAAACATTTTCTCAAATTTAAAGTCAGATTTAAGTAATCAACAGACATAGACGAAAGAAATGACATCCTATTATTCCTATACGTCTAGAGTTTTCACAACTTACATTTGTTTAATTATTTCGCTTTTAACCAGAGAAAATAAGGCAGCATAAAATAATAAATTACCCACGAAATCAGACTGACGACATCTTGGTAAAATTGAGAGTGGTGATAATGACTTGTAAAACTTTAATTAGTAATCAGACGTTATGATTATAATTATCAGGTGCAGTGTAAAGCAAAAACCTTGTTTACGGCACTTTTTTGTTTTTTTAATTTTAAAATAAATTAAAATAAACACTCCTTGATACGTATATGGTGAGGAAGAAATCGCAAAACACCTAACAATTTGATAAGTTTTTAATTTTATTTCAATAATACTTCATCAATATACAAATAAATAATGGCAGTCCGGACATCGTGGGTCTACCGCCGGCAGGAAGGGGCGTGTCTGGTGTCCTTATACATACAGCTGTCTCCACGAATCTGAAAAAAGGAGTGAGGGAGTGAGTGAGTGAAAGAGTGAGTGAAAGAGAGCCAGCGAGAGGTACATGTGTCTTAAGTTTGCGCTTTGATAGATACATGTACTAAGTTACATTTACATGTCTTTTACAAATCTGCGAACGTAAACGAATAACGTAACACTTAAGACCCACCAGGTGACTTATCCGCAATATAGACATCACTTATGCACGCGCACTTCCACGTGTAAGCTTTTTAAGTAATTTTTCTGGCCAGTTATCAGCTTACAAGACTTTATCAATGTCATATATTTCCGCTTCAATGTCAGTCCGGTTTTTGCACAATGTTTATAATAAATTAAGTATGAATAGTTTATTAAGAGAATTAACGTCGGTATGCAACCTTCAGAGAAAATGTTGGTATCATGCTATCGTGTCCATAAGAAAACCATATAACATCAAAATCAAATTACCATTTTAAAAATAGAAAATATTGTAAAATCAAGATTAATTTCTTTTAAATAACAGGTGGTTAGACAATTACAAATTATTTAAATTGGACACATTCATACATAATCTAACGGTCAACAGAAAATGTTTGAGAACGTTATTTCGGACATCATATTTCCCGGAAAAAAACCAAAGACCTTCCCATGCAGCCAACCATTGACTAATGATATTTGAAATGGCCGCAGACAGCTGTGGGAGAATCGACGTTCGGAATCCGCTGTGCAGGGTTCACTAGAGGTCAGAGCAATTGTTCACTTAATTATTCACTATCGTGGGATCGAGGAAAACCCGCTGTACTCTCCAAATCGTTTGTTTCAAGCATGCTCATAATTCAAAACAAGCTGATTGAAATATGTTTAATAAGTTACGCATTGATTGTGTATGTTTGTTACTTTTCATCATATTTTACTTTTTAACATATGTATATTTTTTTCGCTAAGATGTGGAAATTTCTGATATTTATTTTTATTAAAAATGATATTGTGATTTAATTTTTTTTTTTCATATTTGTATCATTGTCGGATATGCACAAACAACTGGATACGCATACTTTTAAGTAAAATATAAATATTGTTTACTTCGATTTTAATCAATAACATTTTTTTTCTTTTGCTTGTTTTGTTTGAGGGTTTTTTTTCTGTTGTTGTTGTTGATTTTTGTTTCTTTTTTTAGCTTTGTTTCGTATCATGTAATTGAACTTTTTGTTTGTTCACTGTGTCTTCTTTTTTATCGGAAGGCAGTAGCGGTGAAAATAAGACACTTTTAGCTAATTAATTTTGGATCTATAGAATAGCTGTACGTTAGTTTTGAAGAATTCCATTTTAAATACAATTTGTTACATCCATTTTTTCACCGATTCTCAAGCTATAACAATATTTATTAGATCTGTTAGAAATGTGCAGTAGCGAGCGTGGCTTCGTGTACATCATGTAGATTGTAAGAGGTCGTGTTTTGATTTGGCGGGCCTGTTGAAGGATACGGTATCCTGGACAAACTAAATAGTTTGTTTAAACTTTCTCCCTCAGGTCAGAGTTTTCATTTGTCTCGTCACAGATCCCGACCCCGGGAAATCTCGCGAGATTACGCGAAGAGAATCAAATATTTTCATGCTGCTGACGTGAATATAAAACAATTTTCATTCTTTAATTAATTTAATTATATGTGGGAATTTTTGCTCTAGATGTAAGTTTTAAATTAGAATTAAAAGAAATCGACAGAAATAACAAAACAAACAAATCATATAACGATTGTAATATGTACAGTAGGATCTTAAAAAGTGTATAGATGCTCAATGGGTAAATGAACAAATAATTAATTATTATTATGGCTTTTTAAATTAATATATAAGCCGGTATAATGATTAGCACTATGGCCAAAAATAGCTAAGCTTGTTTTGATAAAATATTATCAAAATAATTAATCAAATCATCAAATTATTTACTAATTAAGTTGAAAATATTAAATACATTTACGTGTATTTAAAATGTACGTTCATCTTCAAATATTCATATCCACATCTACTGATACCGTACACGTCTATGAGTCACATTTCATTTTAGAAATGTTTAATTTGGTGTAAACAGGATTAGAAATCTCCTTGGAATCCTAATTACCTTTTTCAGTGACGTTTGTTACAGCTATAGAAGAAAAGGTTAAAGGTGATTGCCGTACAAAATTTGCGCTTTATTGAAAAAAGAATTACAAATGCTAATTTTCATTTCATCAGTCCACAATTTTCTATTATCTTTGACAAGTTTATTGATTTTTAAAAAAAAAATAGTTTTGTTTATCATTTTTGATACATGTATGGTTATACAAAAAAGAATCGTTTATTTCCGTAATGTCATCAATCATTTTCTTTCATCTCTATGATTACAGCTTTAGTAGTGTTATTTAAATAGAAAAATTAAATATTTTTCATTGTATCTGAAATAAGTTCTGTAAAGTTGTATGGGCACTTCATATTTCAAGCACATATTAAAAATATGTACATGTATAATATATATCATGTTCAGTAATAATTTAAAAAAACAAAAGAAAACCCCCCAAAACATTGAAATTTTCTTAATTATTGGACAGACGTATTCTGCGGACACATATATTCTTCTCTTTCTATTTTTTTATATCAATATTTTTTTTTAGCTACTCATTGGTTTTTCAGTAATATTTATCGTCTCGGTCTATCTAGAAATGAGTACAGTTGTTAGTTTGTTTCTTTTTTTCATAAAACTTTTATATCTTATTATAAATTTTCAATGATTTTGCTTAATAAAAAACATAATCATACAAAAAGCTTCGTGAATGCATTCTGCTTCCTGTTTTAATGATTTTCGCAATCCGTTGTTTCCTGGGGAGGTAGAGATTTTTTCATCCTCATTTAATCTCTCTCTCTCTCTCTCTTTCTCTCTCTCTCTCTCTCTCTCTCTTTCTCTCTCTCTTTCTCTTTCTTTTTCTCTCTCTCAACTCTTAAATTATTTTTTTTTCAAATCTGATTCTTCTTTTACATCTATAATTGTCCATTCATTTTGTAACGAAAAAATATTCACTTTATCTCTTATCTCTTTTTATATCCTTAATGTGAAATATAAAAAAAATAACTTAAACATGTCCTTACCGGTCTCGTTTTGGAGGCGCTGAGACAAAACGTACACAGCGTCTTGGGTAGATTATCCACCCCGCCTCGGATCATGGCCTGGTGTTTGATACAGGGCTGGTCCACACAGTCCGAACCCACCATCAGCACCGTGTTCAGGTGAGCTATGTAACTCGTAGCCAGTCTCAGTGTCTCAATTTTGGATAATTTCCTGTCCGCGGGTTCCGTCGGAATGAGCGTCCGAAGCGTCACAAAGGCGGTGTTGACGCTATGCGTCCTGTCCCTCTCCCGAGCGTTCGCAGCCATTCGCTGCTTGGGGACGGGCGTCCCGTCGAAATTAAATTCACTGTTTTTGTCTTCTCCTCCGGAACTGTTTCGTGGCTTCCTTTTCCGGGCTTTGGATGTGTGGGTATCCTCAGATGATCCTGAACTATATTCGTTTTCGTCGGAATAGCGTGGGTCCTCTTCGTTTAGATTCCTTCGCATTTCGTCACTATGACGTCGCATTACCAAATCATCTCGTCGTCCACATTCACAGCTCAACAGAAAAAATATTCAACTTTCAAAAGATAACTGTTGATATATTTTTCACAAACTGCACAGATTTCCATGAACTCGGCATTATATGAAGTTACACGTGGATATGTAATTACACGGTATGTACATTCCGAATATGCTTTAATGTTGCGATAAAGCCCGAAACCTTCCGTAACATCCTATCACTGGACTCTGCTTTTGCGTGTGATATTTGAATCTGTTAAAACCATCATTGGGGATAATTATCCACCGCGTTATTTTCCTCCGACCGCCACGAAAAGGTCATTTAGTTAATAACGGGAAGCAATGGATGGTTCCACGGAACAAATGTCATCGTCATGGCAACGGTATTTATCGTCTAATGTCTCTTAAATTCATAATGTTTTAGCATTATTATGTTTTCTCCTTTTTTTAAGAGAGAGAGAGAGAGAGAGAGAGAGAGAGAGAGAGAGAGAGAGAGAGAGAGAGAGAGAGAGAGAGAGTCGGGCTAACCATTGTTTATTAATTTTATCATTGCGTGTTACATTATAATATTAACCCAGCAAAAATTCTACAAAATTAATTCTGCAATTCATCATAGCATAATTCATAGAGTGTGAATGGAAATTCATGCATGCATGAGAAAATGTTCCAATGCAGAAATTTGCAATAAACGAGCGCATTTGCGAGTAACAGGCTTGCAGGTCATCAGCAAGTAAAACTGGCTAGGAGATTTTCTCTTATTTTTCAAAACAAATAGAAAGTTGCCGCTATAACGATGCGTTGATGATTGCCTGAGCTCTGAGGAGAAGTGACCGTGAAATGAGATACGCTACCGGTCAAACACCCGATCTCTTGGGGGAGCGGATTAAGGCCGATTGTCCCCCGGGGTCGAATATTAGTTTTCATGCATACTCTTACGACTTGGTTTTCTTGCAATCTAGATTCGGATGGAGAGAGAGAGAGAGAGAGAGAGAGAGAGAGAGAGAGAGAGAGAGAGAGAGAGAGAGAGAGAGAGAGATTCTCGCACACAACGAAGATACATTTGTTGTGTGAAAGGGGCAAAGGTTTAAAAAAAAAAAAAAGAAGGTATACAAATAAAAACCGAAGGGCGTACCTTTCACGTTTTAATAAAGAAACCTGCAGATATATAAAGTAAATATAATCATTATTTATTAAAAAAAAAAAAAATGGAAAAATATTTGTGAGAACAAGCTGGAAATAAATTATTTTATCAAAAGCCTACAATAAGATTGCAAGAAAATAAATATTGCATCTATGGAGAGAGAGAGAGAGAGAGAGAGAGAGAGAGAGAGAGAGAGAGAGAGAGAGAGAGAGAGAGAGATCACTATACATGTATACATCATTGGCTCTATACAATCATGTGCCAGGGCAATAAAACTTTATATTTCCCTTTCATCGTCATATTTTTCATCATATCCCACCCCTTCGGAAGCCACGTGAAGTTTTATTCCAGGCGTATAAAAAAAACCCGAGGATGAGCATAGTTATCGGATTACTAGTATAGCAACATTTTAGTTCCTTTCTATATCAGAAAACTCACAGAGAAAGATTCGGTAAACACTCACAACGATTTTGCCTTTACAGGAGTTGAAAAACTATTAAAACCCGATGTATCCGTATATATTTTTTATATCTTTGCATTAAAGAACAGACTCCTTTGGTAAAAACTTAATTGATATTCTCTAAAAATAAATCTATCAGTATTTCAGACAGTTATGACATTATATTGTGTTTATTCATTACAAGAAATTTCACATACACCGTTGGCAATCTTGATATCTTCGACTCATCAAAAGGTGTCCAGATATGTACATATATAACAGAAATAAAACTGTACAGATGTAAATGTATACCAGTACAACATTTATCTAAAAATTAAGGTTTATTTTAGAACCAACCATCCACTGCATCCCTTTGAAACAAGGGGATGATGCATGTTGAGTTCAAAAATTTGCGATATCAGCTTCAAGAATCAATTTGTTACGATTTCTACTTTATGTTTTAATGATAGGTAATTTTCCTGATCACATCGAATTTACAGTACGCTCGCGGTGAATCAAGATCTAACATGAAGGAAGGGTCGGAGTGGGGTGGGGGTCCGCCTTGTAAGAAAATTCTGAATCAATCATGTAAAGTAAAGCGTTTATAAAAATATTGGACCACCCCCCCCCCCCCCCCATTTTCAAATTTCAGCGGGCGACCCCATTCCCCTCTCGCCACCCCCATAAAAAAACGCCAAAGACAGTCCGGGGGGGGGGGATAGTCACTGGTGATAAACGCCCACAGAACTGACGTCAACAGTCAACATATTACTATTTTGCATGTAATATAAACTAAATATATTAAAGCAGTTTATAAACGAAAATGTTTCCCCTAATTAGCCTTTCTTTTTATGACGTTTGTCTTTCCTTCGTCTTTCACGTGTGCCTAAAAAGCCCTAAATTAAATAAATTGCATAAACGTGTACTTTATTATGTGTAATAAACGAAAAGAGTGTTGCATTTTTTGTTACATGTAGTACGCAGTAGACATAAGAAGCTTGTTGATTAATTATGGGCCAAATTATATTTTTGAAAATTTTGTCAATACAAGAATATAATATATCTAAATACATTTATTAAGTAACATTTTTAAAAATCTGATATTATTTAGCAATTGGATTAATACATGTATTGTTCTAGGAAATGTTTTTTTCTTATTCAGATTACTAAAAAAAAATAGAAAAACTGTGCACGCACAGATTGATCGAGTTATTTAGATGAATAAAATTTGAAAAGGGTGATAATTAAAGTATTGGCAAAATCAGTACCTTTCTACCGCTCTTACTCTCTAAAAGTCTTGCGCATTAGACTATATACAGGCGAAGATCTTGAAAGCTAGTTCCCCCTCCTCTGGTCCGGATGCTCTTAATATAATCCACCCCAACCCCAACCCCACCCCAAAGCACCCTAATAGTATCTCCATGTGTAGGTATTGTACTATACATGACAATACGTTTTTATTGTTTTAGGCCAGATAATTATTATCTTTGGTTGGAAAAATTTCATATCTCTCTCGGCCGTTATTGGTGTTTTACAGAGTTAATTCTATTATAATTAAGGAAAAATTACGAACTCTAGACTTAGCTAGCATTATATGAAACTGTAACATTTTAGATATCTTAAATTGAATTAGAATTCCCTATTCTGAGAAAGCAGATATTAGAAGAAAAAAAAAATTAAAATCATATTTTATTCTAGCATAGATTAGTATTCCTATATTGAGACCATATCTATGCTCTGGTTTACAATATAACATTTTTAAAACATATGGATCCAATTTACTATTATCTTATTCAAAATTAAAAAGCAGAAAACCTTTTTCTGAAAAATTAGAAACTTTCACTATTCATCATATGTTGTATGTAAAACCTTCCATATTTTATGATAACGAAAGATAACTCTAGCTGAATGTATCAGTTTTTGTTTCAAATATACCACAAAGTGCTATTCTAAACTAAAAAGCACCACTTACTTATGTTTTGTAATGTGCATGAATTGACAATGTATTTAACTCTGTACATGTATATATTATTCTAACATGCATTTGATACTTTTAATCCTATGCTGGATGGTAACATTTTGTTTTTTCTAATCTTTTTGTTATGATTAGGTATATTATCAATTTTGGCAAATTTAGCAGCGCTTCATTCTCTTCAATTATATTTAATTTGAATCTATTGATATTGACTATCATGATAATGAAAATCAATATAAAATGTCTTTTTATGGGGAAAACTATACGTAAGCCACTGCAAATAATATTGTAGAAACTGCGATGTGCAGATAAATTTCACTTTTAACGTGTATTTACTATTTTTTTCAAATTGAATGAAAAAAAAACATTCAATGGTATCACTCTAGCTACCCCCTCCCCCCATCCCATGGCAAGTTCGAATCCAAAGCTTATGTGTGCATTTTGTGGCATTAGGTGGTGGATGTCCTAGCCTAGAAGGAGTAGCTAAATTCCTAGTCTTCTCATAATTTAAATACATTGATGGACAACAAGACCATTTTTTTAAAACTTTACAACTTTTATTCAACCGTAAAATGCAAATCCACTCCATTTACTAAAACCCACGTGGAGCGGAAGCTTGTAAACATGTAGTTCTTGGCGATTAAAACTTTAGTTTAAATTCATTCTGGTTCAAAATCCGGATTTTATGACATATTTTAAATTAGTTAATTAATTAACATTCATAGGACAAAATATGATCCGAGTGGCATATATAAATTTGGGCCAATGTTTAGGCAAGTTTAGGCTAAAAATCAATAACAATGCTTAAAATACTTTGTTTATTTGTTTTTAACAGAAATACAATGAAACAAAAGAAGGAAATTATTGAATGATTTTTGTTCCTGCATTAATTACTCGTAGGAAACTTAAACAGCTGGAATATATATCTTATATTTCAAATTGTCATTGCAATAATTTTTTTATAGATTGTTTCATTATTTAACAATAATTTTCATTGAAATAAATGTTTTCTATTAAATTGTTTCATTATTTAACTAGTGTATTATTAATAATCAATCCATGGTAAGTAGACGTTTCACAGTTGATCGAGGTACGAACATATATTTCCCTATTGATTCTATTCAAAATATTAAACAGCACTTACACATGCACAAGAAAATAAAAGGGCGCAAAAGTAAAAAAACAAAACAAAACAAAACCACCGCAAACCGTTTGTTTTTCTGAACAAAGATAATATTTAAAATGAAAAGATCACCATTTTCCATTACATGAAATATCCACTAGCATGTATATACATATGAACATACGGACAAAGTTGTGTGCATCGGTTCTCGAGAATAATTGAATGTACAGAAACACGATATTATTAATTTCACTAATACATTTAACCTTAAAGTTTGTTACATGTATTATCACTTTTTAAAATAACAATTTCATAACTGGTCTTGTTCAACTCATCTCTTAGCAAAGCTGCGTTGCATAGACAAAACGTTTGTTTATACTTGACGTACATGTGTACTTCGCAGAAACGCATAACACCTTCATACCATACATCCAACCGCCTTCTATAGAGGCAGATAATAAATTAATATAAATTATTATAAAGAAAGGGGGAAAATGTTTCTTGCTAAATTCCAATGAAGGTTAAAATGTTCGTAAATGCTTTGAATTTTAATGAACAAATCATCTATTCAAGCATTGAATGTTTATTTTTGGGTGTCATCGGTACTGTAGTGTATCACTCCAAGCGGTGCAGACAAATTGAACACCGTGCGTTTAACGTATTAAATAAGTTATTGATATAAACAACAAAAACAGAGTTTTTTTTGTCGATACATATATTCTGAATAAATGAAAATTACAACATGTGTGATCAGTCTAATGGGGCTGGCCCTAAGCAAAACGACCTTAGATGTCTATTTGTATGGAATACGTGTATATGTGTATTGTCGCTGTAAAGCCATTGTATACGCTTTCATTAAGGAAACATACATGGAACAGTCATATTAACATGTTATTTAGTTCGCTTCCGCGATTAAAAATATAGTGCCAAAATCTTTGTAGAAAAATCTTTTTAATATGGAGTAGATATAATTTGATAATTATTTTTCAAAAGTACATATCAAATTGGTTATGTAAGATTGAAAGCTTAATTTAATCTTAAAAAAATAAATATACTTAAAACACGTGAAGACGTTTATCTTTGTGCTCATGGTGCATGAATTAGCAAAGTGTATTCATAAATAAAATTGAACGTTGCAGATTTCCAATGCAACCACAAGGGGAGCTATACACTGAATGTAAATATATGCGCTGGATAGTCATTACAACAAAATATTTCTATCATGATTTTTTAACAACAAATAAAAAGTTATTTAAATCCCTATGTCCATATATACAAACATCATTATACTTAATTTTTTATCATCTAAATATAACTGAACACAAACGTTTTATTCTAAACAGTGTTTTAACATTACGTCAAGCTATGACGTACTTTATATTTGAAAAAAAAAACACCAAACTATATCATACTATGATGTACCTTAATATGTTCGATTAAATTCAATTCCACATGGCATCTTCTTGAAATTCATACACCTTTGTTGGTGTTTCACAAAACCCCACAAAACAGACGTTGGAGTTTTCCTTCAGTTTGATGCTAATTGGTGGAGATTCCGAATCAATTGCAAAAATTTTCAATAACTCAGCTTTTGGGGTTAAAACGTGTATGTTACGGCTGTCCTTGCCTGCAACAAATATATTCCCTGTAAAGTTCACATCAAGTCCTTGTGGATACCGCAGTGTTTGACTAGCAAAGTACCTAGTAGAATACGTATATAATTTCTCTCCAGAACTACTCATGACTGTAACTTTGTGAGTATCGCAACTAGAGCTGATTATTTCATTGTTGTTGTTCGTTGCTACCGAAAAAGTATTTTTGTCGACCGGATATTGCTGAACAGTACGTCCATTGTAATCAAATTTGATTATAACCTCTGAGCAAGCAGCATAAACAAATTCTTCAGATATCGCCAATCCGTAAACATACCGGTTTTCTTTTGCAATATAAAACTTGTTATCTTCAAATTGGTCAAGGTTAAATGTTCCGATGAATCCCCATGATTTACGTTTCTTTGTAAGAACGTTTTTGGAAATGAGAAGTCGAGTGGTATTTTGACAAACCGCATCTTGAAGTTTAATATCAAATTTTGTTGAATGAGTAAGGGTCGCATTGCTGTAATGCAATAACTTACTGGAATTGCGACCAACCAAAATGATGTCCCCATTTTCTAAAAAGCAGCCACCGGTAATATCACCGTTTGAATCGGGTAATTCACAAATCAACTTCATTTCTGCACTTGTAAAATCAATGCCTCTAAGTGGAACAGATTTCATTTGTGTCTTCAAATCTGTAAATTTTGTGAACTTGAGGATACCTGTAAGATCTTTTGGAACATGTGATTGCAATTTTAGTTTAACTTGACCAAAACCTGAGCGAGTAACATGTTCGAAATGCCTCTTGATCGTGTAGTAGTCTTGGATAAGAACGGGTGCAGGCGTGTCCTCCGAAAACTCCAAAGTGTGCAAATATTGAGCCATCAAAAACTGTCGGTCAGACGCTGCGTCTACAAAGCTGGCCAATCTCTCCTTCTGTTTCTTTGCATTTTGGGCCAGTTCAGAGAGATGGTCCTCTAGTAGGGGATTTACATGATTCACAAGTCTGTCTCTTAGCTCCGTGGATTCTTCCTTTATTTGGTCTGTTGTATCTTCAATGTATTTAATGGTGTCCTCTCCATTTGATTTAGCTTTCGTAAATGAACCTTCAAATTGTGATATTTCTTTCGATAATTTTTTTATTTTTTCTGACTTTCGTAGATTTTCTGCGGCTTCTTCTATGTCGTCGACCTGAGTGCATTTCCTGTGCTTGGTGCACACACACTTAGTACAGCATAGTTCTTCGTGATCAACACAGATGTATTTCACACGTTTGCTATGCTCCTGACATACCACTGGTGCAGATTCCAAGCTTTCGTTTCCTCCAGGTACTTTACAAAAGTCTGCTATTGGAACCAACGTATGATTCCTAGAGGTTGTATTTCTTTTATGAGCTTTAGCACACACAGCACAAAGGGAATCGGAACAAGATTCACACCAATCACTAGCCACTAGATCCTCGTGTTCTCGCTGACATGCATCACATAATTTGTCTCCTTTTTCTATCAGCACTTGAAATGTTTTCTTGACAGGAATATGTTCCGACCATTTTTCAAGCTCTAATGAAAAAGACGGAGCGGGAACAAAACGTCTACAGAGTGGACAGGGAAAACCCACGGGGCTCTCCTTGGTCTTGCACGTGGAAAGAATGAATGACGACAAACAGTTGTGACAAAACGTATGCAGACATGGCAGAATCCTTGGCGTCTTGAAAGATTCGAAGCAGATCGGACATGTCGTTCTTATATCCCTTTCTAACGGCGCTCCTTCCTTCGAGGAAGCCATTGCATACTTTCAAACCGAAAGTACTTTCATTCGCAGAATTGTAGATCAATGCGTTTCACTTTTTTTTTTCGAAATCGCTATTCTAAGCTTACACCGTGACGATATTGATTATCAATCTTGCAGGTGATCTCTTTTTAAACGAGCAATAAAACCTCAATGCAAGTGTTGTACTGTTTGATCAATTAACATTTGTACATATACGTACTTAAATATAATTGTACTAAGTTGTAAATTCACAATGTATCTAAATACTGTACTGTACATGTAATACAGATATTATTTCAACGTAAATAAAACACAACTTCGGAAATATATCAAAAGTACGTTTAGTTTTCCGTTTTATTTGATTTTCATTGAAATCACCCTTTTTCCAAAGTCACTTCTAGAGTTACTTGATAATACATTTTACGTTCTTTTGCATTATGTTACTAATGTTATTTATTTTTTCGAACATCTTTATTTCAGATATAATGATAACAATAAAGTAACGGTATGTTTTACAGTGCTTTTACATAGCATATCCATATTTCTTTTTATTTTGATTATGTTATTAGAAACACCAAGGAGAAGGTGTGTCAAATTTCCTCGGTTACTAAAAAACTGTAACAGTTGTTAATGATCACCCATTAACGAGGAAGACACACTTTTCAAGTTTATTATGGTGGCATTTTTTGCCCCAAAATGTAATATTTAATTTATTTTGTCAACATGCAAGATAATACACTCCAAGACGCTCCAAATAATAATGTCTACATGGGATAAAAATGTGTTGACAATTTAATTGTCAATCTTCTTACAGAATATTTTTTTATCTGGACAAAGAAAGTGGGCAAGCAAGACATTGAGTTTGCAGAAATCGTCGACACGACTTTTTATTTGAATAGTTTTAAATGTCTTTCACCTTTAAATACTTCAGGGTTGAACAAAGGCAATTGTTAACTTAGCTATTTCAAGATATAATTAAATTCTTTAAAGTTATCACCTGTAAGAAAATTAACAAATTAAATCTTTCTGAAATGGCCATCAAGGGTAACTCTAAATTTTAGTTTATATTTAATCCAAATATTTACTCATATATTTTCAACGCAGTTTTTAAGCCATGTCATAATTAAAAATGATAGTATCAAGAAATGAAAATACTGAAGCAGATATCATAAAGTTTTACATTGTGCTATATCAACTTATACACGCTATAACCAACCTATCACTCTTATTCTTCTCTGCGTAACACATTTAAACTTAAATATGACACTTGAATTGATGTGTCGTAGCTGGAAATACTTTTCAAAATCCAATTTAACCATTTTATACAAGAGTCTGATGAGCCACAATCTCAATAATAAAATCATGTTTTTAAGTAATAGATGGAATATCTAGACAAAGTAGTAGAATAGATCCTGTATAAAAAGATTTTCAAAGCCCTCCTATACCTTTGTGTTAAACAAATAAGGTTCTCCTATAAGAGAATGATTTTATAGTCCCATCACATATTGAGCTTTGTAGCTCACAAAAAAGTACCCAACAACTGTTTACAAATATATGAACTTTCATCAAACTTTTAACCCAATGTGGGGCCCAGGAATTGTCCAGGGGGTACAGTCTAACATTCAGAATCAACGATATGTCAGATTTTGAGAATATTATTTTAAACAGAATTTCTATGTTAAAACCTTGACCCTACTCTGTGGTCCAACCTATCCCCCAGGGATAATGTTTGGAGCAAACTTAAAGCTACTTGAGGATGCTTTTAAAAAAAGTAACTGTGTTTTATAGCCTATTGGTTATTGAGATGAAGCCTTTTAAAATTGTATCTCTTTATATTCCTATGCAAATATCGTACCCAGAAAATCTTCACCACTGATGATGTTTTCAGAAAAAGTTACGGCTTTTCTGGCTGGGTTTTTAATAAAAAAATTTAAATGCAAATTTTTCATAATGATTTTTAGTTATCTCTCTTTGAAAAAGAGTCTGACCCTTCGTTAAAAAAAAATAAATTCCCTTCTTCTCCGGATGGTGTGTGCCTAGTATAGATGAAAATTGACCCAGTGGTTCTGGAGACAGAATTGAAAATGTAAAGAAGTTTCTGAACTAGAACAGACAGACGGGCGCCGGACAAAAAAGGGATAAGAATAGCTCCACTGAGCTCAGAAGCTGTTAATAAGTAAGATGTTGCATCAATTTCGTCGTGTTGCTATAATATGGTCTATATACTGATTGAATAAAATGTATTTTAAAACTTGTTAACTATTACCTTTATCTAAAAAGTTAACTTATATAAAGAATATAATTCGAAAATGTGTACAGATACTCGATAAAATGTTTAATCTTTCTTTGCGCCTTGATTCATGGTAAATCCACGTCTTATGCAGCCTTTTTGTTTATTTTGCGTCACATATGTTTGATGTAACAGTAGAATAAATATGCTACTAATTATATATATCTAAAAGCAATTTAATTAGCATTATATGTTTGATAATTGTGACAACATGTAATATAATATGTCAACATGCAAATTAGTTACTATAGTATGTTGACATGCAATATATTTTGCTCTATGCAAACTAATCATTGAATTTCGTGGGGCCAATTTTCGTGGATGGCTTAACTTTTACAGCTTGTTTCGTGGGGACGTAATTTCGTGTATTCTTATATATCTACAAAAGGAAATATGACTTTATTACCCTAATTTATCAATTTGTGGAGGATATTATTTCGTGGATGAGATGTACCCACGAATTCCACGAAAATTTAGCCACCACGATATCTAATGATTCCACAGTAGTTATAATGCATGGGGACAGAAATAAGTTGCATGTTGATCTAATTGTGTTAAATGTTGAAATGAGTAACTTGTGCATCATTAACATAATTATATTTCATGCTAATATTTTTTACAGGTTTACATATTCATGTTTGTCAGAATATCTATTGAGTAACATGCCTCGTTTCACTTCTACAAAAAATTCGACCGTTTTCTAATTCTAATAAACAAACAAGGAATAAAAGTAGAATATATGCGTTCGTTACAAGATCGCAATTTATATACTCAGTAATTTAATTGAATATACATATGCATATCAAGTCACCATTCACAAGACTGAAACATATAAACGTGATTGTAAATTGCACAGTGTATAGTTCGGACAGGAAAAAGATAATACTGGCTACAATTTCAAAGAAGGTCAGGGAAGTCCGGGCACCCCCCCCCCCCCTAACCACCACCCCCCCCCCCCCCCAACCTTTGAGAAAATTCTTATAACTTATAAAATTCACACAGTAAAATTATACCAAAAATAGGTATCGGTCCTATCAGACCATTCCTTCTCCCCTGGCAAACCAACCCCCCCCCCCCCCCCATTTAAAATTTATTTGATAGTTTTCTAATGACTAATTTTTAATTTTTTAATGACTAAAATGACACCCAAAAACATATTTGAGTGCAAAACTACGAACGCTTGTCGAACCTAAATGATGGAATAATTGTCTATTAGTATTAAGTTCCATACATTGGTATAACACTAACCCAAAAATTGAACATGTTTACTTGTTTTTGTTTGTATTTACTTGCATTCATGCTTAAAATGATAGGAGCATGATAACGATTCTCGGCTTAAAGTTTTTAAATCTGAATTTTCAATTGTCGTTGCTTACAAGGCTTTACTTATGTATTATTTTTCAATGTTACCAAACCCCAATTTAAAGAAATAAAAAAAAATAGATTTAACATATACGCATGGGTAACTCGGAGAGAACAATATATCATATATCATTCTTTAACTAGATTATAAGCGTATTATTAACATTAATTCAAGTCGGATAAACAAACAAGATTAAGGTACACCGGGCCTCTGATAAGACAATTAATCTTTATTAACAAAATTGAATATAAAATCGACTTAACACATCAACTATCATAGTCACAAATGAAAACTACACAAATATATCAAATTTACTCTGCAAAACTATATGAAAGAAACATGTTCATAAATAAATATAACCTTTTTTATGCCTAATATTTTTTTTAAATATTTACTTCAAAATATGTTAGCATTATTGGTAAATGCTACAATCTTTAACATGCTTTGATTATAATAATATTTCTGGTTAATAAAGGACATTAAATTCTTACATATTTCCTAGAAATTCATACACCTTTGTTTTAGTTCCATAAAACCCAACAAAGCAAATATTCGAGTTCTCTTTTAATTTGATACAAATTGGTCGTGATCGCAAATTAGTTGCAAAAATCTTCAATAACTCTGCCTTAGGTGTTAGTACGTGTATGTTACAGCTTTCCTGGCCGACAACAAAAATGTTTCCTGAAAAGTTCACATCAAGTCCTCGTGGAAATATGAGTTTGTTACTAGAATAGGTAAATAATTTCTCACCAGAACTATTCATGACAGTGACAATATCTGTGCAACAACTTGAGCTGATTATTTCATTGCTGTTGTTTATTGCTACCGTATAAGTACTCGAGTCAACCGGGTATTGTTGAACAGCATTTCCATCGTGATCAAACTTAATTATGACATCTGAGCATGCTGCGAATACAAATCCTTCAGATATTGCCAAGTTATACATAAACTGGTTTCCTTTTGTAGTAAAAATATCTCCGTTATCTTCAAATGTGTCAAGGTTAATTTTTCCAATATGTCCTACTGATCTGCGTTTCTTGATAACCCTTTTGGAAACAAGAAATAGAGGCGCTTTTTGACAAACCACATCAACAGGTTGCGTATACACTTTTGCTTTACGTACAAGGACCGCATTGCTGTAATGCAATAAATGATTTGAATCGTAATCAACCAAAATTATGTCCCCATTTTCTAAAAAGCAACCACCGGTGATATCACCGTTTGAATCGGGTAATTTACAAATCAACGTCATGTTTGCGCTTGTAAAATCAATGCCGCAAAGTGGAGCCGATTTCATATGTGTCTTCAGGTCTGAAAATTTTTCCACCTGGAGGATTCCTCTCAGGTCTTTTGAAACACTTGATTGCAATTCTAGTCTAATTTGAGAAAGACCTGACTTAGTGACATAAGCGAATTGCTTCTTGATCTTTAAGTATTCATTGACAATAACTGATGCAGGCGTTTTTCCTGTATTTTCCAATGTGTGCAAGTACTGAGCCATCAAAAGTTGCCGGTCAGAGACTGCATCTACAACATTGGCCACTCTTCCCTTGTGTTCCTTAGTATTTTGAGCAAGTTCAGATAGATGGTCCTCTAGTAAGGCATTTACATGGTTCACAATCTTGTCTCTTAATTCTGTGGATTCTTTCTTAATTTGATCTGATGTGTCGTCAATGTATGTTATGGTGTCCTCTCCATCAGATTTAGCTTTCACAAGTGAGCCTTGAAATTGAAATATTTCCTCTGATAAAGTTTTTATTTTTTCTGACTTTCGGAGACTGTCTGCTGCTTCTTCAATGTCGTCGACCTGTGTGCATGTTCTGTGTTTGGTGCACACACACTTAGTGCAACTTAGTTCTTCATGATCAACACAGATATATTCCACTAAATTACCGTGGTCTTTACACACCACAGATGTTGGTTCCATGCTTTCTTTTTTGTCAGACACTTTATTAAAGTCTGCTATTGGAACTAACGTATGATTTCGAAAAGCTGCATTTCTTTTATGATATTTTGTACACATAGCACACAGGGAATCGGAGCAAGATTCACACCAATCACTGGCCACTATTTCTTCATCTTCTCGCTGACATGCATCACATAACTTGTCTCCTTTTTCTATCAGAACCTGAATTGCTTTGTTGATAGGAATAAGTTCCGACCATTTTTCAAGCTCTACCGAAAAAGACGGAGCGGGAACAAAACATCTGCAGAGTGGACAGGGAAATCCCACCGGGCTTTCCTTGGTCTTGCACGTGGAAAGAATGTATGGCGATAAACAGTTGTGACAAAACGTGTGCAGACATGGCAGAATCCTTGGAGTTTTGAAAGATTCGAAGCAGATCGGACATGTCGTTGTTACACCTGTTTCTAATGAAACTTGTTTCTCCTTCCCCGCCGCCATTGTATAATTTCAAACTGAAAGTACTTTCATTCGCAGAGTTGTCGTTCATTTATATTAAAATCAACAAGCTTATCAAACGCGATAAAGCTACCTTTCGAGTTTGTCCGAAACACTGTTTTATTCTGAGATTAGACACCCCGGTCACGTTATAATGTAATGTCTCTCTTTAAACTTCCGAACGAACTTGAAACATAGCTATTGATAGTCAATCTTTTAGGTGATCTCCTTTGTTAAAGCTGCCTGGTCCGATTTTATATCAAATTTTATGCACGCTTTTAAACGATGGCTATGCTTAGTATATGTATAATAATAGACATTGCAGTAGTTTTACCCATCAATTATCCCAAATTTCAATGAAGAAAAATACGTACAAAATTTGCTAACAAAACAAAAGACATTAAAAGGTACCGCGTTATTTCGCCTCATGTTAAATTTCACCCCTGAGGACGATACGGGTATGGTTGTATTACGACTTTGACATCGCTTTAAATAAAGGTCGAAATGATTAGACAAATTACAAAAAAACGTGTACTTTTTGTTCGCTAATATTTCCAAAGTCTGCTTTCTTTACAATCGATGCATAGCATGCGGGTTGAATAACCCCAATCATTCGGGGGACGAAACAAAGCGGTTTCCTTTTCTAAACAATCCCGTGATGCATTTTGGTTTGTTTTTTCGTTTGCCCAAAGAGAAATTATTTTTATTTACTTTGAATATTTCTAACTTTGAAAGGAGACTGATTCTGCTGGTGTAAATAGGAGAAAGTCCATAACTTTCTAAGATAAATAATTTGTTTGGAAAAGATTTTAATACTGTAATTACAAAAAAAATCGGACCAAGCAGCTTTAAACGAACTAAGATAACCTTTGCATGTATTTCACTTATAAACAGTTATATATACTTAAATTAAGACTGATAAATTTATAAAGTCATATCATATAAAATGTTAAACCTAAATATTACCAATCATAGATATAAACAGACTATTTATGAAATAAATTCAGGCTATTGGTACTTTGCGGTACGGAGCGGAACCAGTAAAGGGGTATCAAATGGAGATTGAGATCTTTTTAAAAAATGAACAACTTTTTAATCATAACTTTCGATATAAAATTGATTTTAATTTTTTTTAAATGTTCAAGTTGGCTGTGTTGTATGAAAAATATATATTAATTTATTACTTTAAAATTAATGCATATAAAAGTTACGTTCTTGTAAAAACTTCCTATATGGTTTAAAGATGTCTATATTAATTTGTGATATTTAAAACAAACCAAAAACATACGCTTGTAGACCGATACCATCTTTAAAAACTACAATGTAAGCTGTACTTTACGTAAGAAATTATAACATTATCCGTGTGGATATTGATATTTAACGGAACGGAATTTATTTTTCAGAAAGGCATACTTTACATACAGTGTATATATTTGTAGATTCAGCACTGTTTCGTTATATCTTTGTACATTTGCCTAATAACCCATTTTAATTCAATGAAATAATTCGACTGAGTGTTGATATATTGTAAACAATTAGTACATACATTTTCGTTCAAAAATTCTATTTTAGAGTATAGAATCGGCGGGAAAATACACTAAAAATAAAATTCGTTACGTTACGTTAAATTCCAATATTCACATGGGTAATGGTATTTTGCGGAACGGAACCGAACAGGAGAAAAAAATTGTTTAAAAATTGGAATATTTCCGACATTGTAGTTTTATAGTTGATATACCTGCGAACGTGTTTGGATTCTTCTAAAGCTCTAATTGATAAAGACATTAACTTTTGGCAAGTTTAAAACCATCTAGTAAGTTTTTTTTCCTGAAGGTACATGTAACTAACAATAAATCAATTTTAGAGGAAAAATCACATTTTTTTCTTAAAACACAGCGAATTCAAACATTATAATTAAGAATAAATGTTATATCGAAATGTTGTAATTAAAAAAAATTTCATTTCATAAAATTTTATTTTCCCATTGGAGACCTCCTTATATGTTCCGTTCCGCAAAGTATCAATAACCAATTAAATACAGGTAAGACCATTATGATATATATGAATTAAATATAAACTTTTTTCAGCACCTACATGTAATTGTGTTGACTAGAAGTTATAGAATTCACCAAATCATCCATTTCTGTGTTTAATATTCATGACAACAACAACATACATTTTTGTAAAGAATTTTTTATTGCTGTAGAGATTGTAGATATAGCCTGCATGTACAGATGTTTAACAAATAGCAAATTACATGCAAAGCATACAAACATCATGATTATATCAATATATATTATGGTTTTCCAACGTTAATGTCTTCATTGTTGATAGAAATAGTCCTTTTCTCAGTTCCATCCCTCGTAATAAATGTTATTTCTTTAATTTACTAAGCAGCATTTCATTTTTGCGACATTCCTGGAAAAAAGGAAATGTTTCTTTGAAAAAAAAATCTTTCTTTGATTTTAGCCCATACATTTAAAACATCAGAATTTAATAAAATTATGAAAAAAATTCATTTAAATGAATTCAGGCATTTACCTCTTTAAAGTCTTTGACAGTTTTGAAATACAGTCGCTGCTTTTCCACCAAGTCCAGATACTGGTCGTTGAACTGGTCCCGTTTCATCTTCTCTTCCTGTTTCCGTTTCTCAAGCTAGATCATCAAAAGAAAAAACAAACTTTTATACTAGAACATATATTTAGCACTACTAGCCTCGACTCAAGACCTTGAAAATCAATATAAAAAATCTCCCCAAAAATTCAGCCAACTTTAAAAAAATATTTTAAAGAAAATAAAAAGTCAATTGAAATAAACATTTAAAATAAATATTTCAAAGAGGACAAAGGGTCAATTGAAATGCATTGTACAGAAATATAGAATTAGCTTTTTAAACAAGGAAAACTTTTCAACTTGTGTATGGTAATACTGACTTTAGCTTTATTTTGTTTGATGCCCTCCACAATGTTTTCAAACTGCTTCAGGAATTGCTCCTTTGCACCTGGGTTAGCCATTGCCCTAAAAAACAAAGAAAAAATCTTTTTAGCCCCCATTCCTTTTTAAATTGGTACCAGTTATAACTTGCATTTACTAAATCTTTGTTTTCCTTCTTGGTTTACTGTTTCAAGATATATTTTGAATGAATGGCCAAACGAAACTGCACACACCATTTCACCAATTTCATAAAGTGTCATCAGTTTTGACTTAGTGTCTGAAGTTATCATTTATGGAGTTTTGATGACTGACTTCTTTGTTCAGGTACAACTTGGCTAAAAAATTAACCAGGTGAAACAAATAAACTTATAACTAAAATTTAGTCCAGAAATTAACGTATATGGAGTCGAGAAGACTGACTTATTTATCTAAGGTACAACTAGGCTAACTAAAAGTGGTACAAATTTACATCAACCTTGATTTACTGTCTAAACTTATTGTGAATGGAAGTGAGAAGGCTGACTTCATTTTTAGGTACAATTCAGTGAACGAAACTAAGCTTTACAAATAATAACTTTACATCAGGCTTGGCTCACTGTCTGAAGTTATAATAATGGATGAAGTTGAGGGGACTGACTTCTTTTTTTTCCAGGTACAACTGGACCAACTAAACTGAGTATTAAATTACAACTGTACATCAGTCTTGACTAACTGTCTAAAGTTATAATTATGGATGAAGTTGAGAAGACTGACATCTTTAATCAGGTACAACTGGGCCAACTTACCTGAGCATCAAACATTTTCATCAGTCTTGACTTACTGTTGAAATTATCATGAATGGAGTTGAGAAGGCTGATGTCTTTTTTTTAGGTACAACTGGACCAACTAAACTGAGTATTAAATAACAACTGTACATCAGTTTTGACTTACTGCCTGAAGTTATTGTGTATGGAGTTGAGAAGTTCAGGTTAAACTAGGCCAACTAAACTGAGTAATACAAACTACAAAAGTACAACTATCATTCAATCTTGACTTACTGTCTAAAGTAATTGTGGATAGAGTTAAGAGGGCTGACTTCTGTGTTCAGGTCATTAATAAACTAGGCCAACTAAACCGAGTAGCGTAATACAAACCTCAACAGTACAACTATCATTCAATCTTCACTTACTGTCTGAAGTTATCGTGGATGGAGTTGAGAAGACTGACTTCTTTGTTCAGGTACATCTTGGTGTCGTCCAGCGTGTTGTACAATGTGTAAAACTGCTTCGTCTCTGTGTGGGTGGCTGCAACTGTAACATATACAAGAAATACTGAATTTCTGAATCATTCTTCTGCAATATAAGCATTAAAATCATCATATGAAAGAACTGTGATAAAATTAAAACTAAAATGCAATATGTGGCCTAAATCATAAATGCAAAAGTTTGATTTATGGTTTAAAGTCTAACATGTAATGTAATTATTTTATTGCAATATATGGTCCTAAATTGTCAAAATAAAATAAAATTTCATTACTAATTTGTCGATTCTTAACAGTATAAAGGAGCCTCTTTTCTTAATTGCAGTAAAAACACCGACTTTTGCAGTGTAAAACAAAAGAGGTAAGGAGCATGGGACCAGTTATTACTGAAAATTAAGAAACACAGCAAATAACTGCCAACCTTGGTTGTAGAGCTCGATGAAGCGTCGCTGGTACTGACTAAGTTCTGCTCGGGATGGCACATCATCAATCTTCCTCTGAAGAACTGCTATTTCTCTAGTCTTCCTTGCCTGAAAGCATTAATGTTTGGATTAAGAGTCATAGTAAATAAAATATTCCACGTATAAAAAAAGTGCTAGTAAATAAATACAGGTATTAAAGAATGAAAGTTTTCACATTGGAGAAGTTTATAAGAAAATTAAAAATGTTGATATAGATGTTTAAGGATGGACTCACAATATTGGAAAAATGTTATTATAATAGTTTTATATGTCAATAAACATGTTAGAAGATGGACTCCCATATAGGAACAAGATTATTAGCATAATTTTGACATGTGGATAAACATATCTGCGGATCAACTCAAGAAAACCCCCCCAAATCAGGAGGTAAATTTCAGCAGATAATGAGACTTCTTACCAACAGCAGTCTGATTTTGTGGAGTTTCTCCCTATCTGCTTCATATTGCTTGTCAATCAAACTGGCTCTGGCCTGTCAAAACAAAATCATACTTGATTAAATTTTATTTCTGAAAAGAAATTTGTGAATTTGTAAATAATTATTTTTAGATATTCATCTTTGTGTGGGTAATCTCTCTCATAAAAAGGACATGTACATGTACCATGCATTAGCTCCAAATCTATAACTGCAATAAAACAAGAGGCCCAGGGGCCACATCGCTCACCTGAGCAACAATTGCCTTAATTCTGATCAAATTAGCATTACAGTATCAAAATATCTTGACAACTAAGTACAGTAGATCTTGCTAAAAAAAATAGAAAATCTGTCAATTTTTATCCACCTCTTTTTTTGGGTAAATACCAAGCCCCTTTTGTTGTTGTACCTGTAAGAAGATTTTTCTCTATTCCAATTACCCCCCCCCCCCCTCCATTTCGTGGCCCCCCTTTTCTCTAGGGAATCATGGTTTCATCAAACTTAAATCTGCATAACCTGTGCTTTCACACTAAGTACTGAGTTTTGGACCAAAAACTTTCCCAGAATATTTTTAAAGATTTTTCTCTATATATTCCTATGTAAAAATTCAAACTGCCGTCACGGCCCAGCCCTATCACTAGGGACTGTGATTTTGCAAACTTGAATTTACACTATCCGAGGATGCCTCTACACAAGTTTAGGCTTTTCTGGCCAAATAGTCTTAAAAAAAAAAATATTAAAGATTTTCTCTATATATTCCTATGTAAAAATTCATCCCCCATTGTGGCCTCACCATACCCCATGACTATTATTTAAACAAACTTGAATCTTTACGATCTTGGGATGCTTCCACTTAAATTTGGGCTTTCCTGGCCTTATAGTTTTGAGAAGAAGATTTTTAAAGATTTTGTCTATATATAAAAATTTATCCCCCATTGTGGCCCCGCCCTACCCTCAGGGACCATGATTTGAACAAACTTGAATCTACATTATCTGAGGATGGTTACAATTTGAGCTTTCTTGGCCATAAAGTTTTGAAAAGAAATTTTTTTAAAGATTTTCTCTATATATTCCTATATAAAAATTTATCCCCTAATTGTGGCCCCACCCTACCCCTGGGGACCATGATTTGAACAAACTTGAATCTACACTATCTGATGATGCTTCCACTCAAATTTAAGCTTTTCTGGCCTTATAGTTTTTGAGAAGAAGATTTTTTTAAAAAAATTCTGTATATTCCTATGTAAAACATGACCCCCCTCTTGTGGCCCCACCCTACCCCCGGGGACCATAATTTGAACAAACTTGAATCTACACTACCTGAGGATGCTTCCATTTTAATTTGAGCTTTTCTGGCCTGATAGTTTTTTAGAAGAAAATTTTTAAAGATTTTGTCTATATATTTCTATGTGAAACTTGATCCCCTAATTGTGGCCCCACCCTACCCCTGGGGACCATGATTTGAACAAACTTGAATCTACACTATCTGAGGATGCTTCCACTCAAATTTAAGCTTTTCTGACCTTATAGTTTTTGAGAAGAAGATTTTTTTAAAAAAATTCTGTATATTCCTATGTAAAACATTACCCCCCTCTTGTGGCCCCACCCTACCCCCGGGGACCATAATTTGAACAAACTTGAATCTACACTACCTGAGGATGCTTCCATTTTAATTTGAGCTTTTCTGGCCTGATAGTTTTTTAGAAGAAGATTTTTAAAGATTTTGTCTATATATTCCTATGTAAAACTTGATCCCCTAATTGTGGCCCCACCCTAGCCCCGGAGACCATGATTTGAACAAACTTGAATCTACACTACCTGAGGAAGCTTCCACTTTTATTTGAGCTTTTCTGGCCTAATAATTTTTTAGAAGAAGATTTTTAAAGATTTTCTCTATATATTCCTATGTAAAACTTGATCCCCCCATTGTGGCCCCACCCTACCCCTGGGGACCATGATTTGAACAAACTTGAATCTACACTACCTGAGGAAGCTTCCACTTTGATTTGAGCTTCTCTGGCCTAATAATGTTTTAGACGAAGATTTTTAAAGATTTTCTCTATATATTCCTATGTAAAACTTGATCCCCCCATTGAGACCCCACCCTACCGCCGGGGACCATGATTTGAACAAACTTGAATCTACACTATCTGAGGAGGCTCCCATTTTAATTTGAGCTTTTCTGGCCTGATAGTTTTTTAGAAGAAGATTTTTAAGGATTTTGTCTATATATTTCTATGTAAAACTTGATCCCCCCATTGTGGCCCCTCCCTACCCCTGGGGACCATAATTTGAACAAACTTGAATCTACACTACCTGAGGATGCCGCCACACAAGTTTGAGCTTTTCAGGCCGAATAGTTTTTGAGAAGAAGATTTTTGAAAAATACCAACAAATTTTCAATAATTCTCAATTATCTCCCCTTTAAAGAGGGCGTGGCCCTTCATTTGAACAAACTTGAATCCCCTTTACCTAGTGGTGCTTTGTGCCAAATTTGGTTGAAATCTGCCCAGTGGTTCTTGAGAAGAAGATGAAAATGTGAAAAGTTTACAACGCCAACGCCAACAACGACAACGACAACGACGACAGACAACGGACAAATTGTGATCAGAAAAGCTCACTTGAGCCTTTGGCTCAGGTGAGCTAAAAATATGAATATTGCTATTTTTTTTAATTTGGATATACATGTACTAGGAAGAAATAGTTCTAATTTAATATTAAATTATATGTATTCTGTTATTTTGTTAATAAATCAAATACACATTACTAATATTAAACCTTAAAAGAAGACTCATGGAAATGAAACTGAGTTGTGTTGTCTGTGACCATGAATGAAGCTCTAACCAAAATAATTTGAGAGATACCTCTCAACAAGTTGAATGAAAATGTTTCATACAATCATGTCCCCTCCCCCAACACCTGAATGGAAATGAAACTGACTTTGCTATAAGCATTATACATATTGTGTTTATCCACTGTGACCATGAATGAAGCATGTGACTATGAATGAAGCTCCAACCAAAAAATATTCAGAGACACCTTTCAACAAGATGAATGACAATGACAACCTTTTACACCCCCCTCCCCCCCCCCCCCCCCATCTCCTCCAACACCTGCTGACTCTGCATTATATTGACCTTGTCTTCTGAGTCCTCCTCCTGTGCACCTTCCTTCAGTTCCTCGATCTGGGCCTTGAGTCGGGCCATCTCCTCCTTACAGTGGGCCTTAAAGTCCTGCTCCTGTTTCTTTAGGTTCTCGTTCATAGCCACCAGAGAGCGCAGATTCTGTAGAACTCTGTGTTAGAACAAAAAAAAATGTAGTTCATAGAACTGTGAAACAAGGCCTGTAAAACTCTGTGTTAGAACAAAACAAAATGTTGTTCATAAAACTATGAGACAAAGTCTGTAAAACTCTGTGTTGGAACAAAACAAAATGTAGTTCATAGAACTGTGAAACAAAGTCTGTAAAACTCTGTGTTAGAACAAAACAAAATGTAGTTCATAGAACCGTGAAACACGTTCTGTAAAACTCTGTGTTAAAACAAAACAAAAAGTAGTTTACAGAACTGTGAAATAAGGTCTGTAGAACTCTGAGTGACACAGCACAAAATGCAACTCTGAATTTAGTAAAAGACTGCTTTGCTCCTTTTCTTTCATGGCCTTTTTAGCTTACCTTTGGATGATCTTTCAAATTGATGATTATTATGAGATACACTAAACAGACCCCAATTTGTATTGAGAAAAATTCACTTAATTTCAAATTGCTTTACATTAAACTGAATAATCTTTTTATGTGGAATAATGACAATTTGAAACATGTACCGGGTACATGTACATGTATTTATTATGATGCACTACCATGACCTTTCTTGTTAACTGCTTTTCCTTGACCTATATCCCCTTCTGAATCATTTTCAGATTAGAAAACATATAAATTAACAATGAAAGTTCAAGCCCTGTTACTTAGACAAAGTGGTAACTGATATGATATTTGAAATTTCATGTACACAGCTAATTGTAACAAACATCACAACAGTTTTACTGTAATTTTATAGTCATGTGTACGGTGGTAACAACATTATTGTTGACAAGCCAATCATGTTACCAATAAATAGTTTGTGTACCGTACGTGGGTGATTGTTTGTATAACGTGTGGGATCGTGCATATATCAGTAAAATTGCTTTGTGTTTTCATGTATGATTGTGTGGGGGTTTTTTTTGGTTTGTAACTTTTTTTTAGTGAAAGTAATAGCTGAATGGATATTTGATCATTACAAATTAATAAACTTAAGGTTTGTTATATTCAAAACTAGAAAGCATTGATTATGTTTACATCTTTTTGGGGGGGAGGGGGTTTAACCCCAACCTAACCTTGTTGTCTAAATCACAATTTTTTTCCTCTTCCTGATCATTTGGTAACATAATTTTGGCCAACGAAATTTGTCAATGAACAAAACCATATCCATTTTGGATTGTCAAAATAATTATATATTTGTTCCTTTGGTACATATGTTTACAGCTTCACATCATTTCAATTAAAGTGAAAATAACATTTTTCTTACCCCTGATTTTCCTCTGTCTCGATTTCTGTTAACTTCAGCATTTCCTCGTCAATCCTTCCACTGCGATGTCTAACCTACAAACATGAAACATTAATAATTAATCAGTAACATACAAATTAACATTACTGTATGCATGGAAATATTCGCCCTCATTTGGTTTTCGCCCCTTTCACCTTCATTGTCAATAGGCGAATTTAAGACTAGGCACATTCTTAAGTCTCATATTACCTCTCTTAAAACTGTGTCTGGGAGAATTCAATTGAGATAAAACTGTTCTCAAGAGCTAAGAAAGAATGGCAAATTACATGGGGCAAAGATAATTTGGTATACAGTAATTGTATTAGCTTGTGAAATCATGCATGTTAGTAAAGGTGAAAATTATGGTTTGTCCACTGCTTGTAGATAAACTATAGGACATAATTTTTGGGGCTATCTCCCATGATTATGATGAATGTAAAACTAATTTCACAAGTTGAAATTGTTTCCTGTAATGCAAACTTTTGTAATTATTTTCAGATGAAAAGTTAAAAAATTCTTGCAATTAACAGATCAACTTACCTGCTTGAGTTTTTCCTGAGTTTCACCGTAAACTTTGTGAAGGTCATCATGCTTTGCTTGAATCTACGAAGTAAGATAAATTGAGCATGAATATGGTAGATGCAATTTCCCAAATGTCAGGAAAATGATAGAGAGATTTTAAAATCTGCATGGGGTGATTCTCAAAATTTTCTGCAGAATATTAATTTCTTGCACTTAACTAGGACTCTATAGTAAAATGGTTAATAAACTTGATGTAAAGTAACAAAAATCTTTGAAATTCAAAGCATACAAATAATTTAAACTGTACATCACTTAAAAAGCTCTAAGAAACTGGAATTTTACACCCAAAAATAAAATGGTATTACATGTATCTAATAACTTAGATGCAGGGTAGCTCAAATCTATTCTTCAGACAAAAAAAAAATTGCAAAATAAGTTGAAATTCTCTAAACTTGTCTAGCTTTCATTTTGTTTGCAACAAGATAACATCAAAAGTGTTTTGGTTGCTATGGCTACCTTACCTGCTATATTTTAAATGCTGTTAGTTTTGGACATGTAAATCATACCTACCGTAACTTATATGTTTTTTGTTGTATTTGTTCACTATGGACACATTACCGCTGTTACTTATTTGTCTGTTGCTATGCTCATTCATTATGGACATATTTGACATATTACCTGCTGTAACTAATCTGTTTGTTGTTGTGTCTATTTACTTATCATACCTGCTGTTACTTATCTGGTTGTTGTTGTACCTGTTTACTCAGTCTGATTAAAATCAAGCCTTCCACGCGACCATCAAAATAAAGGAGCTAGTGGAAGGTTTGATTTTAATCAGACTGCTGTTTACTTATCATACCTGCTGTAGCTTATCTGTTTGTTGTTGTATCTGTTTACTTATCATACCTGCTGTAACTTATCTGTTTGTTATTGTATCTGACATGAGTGTTTACTTATCATACCTGCTGTAACTTATCTGTTTGTTGTTGTACCTGTTTACTTATCATATCTGCTGTAACTTATCTGAGTGTTGCTGTAATATCTGTTTACTTATCATACCTGCTGTAACTTATCTGTTTGTTGTTGTATCTGTTTACTTATCATACCTGCTGTAACTTATCTGTATGTTGTTGTATCTGTTTACTTAGAGCTGCTGTCATTCTCTTGTGATGTTGAGTGCCACCAACTCGCTCTGATTTCTCAATCTGCTCAATCTCTGATTTCTGGTGGAATTGGAAATTTAAAAAAATATATCAAATGAGGTTCTTGAATAGATGATGCTATGCTAAGCTTTCTGCATGGACTTTTGGTATAATTTGATAATCATCTTGTAAGTTGTAAAATATTTTATAATACATTCCCCCTAATATCATGAAGGAAATTCACCTATTAAACAATTACTGATTAAATTTAATAAAGAGCAAGATGAAATACAGAATATGCCAATTTATCATTATAATTTATGTAGAACATGTCATTTCAAAAAAGCTGTAACATGTCAAAGGCAGAAGAGGACTTGCACATTTATTTACAATACAAATTGAATCTTCGAAACCAATAAGCTTAAAAACACATCAATTGAAACCACGGCTGACTTGCAATTGGAGTGAATCAAAATAACACAAGGAGTCATTCTTAATAAAATTCTACATTAAAAATAGCTGCAAAACTTCATCTTTTTCTAGCCTAGGGTCTGATTTGTTTTTATCATCTGATACTATATGAAGCAGACACTTGGCTAGCAAAGATGCACAACTATAAAGGAAAGTTCTGGTTGACAGGCCATATTACTGTAGATTCCTTCTTTTATGTAAGTACTTAATTCTGCAATTTAATGGTTTTGCATCAAATCGCGAGAATATAAAATCACAAACACCAAATTTTTTTCATAATTCCAAATAGTTTACATCTATCAAAAAAATAAAAGTAAGATTTTAAAATATGCGAGATATGCTTTTTGAAATTTTATGACATTATTAATTCCTCGCATTTGATCAGGAATTAACAGTATGTAATTTGTCATGAGTGTTTCGCATGACTAAGGCCTTGTTGCTCTCAGTCTGCTACCTGTCAACCCACATTTTTCTACAAAGGTATGCAGTTATGCATCTACATGAAAAAAAAAAAAATTTTAAAATGATAACATGGATTTTGTGTAAAAGTTTAATTCATCTTTGACAACTTACTTTTTCTTCGTAGTGAGAAGCTATCTGCTGAATTTCCTCTGATTTCATGCCTACTATTGACCCCACTGCACTCGCTGATAATTTATCCTGCATGCATAGAAATTTATCCACAATGCAATCAAACTCGACAAAAATTAACAAATAAATCTACAGACATTAGTTGCTGTAAAAACACAAATACTGTGGTTTCATCAATATTCAAGGGCATCAATTTTCGTGGATAAAGTGAAAATCACAGTTTCAAGGATACGTAAATTCGTGGCCAATAACCCTATCAATACAAAATGTTAATAAAAATTGCACTTCAATGAACATTTAATTTAGTGGATCAACTAAACAACGAAATCCACAAAAATTGGTATTCAACGAATATTGATGAAACCACAGTCAAGTAAGGTTATAATCATACACCTATTGAATATTTGCTAGAACAACCAATAAGCAAAGCACAACATCCAATCAAAATGACACAAAGATAAAATGAATTTCTATTAAATCCACCCCCTTACCCCCATTTCAATACCTAAAGTTAGATTCAGGTGCATATATAATTACTGAAAATAACATGAATTCACAAACAACAAATTGAATACTGATATGCTGCATGCAACAACATATTTGTAACTGATAAGTATTTAAAAATATCCAGGTGCGTATTGTTTACTAGGTACCAGGTATTATAAAACAACATGTTTTTAGAAATAGTAAATGTGTACCGGTACAAGAGTGTAATAGATAATATTTAGTCTGTAATGAAAATTTCCACATTAAATGTATATATATATTTATAAAATAATGTACTAAAAGGTCTAAAACTGTTATTGATTGAATGTGTGCATAAAGTAAAACACTTACAGTATTAATTTGCATGATAATTTAATTCTTTATTCACAAAACATAATTTCAAACTTTAATATAATTAGAAGGAAGAACATGAAAATGTTGAAAAATTTATCAGAATCAACCAAAAAGAAAATGATTCTAAAAATGTTTATTGTTGAAACAGGATAGTTTTTTTTCTATTTTTTTTTAAATATAAGGCAGAGTACTTCTCCATATAAAACAAAATCAAAATTAAAATGAAATACTAATACATAATTCTATAGAAAATGAAATAAATTGAATAAATAAAATAATAACTCAAGGAGTTTATTAAAATACATACAAATATGCACCAAATACCGGTATTTACCCGTCTTCTACCAGACTTAAAGTTTGTAAAAATAAGAAAGGGAAACAAATTAAAATCTATAATGACTCAGTTTTTTTCAATCTTTTTTTCAGTACTTTAAATCATTGCATATTTAACACTAGATATAAAACAAGATGCACAAGATTTCCAAAAGACAAACAATTCCCCCTTCAGAATTAAAAATGTGAACATGCATGAATGTGAATTGATTCTTTAGTTTCTAACTTCACAAACACACCCCACTCCTAACTTTTTGTTCATGAAAATTAACGCCTGGTATGACAATTATTATTTGCAATATTATTACTGACAATCATGTACTATATTCTTTGCTTTTAAAAAAAACTCCTATCACACAATCTATACATATGCAAATCTGTTTGGTAAAATATCGTAATCTTAAATATCAACTTTTGTTTGCGAAAACCTTATTTTGCAATTCATCGAAATTAAACTAGTTCACTGCAACAAATATCCAAGACATGCAAGGACTGGTTCACGGCAAGAAAGAAATGTTTGCAATGTACAATGTAGAGGCTCTTTGAAACCCTCCAGAAATTTTTTGCAGGCGAATAAAAGTAAAGGATAATTTTAAAAGGTACTCTACAAACAGCATACTAGCTATGAGCTTTCTATTTTCAGGCCTATGAATATAAAAACAAGAGGCCCATGGGGCCACATTGCTCACCTGAGCAACAATGGGCGTTCAAAAGATATTGTGCCATATGGTCCCTCGGTAGAAAAACAAAAAATAAATATTGTAAAGTATTCGAATTTTACACTTATTTTTGTATACATGTAATCTTTGACATTGTACCTTCATGAAATACTATTTTTTACCAGCATAAGAAAATTCTACGCAAGATATAAAACTAAACATTTGGTAGAGGTATACTGTTAAGTTGTTAACTTCCAAATCCCTATATTTTCGTTCTGCCCCCCCCCCCCCCCCCCCACTTTGTAAAGCGATCAAAATATATGAGTGCATATAGGTACATTTTTTTCATCAACTACTCAGTACTTACTAGTTATTGTATGAAAAAAAATAATAGTAATTGTTTTTTATTTTAAAAACCCTACATGTATAGATGTGAAGAAGAAAATTGTACCTCAATGTGCTCAAATTAAAAACATTCAAAAATTTTAGTTGTCTTCTCCATTACAATTAAATTACTGTTATTTACTTCGCGTACAAACCAGGATAATTTTCCGCTGTGATATTCTTAGGAATAGCGATAATTACTTTATCCCTGCGACAGAAATGTGTCAGAAAAATGGAAACTGTTTTTAAGATGTCGTTTTCATATACTCGTGTCTGAAAAACTATCAAAATTGATGTAGATTTCACATTATTTATTGTATAAAGAGAGGGCCCCAGAGAGTAGATATATACAGAATACTGAATCATTAAATTTCGTTGGGGCCAATTTTCGTGGATGACTTAAATTTTACAGGTTCGTGGGGACGTAATTTCGTGTATTCATATATATCTACAAAAGGGAATATGACTTTATTACCCTAATTCATCAATTTGTGAAGGATGTTATTTCGTGGATGAGAGGTACCCACGAATTCCACGAAAAATGAGCCACCACGAAATCTAATGATTTCACAGTATCATTCTTTTATTTTTTTTGTACAAGTATTTAACATACTCTAATTCATAGAGATTTTCTAATGTTCAACCAAAATTTCAGCGTCAATTGTAGAATTATAAGCAAGATACAGAGCTCACAGTTCGCCTAGGTTTGATTCATATTTTGTTCACATGAGTTTATTACATTCAGTTATGATTTTTAACTTGGTATTTCCTATTCAGCATTTAAACTGGAAAAAAAAGAATGGCCTAAGATTTTATATTCTTTTATTCACTCAAGACCAGTTCACTGGTATTTGTGGTTCAAAATCAGTTTATACAAATGTACACAAACACAGTGAAGGATCACATGTACAGTAGGAGTAATAATGACGAAAAATGTTAAGTTTACAATACAATAAGATGTTAAAGTTGGTTTCTGAACGAACATACTTTGAAAATTTTCTTAATAAATATTGACAAATTTTTTACTTTTTTAATCTTTAGTTTTTAAGATCTGTGTACAAACATAGAATTGTGAGCAAATCTCTGTATCTTGCTTATAATTTGAAGCTTAACACTCAAATATGGTTAGTAAATAGAAATTGAAAACAATTAAACACAAGAAACATTCACTATAACAAATAAAGAACACAATTTATTTTTTCGAAATGAATCATATATATACATGTATATACCTATACACATTTCCGTCAGCAATGTCAAACTTTATTTAAACTGAATAAACTCGAGAAAATGCCGAGCATCGCAACAAAACCTATTGCATTAATCTACCATTACGCAAAAGATAATGCCGATCGAATTACCGATAGAATGAATTGTATTACATTATTTTTTGATACATCAGATTTTGCTTAATTTGCGCAGGTAAACAGTTGACTGTTTGATTTACCCAAGTCTCTGTTTGATTTGATACGTAAAAATCACGAAAGAATACAGACGATAGTCCCCAGGGTACAAGCAGAAAAATGAAAACGAAACGAAAATCGGAACAAGCTAACACCAACGTCATGTGTGAAAACTGTCAACGCATTGAAATATTTAGCCTCAATTTACTTCACAAAATCGGCAACAATATATTTTGCATGTTTCAAAAATTTCCCTTCATACGCGAACTGTTGCACAACAAGCAATTCATCATAGTCAGATCGACCCTTTTTCGTATAATGTCATGGCTGCTTTAAACAAAGAACCTCGTTTTCGAAAGTATGGAATACGAGTCTAGGTAAAATGGGTATGCAAACCCGGGCCGTGGCAAAATAAAAGCCAAGGCAGATCGACAATTGTCAATTCCAAATACGCATTATTTTGCAGCAATATTTACAGCGAATACAAATATACTAGTCCATCAAATATCCTGAAATTTTAATGAGATTGGCAGATTAATAACTGCCAATCTTTGTTTTGCCCATACCAAGTCTTGCCTACCCATTTTACCGGATGCCGGATTACCGGATGCCGAACCCGAAGCTATTAAACTGATTGAAACACGCATTTCCTTTATTATTATTTTCGTAATAACTCAGATTTGAAACAGAATTAGCACTTAATTTTTGCAATTTATATTTTCCTTCCCATAAGGATAATTTATGCTAAACTACGTTGAATTGGAATCAGTAGTTCTTGAGAAGAAGATTTTTAAAAATGCACCCCCCTTTTTCTACAGTTTCAAGGTTTTCTCCGCTTTGAATACAGATTGGACTTTTATTTTTGCAATTTATATTCGCCCGCACTTAAGGATGCTTTGTGCCAAATTTGGTTGAAATTGGATAAGCGGTTTTAGAGAAGAAGTTCAAAATGTAAAAAGTTTACAGACGGACAGACAGACAGAAGGACAGACAGACAGACGGACGGACAGACGGACGACGGACAAAATGTGATCAGAATAGCTCACTTGAGCTTTCAGCTCAGGTGAGCTAAAAACACCTACCTCTTGGAATCCCGCCATTCCTGACATCAACTTCTGTATTTTCTTCTAAAATTGTAAAATATCAATTTGATATGACTCATTAAGACATTAACATTACAAGAATGTTACAATATGTCAAAACAGTGCTCTAAATGTCTAGCTCTGTATTAATCAATAAACCAATACTATTGCCAAAAACTTCTCAAAAACTGGCTTATTTTTACAGATCAATTTCAAAAGTTTTGACTCTATGTAATCCATAAAAACATGAAATACTTTTAAAGTACTGTTTGAGTATTTACCAACAAACAAAAATTGCCAAAAAATCTATCAAAACTTACATAACTCTATAGTTTAATAATTAAATATCTACATGTAATGATAATAAAATTAATCGAAAAAAAAAAAATTAATAAAATACCTCCTCCTCTGCCTGCAGCTGTTCAGGGGTCATTTCCTGTTGACCTCCAAGACTTGCTGCAGCTGCTTTTTTCTTAGCACTTTTGTCACCATCCTGTAAAAGAAACTAGAACTGTCCTAATGGGACTAATACCCCCGCTAGGCTAATTTCAAATGGGACAAATAATTGAATTGAATAATAAAGGTTTGGAACACATACAAAAAAAAATTTCTAGAATTGTAAAAAAAAAAAAATAGTTAACAAAGAAAAATTAAAATCAAAATTGTCAGAATTTCACTGTAAATACATATCTATAACAGTAATACTTTTACAAATGTATGTATGTATTTGATGATATATTTTTTTAATTTAATTGATTTAAAGAAAAACCAACAAAATGACAATAATCCCTCCCTTTGCAGTGAATAGAAATACCAGTAGCCAAGCAATGCTCTTCTGTTGATAAAACTTTCAATATCTTTCTAATAAGAGTCTTGACAGATGCAATTAGTTGTTTCAAATTTTCCTCACTTTCTCCTATGGCACAATGGAACTCCATATCAGAAAATTGATCCCATAGGACTATGATTTTCTTTGATGAACTTGTTAAATTTAATAAACTCCCAAAACATTACCATAATTACCATACTATGTAAAAATATGTAAAAAAAGAAAATTTAATATTACAAACAATTTTAAAATTGCTAAAACACTACAATCATATCAGTAATTTTGAATTTCATTAAAATTAATGCCCAATAGGGTCACTTCATCAATTTACTTGACAAATAAATTTAAACAACCTCTAAAAATAGTTTAACTTCTTTATTAATAATTATATTATTTATTTCCTTATAATGATAGACCTTTTGGTTTACATGAAACAGTTTTAAAATAGCCCCAAAACCATCACCCACTTTACAGATTATCAATTTCCCCTAAACACATGCTCCATCTGAACCATGGCTCAGATAATGGCTCCCTTGGGACAAATGAATTCAGCCACACTTGTCTTTGATGTTCTTATTAGCTCCTAAGAATTTATCATTGACAAACAAAAACTTTGCATTGTCAGTTGATAGAACACTTATAAAAAATAATTTCTTTTTTATTAATTAAGACATAAAGACAAAAAACTCCATCTGGATGTATTTATATAAATATATTTTAGAGTGTTTTCTATTAATTAATTAATAAAATCTGTAAGGATTACCTCCCTTACTTTTCAACATTAGTGTACAATATATAGAATAAGGAAAATGAAAACTGTCATAAAATCATTAAATCTTGTCTGATCTTAAAAAAAATTCCAGGTGCACATCTTCAGATGGTGTTCAACATATGTACAAATTTTCAAACTGTTCCATGCAGTAATAAAAAATTCTATAGGGGGGACAAAGTTGCGTCTACAGACAGACGGACAGACGGACAGACGGACAGACGGACGGACAGACAGACGGACAGGGTGAAACCAATATACCCCCCTAAACTTCGTTTGCGGGGGTATAAAAAATCAATTTTATATACATGTTGGTACTGCGTTCATGAATGAAATTTTTAGTTCTAATTAAATGTAATGGAGGTTTATTAATTCTTTGTTTTATATAATATACATGTATTGAATGAAAATGCATTGATTGATGTTTTTCAGTTTCAAAAATATATGCATTACATGTTCTTCATTTTATTTGAAATAAACTTTCTTTAATTTTGTATATCAAAATTTAAAATGATATAAATATTCCCAAGTACATTGTAATATCATATGACATATCTCAATCCAATATTCAATTTGCAACTACTTTAGATTGCAAAAATAAAATTTTTCTGATTAACATGAGTAAAAATGTCTCTATCTTCAATTTAAATGTTATGAAAAAATTAAGAACCATTTTGGTGATTCAATGAACATTATACCTGTTCAGATGTATCTGATTTACTCAATCCGTATCTCCTGAAATACACAAAATAAATTTTTTTTTTACCCCATTTAATGTAAATTTCTATACATTTATACAAAAAAGTACAATTCAATTTCTTTTTCCTCCTTTTTTCTCTAATCAAAGCTAAAGCATTATTAACATTTTTATGAATTTCTAAGTAATGAAAATTTTCATTGGATATTTCACACCAAAAGAAAGTGGGCGCATTAGATGTAAATTCGGCAGGAACCTGGGCACATAGGAAGAGTAAAATTTCATTGATTATTTGTGCCCATTTATTAAACTTTAATCGTTATTTGGTTCCTTTACGGTAAGGAAATTGATAAAAAAAAATGTTTGAAATGCAGTTAGTTTTATCAAAACATGGGTCTGAATGTAGCAACACGAGGCAATTTACGCAAAATCCTACTTCTTTACAGCTATTTTTAAATGATTTTATTGTTTCTGGGTCTTCTCTCCACAAATTTAAAACGTGTAAAGATTATATATTTCAACATAGAATGTGTTGCTTGTTAAAAATAGATGGAGAGATGACCCAGAAATGACCAAATATGTACTTTTTAATATATTTTTAGGGTGAAAATAAACTAAGTTATGAGATATGAAAATTTCTTGTTAAATAATTCTTTATATCATTACTTTATGAAGTCTCCCATGGCACAGTGGATTCGTGTAGGCTTTATGATACTCGGCCTATTGGTGTTTTGGGTTCGAATCCTGCTGGTATTTTCTTTTACCAATATTTTTTCTTCAATCTATTTTTTAATTAAATTTACAATTAGGTTTTTGAAAATACTTCATTGGCTTTTTTAGCTATGGTATACCGTTTTCGAAAGTTTAACACAACTTCTAAATGATTGTCTTGTTTCCGAATTTAAAGGCGTTTACCTCTTTGTTTTCTGACACGTATACATGTAAACAATGGTTTCAACGGAAAAGTATGGGTGTTGTGTTTGTAAAAGACAACTTAAAGGAAAAAGAAAGCGGTCAGTTAGTGTTAACATTGCAAAGGTTCTTCGAACGAGAGGTATTGAAACTACAAAAGTAAGCACCATATGTGACACATGTAGACTTTCAATCAAAAATACTTTGTCTAAGAATATATCTCGAATACCAATACAGGGTAGTCCAAATGAAAATAGCATCAGTTTGCCAATTGTGACAGCTGGAAAGTGTAATAAAAGCTGCATTATTTGTAGAAAAACGGGCTCCCTGAAATGCATTCCCAGAGAAGCAAGAATGGACATCTTTATTAATTTTGGTATTCTTGTACCACTTGGTGCCCGATGCTGCCCTCTCCATCTAACCGGCAATTTCATTAAACCATCAACACATGTTCATACATCAATGTTCAGAAAAAAGTCCACTGCATTAAACTCTGATGAAATTGTGTCGTTATTTAATGATTTAAGAAGAGTTGCATCTACATCTCAGAGTCGCCGAATGTCATTTGATAACCACTTGCTATCTGATGAAGATTACAAAACCTTGTTAGGAGTGTCAATAGATCAATTTATTGACCTCAATCAACATATCACATCTATGCGTAACACAAAAGAAAGAACAATAAGAAACGCAATTGGCATTTTCCTGTTTAAAATGAAATGTGGATTGTCTAACACCCTTATTGCCACTCTTTTTGGGTTAAGCAGTCGTCGACAAGTAGCGCGTATAATTCAACAGACGCGGACAGCACTAGTACGTGACTTTGTTCCTTTACACTTGGGGTTCAGTCATTTGTCACGTGACACAATTGTGAATGACCACACGACGGACATTGCAAAACAGTTTTTTAGGGATCCAATATCTGACACAGTTATCCTTGTTATGGATGGTACATACGTGTTCATTCAGAAAAGCTCAGCATATCGTTTTCAACGGCTATCATACTCCATGCATAAGAACAGACCCCTTGTAAAACCGTTTGTTATAACCTCTACTGATGGCTATATAGTTGATGTCATGGGCCCCTACCTATCTAATGGCAAAAATAACGATGCCTCCATTATCAAGCATATCATCACGTCAAATTCTGGTAATATCATGGAATTCCTCAAAGATGATGATGTTTTGATAGTAGATCGCGGTTTCAGAGATGCTATTCCCTTCTTAAATCAACTGGGTTTTAAAACACACATGCCTGCATTTCTTCAAAAGTCTGTTAAACAGCATAGTACAAACGAAGCAAATATGACACGTTTTGTCACCAAAGTGCGTTGGGTGGTTGAGGCTGCCAATGGCCGGATCAAAAAATGGAAGTTTTTAGACAATGTTGTTTGCAACAGTCAAATTCCACATATCAGAGACTTTGTTCGAATTATTTGTGCAATAATCAACAAATATAGACCTCCTTTAAAAAAAGATAATCAGGATGATGATGACATTGCACGACAAATGAGAATCGCAGCATTACCCAAAATAAATTCCCTTCAGGATAGGATAAATAAAAATCCAAAGTTAAAATTCCGAGAAAAATCAAAAAACTGGCTCACTATTGAATCCAAAGATGCTTTACCAGATTTTCCTATTTATACTGAAGACCGATTGCGTCTGCTAACATTTGGGGTCTATCAGCTCAAACAAGCGAAAAAGTATACAGACGAACATCTTGGAGACGGGGACTATAAAATTGATGTATCCTGCGAGGAAGCTGGTTTATTGCATGCCAGAATACAGTCTAGACATACCTCTAGAAAACTTTATAATATATGGATTGAGTTCAGCAGGGAGGATGTGACAGGATGGTTCTGTGAGTGTAAAGGAGGATCTAGAACAGTCGGTTGTTGTGCCCATATCTGCTCTGTCATATGGTACCTTTCCTTTGCTCGAAACCAAAACTACACGGCAACCCCTGACATGTACACGTCATCTCTATGCGACGCGGCCGATATTGTATTGGAGACTGATTCTGGAGAGGAATCTCAGTAAAATGTTGATGTTCACGAGGTTTAAATATTTTGTTGATATAAAATTGTTGTTTCAACATGTCGTTTTGATTTCTGCTAAATTCATATTATATTCTGTTCCTATACTAGTATATTAATGTAATATACACTAATAAACTAACTATTTATCGATTTACCCCTAATTATCATGTTCAAAAATAGTTTCAAAATTTTAAAATAGTCGTGATTCCAGAAAGGTAATACATGTACCTTCCAATATTTTAGTAATCAATTTTTATACAAGCCTGTAGCGCTTTGAGGTTATAGACATTTAAATCCCAGTTGATTCGTGTCAATGAATCCTGCAAACTCACTATCTTGAGCGCCCACTTTCTTTAATTCCTAACTGGTCATAGATTTACATGAAATTCAAAATTAATGAGCAAGACGTAGCATGATGACAGATTGAGAACTCACCTGCCGTACTCAAGGAGTGTTGAGTGGACTCGAGTCTCTTCATCCTTCAGCGAGTCCACGTTCTGTCTCTTGTAGCGTCGCTGTGGTTTATACACTTCCTATGTATGAAAATCATAACAATATCAAAAATGGAATTTTATGCACTACGCTTTGCTTCACACACTTCTTGTGAACTAAGCTAACAATGAGATCTGATTGGTCCCAGATAATACAACATTATCCTGTCGAAGATCTGATTGGTCACATATAATACAACATCATGCTGTATGAGATCTGATTGATCACAGATAATACAACATTATGCTGTAAGAGATCTGATTGGTCACAGACAATACAACACTATGCTCTATGAGAACTGATTGGTCACAGACAATACAACATTATGCTGTATGAGATCTGATTGGTCACAAATAATACAACATTATGCTGTATGAGATCTGATTGGTCACAAATAATACAACATTATGCTGTATGAGATCTGATTGGTCACAGACAATACAACATTATGCTGTATGAGATCTGATTGGTCACAGACAATACAACATTATGCTGTATGAGATCTGATTGGTCACATATAATACAACATCATGCTGTATGAGATCTGATTGGTTTCTGATAATACAACATTATGCTGTATGAGATCTGATTGGTCACAGGGAATACAACATTATGCTTTATGAGATCTGATTGGTCACAGACAATACAACATTATGTTGTATCTGATCTGATGGTCACAGAGAACTGAATACCCTGCTGTATCAACATTCAACATTTGATCAACATGAAAAAGGTTGCAAGTTTAGAGTTTTAACAAACCTCACAATTTATCTGATAAGGAGTCTTATATTTTTTTGATGAATTCAAAAGATTGAGGCTATGAGTCAATGTATGTGTTTGCATGACTAAGAAGTCCACTAATAGCTCAAATAACTCATACAAACCTTGACTTCAGAAACAGAGTTTGTGGCTTTTTCTTTCATTTCTTCAAACACCACATCCTGCAGTCAAAACAGTAAAATACTGATTGATACCAAATTATTACATAAATGGTACAATGTAAAATACAGTTATTGACTTGGTATGAGATCAATTTGTGATTTGTTGGACTGCCCTTTAGCCACAAGTGTTGCTCAAGACTAAAGTCCGAAGATAAAATTTGTGTCTGAAGGTCAAACAAATCATATATTGCCCAAATCCCAGTCAAACACTGTTTTGTTATACCCTTCACTACAGATGAAAAATTAATATAATTTTAAGAAGAGTTTTTTTCATAAATTTTAAGCCCCGATAAAATATGACAAAATTGTCAGACTAAAAGACAAGCAACAATAAATCGTAAAGGTCCTACCTCTGGCATTTTGTGTGTTTTACTGAACTGGGATATAGAGAATGCTCGAATGAAGTCTCCCATCTCCTCTCTAGTTTCAATGGCCTTCTTTACCAACCACTGAAAAAAAATGTTATAACAATTAATTCTAAATGTCCTTCGAAGATATTGGCTACACATTCTTTTATCAAAAACACTTCTAAATAATTCTCACTATAAAAACTATCAAAATCAAATGTTCCTGCTTTAGACAGTTTTTAAACTGTGATATTTGAAGTATCAAGAGATTTTGGTGAATGATATGATAATGCATTGAAATGAAGGTAATTATTCATGATTAACATGGATGATTAACATGGCACTGCTTTCTCATATTACATGTATTGACATTACCAAATCGATCATTAAATCCAAAGAACCCAAATCTTTCTTGCAATTTTCTAAGGATCCAGCCTGATTCAGAACATTAATAGGAAAAAAATGTTTCTTAATGTAGTTTCAAAGTCTCTGAGACAATATTACTTAATGATTCATAATATTTTTAATAAATGTCTCAATTTTCATTCCAAGAAACTTTATAAACAAATATCCAATGGCATATATTATCTAATTTTCTGATGATTTGATTCTGACATTGGTAATCACAAATGATTTTCATACTTGGACAACTGGATAAATGTGGATGAAATCCAAACCCTGGATTTGATGAGGTTCAATTCGGTGTGGACATTTCATCTTTGGTAAAACAGCTACGATTCTTTCAGTTAGAGCACTTCAAAAGAAAATCAAATTTGAATCAGTAATATTATTTTGTAATTGATGATGATTAACAATTTAATTATCAAAACTTTGAGAAATGAGTCAACGGCTACAATGTTAAAACAAATTTGTGTGAAAAATTCATTACGCTCATGACAAGTAAATCAAAGAATCTATCTTTGGCTTGAAAAAAAAATTCTTCAATTACCTGTTATAAAACCAAATACAAGTTAAATATGTGAAACATTTGCAGTATTTCAGAAGGAATCAATTCAAACAAAATATTGCACTGTGTTAATAAAATAAACTTTTTGGGATCACAATTCCAGTATTACAGACATAGAGTTCTTAGACGCCATGAAAATTTTCTAAAATTTGAATTTCATTATAAAAAAATCTCTGCAAAGCTCACATTTTCTGTCCAATGGTGGAGTTTTCCTGGAAGAGTAGATCGACGTCGATGTCAATGTTACATGTGGTGATGCACCACGTCATGCCGCCCACCACCTGAAAGGTTGAGGTCAAATGTCATTTACCACTGGAAAACGATCATAATCCAATAGATTTAGCCTACTTTTCATGGATTCTTGCTAAAATGATAATTATCACATGCATACATAAAAACATGTGGTATAAGTAATAACAATTGAAAGATAACATATTCAGTGTGATGTATCATAGGTTTCTCACAGATGCCTTTGTAGTTCAGAGGTTTGTAACTTTGTCATTTGACAATAAAATTCTATTTCCATTGGGTATTTTGATTTGACCAACACATCCAAGGAATAAATTACGGTAAATAAATTTAAATTCAAAGAAATTTTATCACAGAACGCCCAAATATTTGGTAGCTTAAAGAAGGAAAGAGTTTGGTTTTTCCCTTGGGACCTTTGGGGTGACCCCGCAAAGGGAAACAACTTGTGCAAAGTGTGGATTGGACTATTGCCTGGTGCTAAAGACAATAAAGACACTGCAAAGCATTCAGATATGCACATGCAATCTCTTATTACAGTTACAAGTATAATGTACATTAATGAGTGAATGTCATTGTGTTGTAGTATATTTATACATACTTTGTCAAAAGGTGAGAGTCCTTTTATCCTGGCTCTGAAATATCCTGCAGCCAGTAACAAGTCAATGGTCTGTCCCAGCTTAACGTTTTGTTCCTCATCCTCACGGACATCAAACTGTGAAGAGAAGTCAATCCGTATTAACACTGTAATGTAATGGCAGAAATAATGACAGACCATGCAGACTGGGATTAAAACCTGGGTGGCCTGAATCTCAAGTCAGGTGCTCTACCAACTTAGCTACATGTATCTGGTGCTGGTATTCGAACTGGTCTGACCATCACAACACTATCAACAATTATGGATTTTATATGATTCTGTTGTGTCTTGGATGTCTTTTTATATTCTTTTCATCATTTTATAGAACTTGTAATTGGATAGCCATTTAATGGTCATTTATATAATAGTGATATTGGTCACTAGTATCTTACAATAAGAGGAATACATAATCTGAATAGGATAAGGATGTCTCTGAGCTACATGGCAACTCTTGTGGCTCTGGCTATGGGTTAAATAAATTCTATAGGTCGCTCGGAATGCTGGAGAAAACGTACCCAGGAGAAAACGTACCCAGGAGAAAACGTACCCAATTTCTAGGGTACGTTTTCTCCAGGAGAAAACGTACCCGGGTACGTTTTCTCCTGGAGAAAACGTACCCTGTGAAAATAATAAATTGTATTTTTCATAAATATTCTTGGATGAAACAAAATAAAATATACAATAAACATTGTTCAAATGTTGCTGTTGTTTTTAAATACATAACACGTACATAAATTATTAAGATAATAATTTTGTTTAATTAGACAATAATGTGTTACATTCACATACACGAACATCGCCTGAGTCGGCAATTGATCCACAATAAAGGAAATCGTTAAATAATGAATTTTACTCAATCTAATTTGGAGAACTAAATGATGAGTATCTCAAGAAGTCGATAGCGCGTTTTACATGTTTTATGTATATATAGGTTGTAAATAAATGAAAAAAATAATATGTCACCTATATTCAGAGTTTTTGTTTTCATTGCTGAAATGTCTCAAGAATTGACCATACTTTGGTAGTCTCAAAGGTTTATAGGAGATTACTTATAACGAACATTGAAATTCTATCAACTATTGAAAATTATTTATAAAACCAAGTTGAAATTTTTTAGCTCAAATCATGTCCAAGTCTTTTAAATATTTGTTTGATTCATATATATGAAAAATACTACGAGATGAACTACAACACACTGAACAGTCAGTCTTAGTAAATATGTGATTTCCTGATCATAAATAAATAATCCTTATAAGTCTAGCCCCTACCCTCCCTCCCCCACTTTCAATTTGCTTCCGATGGCACTGACATGTATAATGTGTGGGGAGTGAATATTTCTACCTCCTTAGCGCGGGGAGGCAATGCATAACATTACATAATAATAACTGTTCAGGTATTTAATTGATTATCTCTATAATTAAAAGGCAATCAGGGGATCTCGCATAAAAATACTCAAATATGTAAGGCTTACGGTAAATGGAAATTGGAAAACTTAGAAGAAGTAGACAGATAACAATGTATGACAGGTCATTCGTACTAAAATAAATGAATACATTTCTATATATTTATGCATTAAAATATGCATAAAAGTAGCATTTGAAAACTATCTTATATGTCAAAACCCTTTAAATATATAAAGTATTAAATTCATATATCTATAAAATTCATACTTTCCGGAATATTTAGTGTAAAATAGTATTTAAAAGTATTAAAAACTATTAAGTAGTATATTTATTATTTTCATAGGGTACGTTTTCTCCTGGAGAAAACGTACCCGGGTACGTTTTCTCCAGGAGAAAACGTACCCTAGAAATTGGGTACGTTTTCTCCTGGGTACGTTTTCTCCTGGGTACGTTTTCTCCTGATACCGTCGCTCGGTATAGTCTACTTTATATGCCAGAAGTTTGCAATTTTTATTCCAGCAGAGGCAATAAGTGCATGAAATGGTTCATTAATAAATCAGAAAATTGCACCGGAACTGCTGAGTGTATCAGGTGTATAAAGGGATTATATGTATGAATGATTGTGCTCTTGACCAGTCATGAAGCGTGTGGATAGAGTTTTGGGTAACAGAAATCAGTCATCTGTGAAATATCATAATACCTCAATTTCATTTCCGTCTGCATCATATTGTGTAGCTAATTTCGACGAGCCTGCACGAGCTCTCGTTGCAAACACACTCCCCTTCAGCGCCATTTTGAAAGTCACATGATCTGTCAGGTAAATATAGATGAACCGGAAGAATTCCCCACAATCATGCCTTAGAAGTATGGCGGGAGAAAATGCCGCGTGTTGATTGGTTAGTTATTTTAATCGTTACTTAAATTCTCAAATCTTATTGGCTGACCTGAAACATCCGAGATTTTGTTCATGGTGAGACCATGGGGTCAATGAGCTGATACACACAGCATACCGGTCACCAGATATTTGATGTATAAATTATCAAGAGCGATAAACTTATAAACAGACAGAGCGATTGTAAACAACAGCTAAGGTAAGGAATTTACTATGAAAATCTGTTGGTGAGCTTCAAGTCTAAAATATTTTTGTAAATGTCGGCTGAGATATGTTGTTGACATATTTGTTTACATTTTGGAATTGCACAGGTGGATAGAAAATAAGATCACAATCATTCGTTTTTGTGTAAAATATATCACCTGTTTGAAAATAGAACGTGTGTTCAATTCACGTGCGGGCTGTGCATTTGTTATCAGAGCCAGATATTGTGTATTTGCAGTCTGACTGCGTAATTTTAATTCTAAACAGCTGTCGACAAACAAGTCAGTTCCAAGACACAGTCAAAGGCATTTTCTATTTTCTTTGTTCATTTTCACAGCAGAAATCATTGTAAATGATGGATCTCCAAGACTTATAATGTAACAACTTTCCTTTGTTTATTTTTTTCAGCAGAAATTCTTGTAAAATATGGGTCTACTCTTGAGAGGGACGGTGCTCTTCATGATCGGCAACTTCTTTGCCGTGTTCATGAACCTGCTGCAGATAAATCGTCAAGGCAACGTGTCGCTGAAGATGCCACCAGAGCTTCTAGAGAACCTCTTCCTAAAGGAATGGTGGGTTCCACCCATGTGTGGAGCAGCTGCAGGTAAAAACAAAATCAAAATCTTCTTCATCATCATCTTCTTATTCTTTATAAATCCCTTGATTCCATGATAATGTCTTGTTAGCTGCAGTCAGATATCATTTACGCTGTTTATTGAAGATTTAATCTATTCGTCATTTTGTTCATAATCCTGGAAATACCTTAAATTGTATCGCAGCACCTATCCTCTAAGAGATATTTAATATGATGGGAGTTCAATTTAATTCAAATTTGACCTAATCTAGCTGGTCAAGAAAGTAAAGGCTTTGTAGCGTAAGCTTTAATTGCCATGTATCTAAACTATCCCTAAAATTCAGGGAAACAAATATTTGATGATCCATTTTTAAGCAGAGCAATGTTAAAGGCAACAGTCTTTTCTTAACATTGACTTCTCATGCTTCAAAATTTTCTTCCTTGGCATTTAAAATTTTCAAAAAAAAAAAGAAAAAAAAAAGGAAAAATTGTTCCCATTTCAATTTGTTAACAAATTATGATAAAAAGCAGAGGCAGAGTTTGCAATTTAAATGAAAGGAAACATACATCAGAATTTTGGCCTAATAATTACTTGCATGTTTAAGTACTTAGATTATGCTATAATTGCTATTTTCACACAAAATTGAGCTTTAATTTATGAGTGAATTCCAGCAATAGAATTCAAGATAATCTTTGATGCTGCCCATGCATACATGTAAGGCTGAGACAATGAGCTTCAGACATAGTTTGTCAACTTGCCAAGAATTATTTGCAACAGCTAGTTTGTTTTGTCTGTGTCACTGCAAGAAAATAAACAACCTGGATAGATAGTACGTCTATACAGTACGTAGATACTAGTTAATCAGGAGATACCAATGTACTCAGTTTGAGTACATTTTAAATATAACTGTCCAAGGGATGCAAACGTTCGTCAAAATATCTCAAGCACACCAATACTTCCCAGTGTGTCTGACCCAGAAACTTCATATCATTATCTATTCTAGGGTTTATCAATGTAGGCCTTTAAGAAAAGGCCATAGAAACAATTGCGTGGGACGTCCCACAGCGCAGGTTTAAAAATAAGGTCCAGTTTTGTAAGATAAAAAAAGGATGTACAGTTGGTTGCAATGTTCACCATGGTATTCGCCACGACTCGCAAATGTCGTCTGATATTTGTTTGATAAGCTATGACCTGATATTTGTTATGATTTCAATGAGGACACAATTCATACGGCTGAATCATGTTTATTGACCCTAGAAATATAGAGTTGTTCATGTGACCAATTATACAGTAAACGGACAAAAAATCTGTTTAGTGTGGGAAGAGATAATTGTGCATGACTTGTATAAAAAAAAAACCCAGGTGAATTACATGTAGCATCATTTGAGATAAATGTTTTGGCACAACTCTAATTTATATATCTTATCAGAATGATTCGCTATTTTGTTAACTTTTTTAATAATAATTTAAGTCTTCAACAATGAACATTATAATTGTGTATTAAGGATGATAAAAAAAAATTAGGGGAGGGGATGGAGAAGACAAGGAAAAAGCTGATTTGTGACAGCTAGTAACTTAAATCTCCCTTTAATACTGTATTTGAATTACTTGTAATGCACATGTTACAAGGAATTGTGTAATTCAATACCTTATTTTTGTGCAACATTGTACAATGGATTTCGGTTGAATTTGAACAGCTACCTAAAAAAAAAACACACTTTTATCTCCATTCGGAAACTGTCTGTTTACCATACATGTAATCATACTTCTGCAAGTACTTGAAAACAAAGTCCATATCCTTAATTGCTAGAATTGTTCTTATCTGCATTTATTCTTTTTTTCTAGTGTTGATCGGACTTCTGTATCCATGCCTAGATCGTCACCTGTCAATCAGCAACCCCGACTCCCACAAAGGGGAGTGGTCTAAGGTCATGAGATGTATCGCCGTATTCGTCGGAATCAATCACGCCAGTGCTGTATCCTTTTGCCATTCATGATGTCAATCATATGTCAAAAATCGTAAATGATCATTTCGTTTGTGAATTAGTACCATTATTTTCATTTTTGTGGAACCTGACAGTGATGTACTAATTACATGTAAAATAAGGTTATTTTTCATCAGTCACTCTCTTACTTCATTTTTTGCTTTAATGACTGTATGCATATGATAAAACTGGGTTTTTTGCGAGGTTGGTAATTTTTTTTACAAAATTTTTTTGTTCTATTTTATCTGATTTAATTGTGAATGAAACTAAATCAAGGGTGTGTGAGGGGAGTAGTTGATCAGAAACCTTAGTCAATGCTTGAGTTTAAAAATCTGTACAGGAATTATCCTTAACCACATACTATAGAAACTGGACTTTGTGAACAACATGCAGCTCTCGATGACCCTGGCAGCCATGTCTATAGGACTGTGGTGGCTGTTTGACCGCTCCCCCTGTGGATTCGGCCTGGGGGTGGGGATTGCAGTCCTGGCCACTCTAGTCACACAGCTTCTAGTCTATAATGGTGTATACAAGTAAGTACTGCCTGAATAAAATTTATGTTACAACCCCTCCCAGAAAAAAAAATAGAAAAAAGGTTGCCCTTGCTGTAAATTATGTACATTGTAAATTGTAAACATTTTAGTTTGATCTTTATTATGAAAACTCAAGTGAAACAACGTTCAAGAAAATATATAAATATAAATAAAAAACAAAGTCTGATCATAAAAAAAAAAAACCATGTATACATTGGTCTCACTTAATTTAGGTAGAATTCCTCAAGATTAAATCATGTTGAAAGTTTTAAAAGTTTCATTCTTCACAATGTACTGTTAAATTCCTCACAACGCTAACAATGCTTTTTCAGATTTTACATTTGAATGTCTTTGTATGAATTATATTTGAGGCACCTGGGAGTAATGATTAAACTTGTATTTTGTTTCAGCTATTCCAAAGCAGAGTTCCTGTTCGTGAGGTCATGGTTGCCATGCATATTCTTCTCAGGGGGTGTGACAATGGGAAACATCGGCCGACAGCTCGCATTGGTACTTGATCTTTATTTTACATAACAACTAGGTCAACACATTGTTAAGGCCAACAACAAAAATGTATCATTCATAGGCACTCATGACTGCCACTACCTTATGTCAAATGCTGCCCTTGTGATTAATTTTTGTCCTATTTTTAAAAGAGGAATTATTATAACTCAATTGTAACGATGAAATTGACTAATTGAATATTTCCCTTTGTGCATCTTGCAATAAAAATATGAAACTTGCCTGCAACATTATATTCTGAAAATTTTAGCCATAGTTAAAACTTCACCAGCAAATAATGAATCATCCTCCCCAAGTGATTGAAGTCATGTGTAAGTTTACAAAACTTTGGCAGATTTATATGTGTAGCTACAAATGTTCCGGGTTTGGAAGTGAGCAATTTTGATTGGATTTGCAAATTTAAATTTTGCACTATAACAAATACACATTGTTTGCATTTGTCAAGGCAAACAAAAATATTTATTCTTTTTACTAAAAGTTGAAAAATTGAGTTATTTCCCTTTTTAAATGGCAGTAAATGAAATATTTCAAACTGTGCCTAAGAAACTACTATCTTTATTTTATTTTTTTATCTAAGGATTTGGGGGGGGGGGGCTAACTTGTCTTGAGTAAAGCACATTAAACACTTTTAGAATCTCTAGAAAATTTTATCAGTGAATGCCTAAATTAACATTTACCGTAATCCGGTGAATATAATACGCAGTAGTGTACAATACGCACCCCCCACTTTGGGCCTGAAAATGGTGAAAAAAAGCTTGTTGGGATGTATAATACGCATCAAAAAAATTGACCAAACGGTAATCCTGAGTATCAACAAAGCAGTTATACTTTGTATGCACGCTCAACTTCATCGCGGGAATACGCTACCGGAAATAAGAAAAACACAATATTTTCTTAGATACGGATTTATTGTAACTAATACATCGCGGTAATATCTTTATTTCATAATCAATGTTTTTAATAGACCTAGTATTAAATATTCTACCGTAAATAAAATCAACTACTTTTAACAAGCGTGATAGAATTGTTTAGTCATTACAATCCCTGTAAAGTGAAAAACGGACTATGTACAGGTATGGAGATAACGGACATACATGTAATTAAATTCTTAAATGACTCCGATCAAAGTGATCAATTAGAGGTCTGGAACATAATAAAATATATGCACAAATAGTTGTGTTGTGTATAGCACACATAGCCTAAGGGGGTGTCTGAGATACCCAAGGTGTCAAGCGTTAGCGGTGGGGAACCACAACCGTTTCAATGGCTTCAATTAACGGAATAGGTTATAGAATCATTTATATTCATAATTATTTGCAATTAATTAATTAGCATTAAATGAAAATGGTTAAAAATGAGCCAAATGATGTGTAAGCTGTTTTCAAAGATCGGCGTCAAATAGCACGTGGCCATCCAAGTCCGCATTCTATTAATAACAGCTGTAATGGTGGCGTACACGGAGATAAAGAATAGGCAGTTCAAATTAATTTTTAAAGGCCATTTTGAAACAGTTTATTTATTAACAGACTTAAAGTGTACATTTTCTTTAATTACATGCTTTAACAATGATTTCCTAATGGGGTTACATAGTAATATATATGTGATAATGAAGGAATATTACGATGTATAGCGGGGTATCGATTCTGTCTGTGAACAGCATAGGTAATACGGCAGTATGATACCCTGTGCTTCTGCTAGGAAAAAATATGCCCAAATCCTATAGGGATGTATAATACGCACCCCTTTCTGAAGGTAAAAAATGCTGGGAAAAAAGTGCGTATTATATTCACCGGATTACGGTATCAGTTTAAATTTGACAAAATGTTTGAAGTCATTTTTTATTTTGACAGTATGATGAAAGTCCAGCATCTCCTACCAAGCCAAAGACTGATTGAAGAGTCTGTGATGTGCAGTTAACTTATGGTTTTTACTCCAAAAAAAAAAGATTGACTTGATACCTCAGTGAACAAAGAAAATCATCATGGATTAGTTTATAGCAAAGACTGTGATATTTGTCAAACAGAGTATTGAATCATAGAGTATTGAATCCAGATGGCACAAAACCTTGCACCGGTTTGGTCTGCCAAGAGCAGTAACTCCTGTGATCCAGGTTATGAAGTGATGGAAGAGTTATTGTTCTTTCTGTGTCAGCCGTGTCACTGTTGTAAATACGTCGGTATGAAGGTCGTTTGTGGTGTGGTGCTCGGAGCTAAAATTAGTCAGCAGTCGAAGACCAAGAGTAAACTTGCAGGTTTACCTCCATAATCAAAGATGTTGACTCAAGTCCAGTAATTTCGCACATACATATAGCACTTAGTGATGACTTGAACTTGAAGTGATAACATAGCTAAGGTGATTTTACAACATAGCTGTTTTTGACCACAACAGGCATATGCAAGAGTATCATTTTTTTTAAACTATGTATTTTGAGCAAAGATAGCTAAAGAAATACATAATATGGGATGTGTTCATTATTTTAAAACAAAGTTTGTGTGATTAAAATGTTAGTGAGGAGTGATAAAATTGAATGTTTTAATTTTTTTTTTAAATTGAAAACTGTTGAGTATTCAAAAACAAAGATGGGGTGGGGAAGAGGGGTCTACAAGATTGTTCTCCTACCTCTAAGCAAATCTTCAATAGAAGTAATTTTGTGGACATACTGTTTTCATTATTATCAGTACAGTAAAATTTGCCAGGGGCAGACGATTTTGCTTCCTTGCATGCGCAAAAATTGAGCCATATGGAGATAGGTTTGATGACATGATGGGTTGGGGTTACCACTAAGTTAATGAATTTGGGTCCTCATTCTTTCAGCAATGCAACATCTCATCATAGCATCTCAAGAAAAGATAATGAAGAAAAAGTTTTATGTTTATTGTCATGATTGTAATTTTGAAGTAAAAATATAAGCATTTTTTATGTTTAAGTCAGTGGGTTGGTTGATTGGCAGTTCGTTTTGGAATTTTCTTTGAAGATAAATGAAAAAAAAAAAAAACATTGACCATGTTGACATGTGAATGGAATTGATTCATGTGTACATCAACTGTGAGAATGGAGAATAATGTTTGTTTTGAGAATCTGAATGTTAACAATATATAGTGTACATGCAGGATGAGAGTATTGAGAATCTAAATGTTCAATAGGGAAAGCATTAATGTTTAAAGAATCTGAATTTCAGGAAAAACATGTGAGAATCTAAGGATTTAATGAATGAACGTTAAGAGTTAATTACCTGTTTTTCATCATGTCATTTTCAGGTGCTCATGTCTCATGAAGTAATGTGATTTATTGTTGTGTTGATTGTTGGTATTATTTTTCAAAAGGGATTATTTTATTTTTTTGATGACAAAAAACCTGCGTGTGTGTGTATATATCAGAGAGAGAGAGAGAGAGAGAGAGAGATGTTATACTGTATGATATGATCTGAGAAATACTTCCTGTGACTTTTTCGTAATGATCAATATTTTTTAGGGTGATTTCATTACATAGTTGTTGCATCAACAACACAACTGAAAAGCTCTTATAATACGTGTAAATTATTGCTTTAAGAAACATGTAATGAGCCCAGAAATAGAGAGGGTGTGTAAGGAAGGGTTTTGTGTGTACACGTGTACATAACAAGTATGCCACAAAACAAGTTTGTTGTCTCTTTTCTCTTGGGACAAAAAAGAATTAAGAGAATCAAAGTGGGGTTACTTTATTTTTTGTCTCTTTGTTTGTACACAAAAGTACAATATGTTTTTAATTGTATATACGGGTTTTGTAATCTTGCTGTTAAAAAGCAATAATTGAGTTGAAGAATATTGATTGTTTGTTTGTTTTATCATACTGTGTAGAAAACAAAAAATGGCAATAAAATTACTAAAATTATGAAAATTTTATTTTTGTTGGTTCTTTAGATATTCAAATGTTTTACCGAAGCATGATTGAAGCATTGAAATGTTTTAACAAAGTTTTGGTAAAAGTAATGTTACACTAGGTACAATGCATCTTCAGTTGGAAAACTAAATAATCATTTAGACCTGCTCTAACAACCTTGCCTGGTTAGCATCAGACATTTTTTTTTTCATTTGCAAAGAACCATGCTTGTGAAGATAGTCTGCCCTGAAATGCATGTACATGTATATTTTATACATTTGATTGTCCACGTACATGTAATTATAAAGAGATTGGCTTCTGATACACTCAAGTAGTTTTATAGGTAGGGGTTTTAAGGAAAAACAACTAAAAAGGGGATGGCTTTTAAAAGTCTGTGCATGTAGAGGTATGTTGTAATAACTATTATTATTAAATAGATTTATTTGCAATGAAAGAAAAAAAGCTTTTTTTGTACTGACTTGTGGAGTTTTGTCCTCAAAAGAGTTCAGTTAGATGTATAAAATCAATTCTGTCACTGGACTGCATGAATATTCTTCCATGGCCAACACAATATTTATTTATTTAGACGAACAATAACTTGGCGGAAGCAAAAAAAATTAAACTTGTGCAGTTATTAAAGGTCACCATAAATATTTTCATATTGCAAGTCGAGTACGTGTATTTGTGACAAGGAGTTAGGCAATATTGTTATTGATCTAAAGAACGGGACAAAGCATGTTTTACAAAGGTTTGGAAACGGGAAATATATTTTACAATAGTTTGCAATATCATAATAAACAACATCGGAAACCCCCCAAAAGCAAATGGTCAATAAAATTCTTTCAAACGGAGACAAAACCAAAATGCGTTAAAGGCATTTTGATGATCGTGTCCATTTTGTCTGTATAATTACACATGATAAGTTTACGTCTGATGTAAAGGACGAGTTACAAATACACAGAAACTTTTTTTCTCACTGATTCGTGGTTTTTACATTGCGATTCAATGACAACAAATTCCAACATGATAGCGTTAGTACTTACGACATTAAACTTGGGTTCCGGTTTGGTAAAGTCTTTAACCATTGACGTAAATAGCTTTACCTATATGGAATCGGCACCAAGAACAACGGAACCAAACGTCTCCATGGAGGTCCCCCTGATGGCACGAGCTGGTAGTCCCAGGATCTCTTGTGGGGCACACTGTGTATCAGCAGGCCAGTGTGTTGGGATAGAGGTGTGTGGGGGAGAGCTTTGTCGTCTGTGGAATGGAAGCTTTCAAACTAACGTTACTTTTAGTTCGACATCAGCGATCGACTGTCATCGCTATTCGAAGGTACGTCATGTAAAATCACAATGCGATTGAAACTATTATTGTTTACTTTGATAATGATTAACATTTGAGAAGATGTACCTCATAAATTCAGCTAGCATACATAAACCTGCAACTGTAAACCAAATTTTGTTTGCGTCAGAAAATTTTCGCAATTTAAGGTTTGTGAAAATATTCAAGACGCTAATTTTTTTTCTGGCGACGATCAAATTCACGATTCATTTCATGATTATCTGTAATTTGCAGATTTAATGGCTACATATAATGCTGTTTAGAGGTGCTTTTTGTAATCATAAAGTGTCCATGAATTGATATTTGTACGCATATTGTAATTTTTAAAACAATAATCATTATAATTTCAAAAGTTTTGCCAAATTATAACACATACATTTAAAAGAAAGCTTCAGTTAACTGTTGTTTGATATTAATATATGTGTGTATTATTATTGTCACAGAAATTACATCGTAGCTAAAATTTACGTTATCTAATTTTGTTATACTTTCATGTTAAATACTGAAATCTGATTGGTTAAGACGCAGTTAATAATATTTACTATTACCCTCAGCGTTAGCAACGCACTTGGCAACGGGTAACATTAAAAAATGTTACATGCGCGAAAATTATGCGCGAACGGTTCGCTGTAGAATTCACGTTATTCCTATATAAAAGCAGTAAAATTTTCATAAAAATTTTAAAAAAGACATTCAGTATAACAAAATAAATAGTGCCTGTTTGGGAGGATAACAGTTGAAATTGACACCCCTCGAAAACCATTGTCAACCTCCGCTTCGCGTCGGTTGACAATGGTTTTCTCGGGGTGTCAATTTCAACTGTTACCCTCCCAAACAGGCACTATTTATATAATGTTTTTATACAGAATTCACAATCAGGTCCAAATATAGACATTACCACTGCTGCTGTAGCAAGTAACCTTCAGACAACTGACTTATCTACTATAGCTGTTGGAGGAACTTACAGCCCTACAACTGCTGCTGTTCCAACAAAAATTAACCTTGGGACAACTGCTTTAACCATTACAGCTAATGGAGGAACTACTGACCAAACAACTCTAGCTGTTCCAACGACAAATAGTGAACAGACACATGGTCCAACTACTGTAGCTAATGGAGGAACAACCGACCAAACAACACTAGCTGCTCCAACGACAAATAGTGAACAGACACATGGTCCAACTACTGTAGCTAATGGAGGAACAACGGACCAAACAACTGTAGCTGTTCCAACGACAAATAGTGAACAGACACATGGTCCAACTACTGTAGCTAATGGAGGAACTACCGACCAAACAACTGTAGCTGTTCCAAAGACAAATAGTGTACAGACACATGGTCCAACTACTGTGGCTAATAGAGGAACTACCGACCAAACAACTGTAGCTGTTCCAACGACAAATAGTGTACAGACACATGGTCTAACTACTGTGGCTAATAGAGGAACTACCGACCAAACAACTCCTGCTGTTCTAACGACAAATAGTGTACAGACACATGATCCAACAACTGTGGCTAATGGTGGAACAACCGAACTCACCACTGATATTGTTCAAACAACAGATGACCCAACCACTCCTGCTCTTGCGGGATCTTCCGATGCGACGACTGTTGCTCTTCCAACAACATCTTAACTTTAGACATCTTGTCTTCTATGTTTCTTTAAATAACCGATTAGACCAGCAAAAAAAACCCCCAGAAACACACGGATTTTATATTGTGTTGACTTATTAATATGGAACTTTGCGTCCTTTTCAACGAAAGTTTATAGGCTTTTCATCATTATTACACTGCCGTAAATAAACAATATAGCGAATCCTTTTCTGAAAAAAGCAGACCAAAATCTAAAACAAAGGATTTAACTATCTTTATTGTTTGCTGACATTTCAATTAAAAAAAATAAAATCCTTACACATGTTTCATTAACATTAAGTATTTTATTTTTGTTAAGGAATTAAAAATTAAATGGTATCTTTAATGGACGACTTGGTAGTTCGTTAATTAATATCTATTACTAATCAATTATTATTACAATTGCATTCCTCTAGAAGCAGAACTTTTTTTTAAAATTGAAAGTATTCTAGCCAAAATTGGAACTCCGATTGATGCGCATGCAATAATCGATTGTAATTGGTCTCCAATTTTCAGAGAAAAAATGAAAGTCATATACTCAGTATATAAACGTGTATATATATATATATATATATATATATATATATATATATATATATATATATATATATATATATATATATATATATATATATATATATATATATATATATATAGGAATGTGTATGAAAATATGTGTACCGTTAAAAAAGATGATGCCCGATTACAGTCGTAGAAATAGACATTGGGACACATTTGTGATTTAAAAAAAAGAATCAAGATGAAAGCCCTTTTTTTATTATGAATATATATGTATGTTTTTATAAAAGCTTGCTTAAATAATAAATAGATTGTTAAAAATTAATGAATTAATTTATTTCAACGAAAAATAAATAAACAATAAGCTTTCTTGAAGATTATTTTCTCTAAAAAAATAACTACAGGTGGAAAAATAAATTCATTTCTGTCACTGAACTAAAAATTCTTCCAACATGCACAATTTTTTTAATAGATTTAAGATACGAGCTTTGTAAATCGGTTACGTATTTATGTAACAGAGAAATTGCCAATATTGATTTTTGAAGATTAAAGAATGGTGCAGATAGTTTTTCAGTTTTCTGACATCATGATAAATCATCTTGAAAGAATAAAACCCCTTAGCAAGATGATAGCGGTACTACAGTTTATACTTACACTAATATAAGGTTCTAGTCTTAGACTTGTAATGTCTCTAACCATTGACATCAACGTAAGCACACACCGTTGCAGTTATGAGACCACATCTTTCAAGAAATAATGATTCAATGCTTATTTTTTTACCACGACATATTAGTTGTAATTCTTATATATTAATTTGTAAACAATGGATTGTGTTCTACATCCATATTAATAAATGAATTGTATGGATAAAACGGGGAAGCTGAATTGGATGGGGGGATTAAATTTGAATTTGAAGCTGAACATTTTTAGTGGGGAAAAAATGAAGACTCAAATTTAGCATATTTTTTTTTATCTCACGTGATCTTTTGGTTTTTAAACAATAACAATCAATAAGTTTTAGCGCTGAATTTAGCGTATATAAAAAGCACGTAGCTTTACAACATAGTAGGGGTTAGTCGACATTAGGGCTTTTATTTAGTAAACTTTTGATTAATTTTTTTTTCGTCAAAAAATTAATAATGATAATTGATTCAACTTTTGATTTAACGTTTACACTTTTGTTCATTTACGTTAAAAAAAATACCGAAAAAACTGAGAAAAAATTGTTGGTCACAACCCAATTGAAAGCTGATTCAATGAAAAATTATATAATGAAAGGGGAAACAACAGTCATTTCGGGTAATCCGATTCTCTTTTTAAAACTTACTGTAGTTGCAAAATATATAAAACGCATGTTAATAATTGTTTGGTTTATATCATCAGAAAGGAGATTATGTAAGAAAAGAGATCTTTGTCACAAAATATTTCAACCTTTGAAGTAGAGTCTTTGACAGCAGTTCTTATGACATCACCGCTTCAGTATATTGCAGGTCACTTTCTGGTACTAGTATTTTAAATTGATAGCTGAACTGGCACAACACAGTCTGTCAAAAGTAATGTTTGTTTTATATATTGATTCCATATACCATAAACTAAAGAGTGTCGAAAATGCATTAATTTAGGTTTTGTGAAAAAAATCGTTAGAGTTCTTGAAGCATATAAAATTGCCGATTTATCATCATTACAGTTTGTCAACTTTTTGTGGATTATTCAAGACACAGCATAAATGAAATATGTTCAACAGCGGTTTCAATCGACAGATGTCCTCCATTAATGTCTGCAAAACATTAAATATTAACGTATGATATTCTCTTCTAACTTGTAACAGATATCTTATGATTTTAGGGTAGTTTCAAGTGTTACTCTTTTGTACATTGCATAGTGACACTTCAAACGTCCGAAAACAGGAAACGCGATGCGATTCAAAATACCACCAAATGATTGTATATCTCATTGAAGCTTGACATATTATCTTGTATAGAATGTACATCCAAACTTAAATTATCATTATTATTTAATTTTTTGCAGCAAGTATTAATGTGACTATATTTTGTAGTATAAATGCACTCCATGTACTGATTTGCAATAATCTCCATTGTTTAAAGAAATAAGGAACATTTTTGAGACCAATTTAATGTTTTAAATAAAATTCAAAAATATAGATGTCAATTATTAAGTAAATTGGCTTTTATGCAACTAATATTGTAACACAAAATAAATGTAAACATCAATTGCGAGAAGATATGGTTTTTTTTAAATATATTTTGATCAATTTTCCTATGAGGAACTGTGATACAGACTATAGCAATAAAGCAACTATCTCACCTGGTCAAATTTCCGTTTCGCACACGTTTTTTCGATATCTTTTTTTCAAATGTGTGCAAAACGGGAACAGACCCTCCAAATTAGGCATTGTATCATTAAATGTGTTAAGTGTTAATTACCACGCTTGCGCGAGATATCATCTAGTTAGATTAAAGAAATAGTCAAATCGTCTTATATGGGAATTTGACTACAATTTTATAGTATACAACATGATTGTTACTCAGTTTTTATTAATTTCATCTCATTTCACTCTAATGTAGACGGGGTAAAAATCAAATCTCATAACATACAATTATAGGTTACCATATCATTAAGCCTTTCATTTCATTCAATTTATCATAGCATACATGTACAAATCGCATAGCATTAACATCTCACATCATATCATTAAAATCCCATACCATAATATAGCATATAATTGTAAAAGACATGCATTGAATGACTGTACATGTATATTATGAAAGCATTTGTGAACGGTTAATACATGTATATCGAACACCTTTAAAGGGGCATTTTCACGATTTTGGTCAAATTCCACTTTTCTGATTTTATTATTTACAAATGAATGCTTTAGGAACGCTTTTCTAATGATCAAATTAAATGTTCGAGTCAGGCGTGCCGATACAAGCAAGATACAGAGCCCACAACTCTTTGTCATGTAAACAAGGTTCGTGCCCTGTTTTTTTGTTTACATAGGTTTAATATACCAGTACAAATCCTTTTTAAGCTAGTTTGTCTATCTTCTTATTCCATTTAAGCATTAATAAACAGTTCTTAACGTTTAATACAATCCATTTTAGGTCTTAAATTGGAATTTTCATTTCAACATTCAAAATGTAGGCGAAAGCTTTGTTTACATAGCAAAGACATGTGGGCTCTGTATCTCGTTTATAACTCATTAAAATTTACCTATTAAGAATGCCGTACTGAAGCACTGTAAATATTAAAATCGAAAAAACAATGTTTGACCAAAATCGTGACCATGCCCCTTTAAGAAGCAGATCAACCTGAAGTTCACTTAGATTTTATGATCAAATGACTGCTTGAACTTATTCAGAAGATTCGTGAAAAATCCTATTAATTATATTGTTTCCATTCATTCGCACACTTTGATTTTTTTTTTTGAAAATTGAACTTGAAAAATAAAACCGAAAATGATGAATGCACGCGTTTGGAATTGTGATTGTAACTGAGGCTTAAATATTCATAAGGACAATCTTGAAAGTGAGTTGTGAACGCATGACAAAAGTGGAGGAAATGAAAGGAGACACTTAATTACATTAACTTTATTTTAGATTAGACCACGAATTGAAATTGATGTTGAAACATATCATCCGAATACCAATAAGTTTTATGTATATTGAGACCAAAAAGACAATGAACCTGAACATGAAACAGAAAAAGTGTCTATATTATTTTGCTCACACCTTTCAATTGATTTGTATTAGATATCGCTGTTTCACTTAGGGTTAATATACCAGATAGAAAAAAATACTGTCATAAACATTCTTGTTTTCAATTATAACAGGACATATGTTTTTACATGATGAAAGAAGCAATAAAATACATTTATTCCCATTTTCTAATTTAAATTGTATGTAAGACAGGATGTGAAGCAGGAAAGTGATTCAAATATACTCTAATACGATCTTTTTAGTCAAATCCCTCCATTCAAATTACATTACATGCACGTGTACATGTACATGCATTTGGATCCAGTGTGTCAATCTGCTTGCTTTAAATGAATGCAGAGTTATTTTTCTTTTTTTTCATCAGGAAGTAATGTGGTTTAAGGTCTCTGGTAATCTAATAGCAAAGGGAAGCTTATAAAGGTAAGTCATATAAGTATCACAATTTAGTCAGAAATTAGTCAACATTGATATATAATTAACTTACCGTATCTGATTTTTTTAAAAGCATGTTTATTTTCAAGCAATGCTTTTACCATCAGTCATGTTAAAATGCAATATACACTATGACTTTGCGTTTTTCTACGATTAAATACCCACTACAAGTCTTCGAGATGTGTATTCATCATGGTTTTTCTTTAATTTTGGTTCTTGGCTCGACTTTCTTCAAAGTCAAAAAGACGTTTGATTTTGTATCCACCTGATACCCCAAACATCTGCAAGCCTAATAATCGAAATGATAGAACGTATAGATACACGTATTTCATTTGTTTACATAACAATGGTCTATCAGGAGTGTATGTACCAAGTTCAAATGTTTCAAGTGTCGTAGAATTTGAATTGACCTATTATTTTGGATTATTTAGATTTATTCTTCGAATGGTCCCGACGTAGGGAAGTTATGAGCAAGATCTAAAAATAAAAGCAAATATTTTATGCTTATAGGTTTCTGAATCTGAGATGTGAAATAATTAACACATAACTCATTGGTTGATTGAGGTGTATTCTAGTTTTAAAGTAAAGACAATGGAAACGTGTTTAAAAATCTCTCTCCTTTCAAAAAGGAATAAAGAAACGACATGCGGTCATAAAGATTGGACCAAAAACAACAACAAATTGATAATTAAACCAAAGGATAAGCGCCGTTATCTAGATTTCTATCTAAACACGGACAAGTTTTGGGATCAGCGCCTTACTTAGATTTGTAAAATGTAATATTGCCTCCATTTATAATTATATTGAACTTGCTTTAAGTTTTTTTTTCTAAAAAACAATATACCAATGTAGGTACCTTTTAATCGACTTAAGTTTGCACTTACGCAGTTATTAGTGGTTATTTGTCGTTATATATGCACAGAAAGCAGACCTCCAGCAGCGAGGATGTCAAATAATGTGTTTGCAAATTCTTACAGTAACTTTTTTTTTCTTTTCTCTGCTGGAAAACAGAGGCTGGATGTCAGGAAAACTGGAAAACTGATTTTAAAGCAACATTATTGATCACCGTACGGTATTTAGTCAAAGTGTTTGATGTAAACAAATACTTTTTTTAAAGACCATTTCTATTTAAAATAAACGTATAGATCTGAAGTATTTAATTCCCACCGCCGCACTTTTCCCTAGATGCTGTTCCTTCAAGATGATTTTTATCACTCAAAACCTATCGTGCATTACCTTTCTGATATCGACATGCCTTTGTTTCCACAAATCTTTCGGTGCTATAGAGGAAGATAAGTTAACCTTTTTGAAAACGATAGCCATGGACAATGATCAAAATGTTTATCATCAATTTTCCGTGCATCACAAAAGGAACCATATTTTGACATG